>NC_081429.1:38120499-38470499 GCF_949786415.1 Peromyscus eremicus | reverse complement strand
AAACAAACAAACACCCAATCATCAATTCGAAGTGTTTATGCCAGTTACTATAATGCATGTTTCCTTCCAATTTCTTTTCGTTATTGTGTTTGAATACCTCCTTTTTAATAAAACTAGTAAGGCTGAAGGTTTCTATTTTCTCCCTTTACTATGTGTTAGTTGACTATGCTGCCCTAATAAATCACTACAAATTTAAGGGCTTAAAAATAACACGAAATTGTTTTCTTAACAGTTCTGGGGTTGGTTCAGATGTCCCAAAGTAAAGGTATCCATAGGGTTCTTCTCTTCAACAGGCTCTAGAATGAAACCCGTCACTTGCCTTGCTATTAGAAGACATTTGTGAGAGCCCGGTGGTAGTGGCACACGTCTTTAATCCCAGCACTCGGAAGGCAGAGCCAGGCGGATCTCTGTGAGTTTGAGGCCAGCCTGGTCTACAGAGTGAGTTCCAGGATAGCCAGGGCTACACAGAGAAACCCTGTTTTGAAAAACAAATAAACAAACAAAAAAAGAAGACATTTGTGTTTCTTGGCTTATGGCTTTATCCTCATGTATTAAGCTCAAATTCCTCTCTCTCTCCCTTCTCCCTCTCCCACTGCTTCTCCCTCTGCACCCCCACCCCACCCACCCCTGTGTCTCTTTGGCCCTCTGCTTCCTGTCACAGCACTTTCTGATTCTGTAAGGACCTTTGTGGTTACCATGGGTCCTTCTGGATCACCCTTGGCCACCTCCTGATCTTGAACTTTACCATCTTCCCATCTGAAGTCCTTATCCACAAAGTCCCCTTTACCCTGCAGGGGACACAGTCATAGCTTCTGCGGTCAAGGTGTGGCCATCTTTGCCTAACTGCTCTTCACTTTCCTGTAATCTCTGCAGCTGTGAACTTAATTGTGCTGTGGTTACTTGTTAATCATTGTGCATCAAAAAGGATTTTCTGCAATATCTCTTTTATACTGCAGAACAAATGGGTAGATTCTAACTCACTTTCTCCTGGAACTTCTGATATTTGATAAAGAGTCACCAAAGAGGTGTAAACGATGCTTCTCCCTAACATAAACACAACATTGACATAGTCCCAAGCCGTAGCAGATAATATGCATCTATTGAAAATTAGTTTTTAATTATTTGACACTTTGTTGGTGATTAAAAAATGATTATTATTTTTCTTAAGGGTAAATGATTTTGGATAGATTATTTATTCATTTATTTGCAAAAGAATCCAGTCAGAAAGTTCTTCCTAGTGAATGTTTAAAGCTGTTATAGAGCCCGGCTTTTATATGCCAGTCACTCCAGTGACCCTTTATACTGCTCTCATGGACACTTCTGTGGACACTGGTATTGTCTTGTGGTGACTACTGCCATTTTGTAGGGAGAGAGTGAAGCTCCACGAAGTTTTGTGACTGTGTCACTTGGGTTCATCCAGCCCAGCTGGCCTTGGAACGTGAGGGTGAGTCCTCACCTAACTGGCTAGTTTACATCTGTGTCTGCTCTCCCTTACGAGAGGTTAAGTCCACTGGATGTTTCTGGCATTATTTTAGTAGTCCTGTGGATGCAGAAGTGGGAGCATCCTTGCCACCCACTCCAATGGTCCCCTCATCTTGAAGTCAGGGCTAAGACACAACCTGTTTTTCCTTGCATGGGCGGCTGAACCCTGGAAGCGCTCCCCAAAGCTAGAACTGTGTGCAGTGTCAAAGGGAGCTGGCTCTATTTATTTTTTAAATTCTCCCTTGACAAAGCCCCTACACCTGGGCTTTTTAAAAGCTCCAAGAGTGAAATAATGGGTGGAATTTGCAAGGGGGTGGCGCAGGGGAGGCTTCCAGAGTTCCTTTTGTCAGCAGCTGCTGCCAGCTTTGACAATGTCCCTTCTTAGCAGATGGGAATCTTAGATGGGCAGAGAAGAAATGGAACAGCCAGCAGGATTCAGTGGGCTGAAGAGAGGAAGGGTATTGGGCTCACCAGAGAGTTTAGAGAGCTGAGGTTGCTGTTAGAAAGGACCATCACTCTGAAGCTGTGTCTATTTTTAACCTTTTTAGTCTCATTATTATCATTATTGTTGTAATAAATAAAATGAAGATAAAGAAAAGAGCTCATATTTTATAGGGTTGTGTGCACAGTGCATTAATAAAATTCATATACATTCGTTCTTGTTTTAGTAACTGGGGACCAAACCAAGGGCTTTCTCCATGCCAGGTAAGTACTCAACCTCTGAGCTCCATCCCCAGCAACGATTCATATTCATATGTATTAAGAAACATAAGCATCTATGCAATAGTATAATGCCCGGGTAGGTGCATAGTATATGAGAACTCTTGTGTATTGTGACTAATACTGTTACAGAGTTTTCTATTATATTTTCAGTGCTGAGAATGGGTTAAACTCTGGGCTTTGTGCATGCTAAGCAAGTGCTGTACCACTGAGCTGTACCCCAGGCCTTGTGAAGACCTGTTTAGAAAAAAATGGAGTTGAAAGAGCATGTCTTTAGTGGGCCACAGGGCTGCCAGATTTAGCTAAAACGCAAATAATTCTGTCCCCATTCCATATGGTTTGAGTTAAATTTGAATTTTAGATAAGCGACAAATCTATCTATCTATCTATCTATCTATCTATCTATCTATCTATCATCCATCTAATCTATCTGTCTACTTACCAATCATCTATCTACCTACCTACTCTCATGCCTCATACATTATTTTTGTTATTTACCAATAGTACAACTGATGAAGGTTTTTGTCTGGCTACTCTGTGGGGGGTTGGAGGAGAGGAGGAGATGGAAAATGAAATCTGTATTTATACCTAGAAGAAACGGGTCAGTACATTCATAGTATTCCATGCAACCTCTCTTGTGTTGGATTTCCAGACAGTGGAGGGCCAGATAGGGTGGCCTCTCCCCGCAGCCTGTCTGTCTGTCTCCAATAGCTGAGACCAGACAGCCATCTCCCTGCATTGTTCCAGCCCATGAAACTGGAGACTGTGTTTGCCAGTTCTGAAGCTACCCTGTCTCCTGCCCCCTCCTTTCACCAACCACACAGGCTCACAAACACAAAGGCAGGGGGTTGAGGGTTAACGGTGGAAGAGCAGGGAAAGGATTAGTGTTTTATCAAAATAGCATCTGCAGAGATCCGTCTAGGAGAGACATCATTTGGAGCATGTCTATGGCTGGAGGCCAGGCCTGGGGCCGGGGGTGGGAAACACCAGCTGTCCAGGGAAGGAGTGGCCCCTTGGGAGGGGGGCTTTGCCAGGTGCATGTGGCTGGGGGTGGGTAGGCTTTCCTTCCTCACTTCTCATGCCTCCTGCCCTACGCTTTTTTTTTTTTTTTTTTTTTTTAAATAGCTCTTTTGGTCCAACAGTTGTTTTTCAATCACATAGAAACAAGAGCTTACCTAACCAGGATATTAACAGCGTTGGGACTTGTATGTACCTGTGTCTGAGAGAGACTGTGGCCCCTCCTAGAGGATGGGAAGCTTTTGGGTCCAGGTCCAGAAGTCTGTGATTTTGACAAACTCTGTCTCTTGGGAACCTTCTCTGTCTGTGCTTTAGGCCTGCTTGAAACCAAATCAGACTTGACAACAGGAAAAGGTAATATGATTTTTCAGGTCACAGTCATCCCTGGCTTTTGATGCTGAGAGTCAAGTTCTCCACTGTTTGCCTCTATCTAGCAATTCAAAATACCTGTGTTTTTGCTTGTTGGTTTCTGAGCTCACAGAGACATTACGTGCCTTTCTGCATCTTACGTCTCCTCTAGTAAAGGGCAAAGAGGTCAGGGCAGCTCATCCAAAAATAGACCACTTTGAGATGAGGAACTTTTTACACAAGACATCAAGGGAAGAATCCAGAAAGCTGCAAAGAAAATATTGATAGGCGTGTTTTCACAAACATTGAATGTTTCTATGTCTTAAAATACCATACTAAATGCACACAGGATATTTATCACTGATATTATTCATATAAAGAGCCTTTGCAATTAACAATGAAGAAAGCAGACATGATTAACAAAGAAATTCAAATATGTATACGTATACATAGAAAAAATGTCTGATAAGTAACAAAAGAAATTCAAGTTGCACTAATAAGAGTGTTTTTAGAAATCTCTGTGTGTGTGTGTGTGTGTGTGTGTGTGTGTGTGTATATGCATGTACAAGCATGTACACACATGTATGGAGAACAAAGGATGAGTTGCAGTGTTGTTTCTCATGAGCATCCACCCTGCTTTTTGAGACAGGGTCTCTCATAGGCCTGGAGTTCCATTATTAAGCTGGATTAGCTAATCAGTGAGCCCCAGGAATCTGTCAGTCTCTATCTCCTCAGCACTAGAATAACAGATATGTGTTACTATGTACATCTATCTATCTATCTATCTATCTATCTATCTATCTATCTATCTATCATCTATCTTTCAATCTGTCATTTATCTATCATCTATCGATCAATCAATCATCTGTCTATATGCCTATCTATCTCTCTATTATCTGTAAGTCATCTATTATCTATCAATCAATTATCATCTATCTATCTCTCTATCCATCAACAATCATTTATCTAACTATCTGTCATCTATCTATTACCTATATATCAGTCAATCATCTATCTATCTATCTATCTATCTATCTATCTATCTATCTATCTATCTATCATCTATCAATCATCTATCAATCTATCATCTATCTATGTATTTTCATGTGTGTTCTGGAGATTGAACTCAGATCCTCACACTTGCATGGCAAGCACTTTACCAACTATGCCATCTCCCCAGTCCCAGGCATTATTTTTATATCTAACACACACGCGCACACACACACACACACACACACACACACACACACACACACACACACATAACACACAAAATATCTGCTAAAAAGCCCGTAACAAGTATCAGGAAGAATGTGGAAGAAGCAGGCCTTCTCAAGACTGCACATTGCAGCATTTGAATGGACAGTGTCTTGGAAGGATGATGACCCCCTCGTCTGAAATGGTTCTTCTAGTCCTAGAAACCTTTTGGTGAAAGTAATGTTCTATGCCAAGATTTAGCTGTGAAGTTGTTTAATGTAACACTGCTTATGATGAGAGAAATCTTAGTGTTTATATTCAACAGTTCAACTTTGAATCTTGAGGATCACAATGCATGGATCCCTGGAACATTATATGGATAGAAGAGAGTGGTCTGTAGGCATTTCAATGAAGGGAGAATGTGGGCTCTAGGTTCCCCATGCTAACGAATGTCTTTGCCTTAAATAATTGGTCTCTATGTAATCTTGAACTTGAACCAAGGATTCAGAGTTAAAAACATGAAGCCAACACAAAATCACTCCTGGAGATGGCACAAGTTGCCAGATGCCTCCTGTCTATTCCTCAAGATTCTTCTCCTACCTTCCCTCCCCTGCTGTCTGCCCTGGGCAGCTACTGATCAGTGATGTCAGTGAGTTCCTGTCCTCTTCTTCCAGTTGTATTCAGTTAGTGTCAGCAGAGCATCCAAGGTGGAGAAAAAAAAAGAGACGAGAACTATGTATTCTGCTTCTTCTGTCATTAGACAACAGCAAGTTCATGCCCTTCAACCCAAATGTCCTCTAAGAAGCCTCTAAATCTCCAGGGTTCTTCTCCCTTCATTCCCATGGGCTTAGAGGTAGCAATGCCCCCAGCTTACACTTTCACTTGAGTTCTAGCAGTGATTCTCAACCTGTGGGTCTGGACCCCCTCGGGGTTGTGTATCAGATATATACATTACAATTCACAATAGTCTCAATTTTATAATTATGAAGTAGCAATGAAATAATTTTAAGGTTGGGGGTCACCACAACCTGAAGAACTGTATTAAAGGGTCACAGCATTAAGAAGATTGAGAATCACTGGCCTAAAGTAACTAGAACATTTATTGTTACCTTTCAGAGATAAAAGAGTGTCACAAAATAATTATTTTAACTCATTTATTGAGAAAATAGGTCTTACCATGTTGGGGGCATATAAGATAGTTTCAATCAAGACTAGTTTCGATTGTAAAGTTCTTCCTCAAAAACTAAAATAGCATATGCATATTCTTTGAGTTGAAATCACGAACTGGATTGTTTATTCGGGCATGGTGTCGGTTGCCCACAGCTGAAGCTGGAGATCGCTGCAAGTTCATGTCTAGCTTGGTATATAGTGAATCTAGGCCATCAGTAACAAGAGCTTACTTCAAAAAAAAAAAAAAAATTGACTGTTAGTCTTAAAAAGTTCATCGTTGCCAGTCAAACTGCCTTCTAAATATGAATGGTTACGTCCCGAGACCGGTGCTGTTGGCTTTGGCCAGAGAAGGTTCTTTTTGTTTCGTGAGTAGTAGTTACTCGGAGACTCCTAACTGGGCAAAGTACTGAGAATCAGTGACTGGTGAATCCTCATAAATGAGGCGTCTATACTGCCCATTCTAAGGTTGAGCAAGCGTTACAAAAGAGGGCTGCAAAGAGCCAGAGGAAAGGGCAGAGGCTGTGGAACTCTGTGCTCTAGACACACTGTACTCACTCACTCACAGCACTTTTGAGTCCCTGTCTGCAGCCTGCACAACCTAGACCCATCAGCATTCCCTCATCGATGGGGAGGGGCTCGTGAGGCCCCACCCCTCCCTGAGGATGATAGACAGCTAACAAAGGTTGCTGGAGGTAGAGCGGGGAGAGAAAGAGATGGGGGAAGGGAAGGAAGGAGGGAAGGAGGGAGAGACAGATGGAGGGAGGGAGGGAGAGAGGGAGGGAGGGAGAGAGTGAGTGAGGGAGGGAGGGAGGGAGGGAGGGAGGAGGGAGGGAGGGAGGTTGATTTTCTACAGTGATGTATCTGCTGTTTAGTTGGCCATGTCCTGTAAATATCCTCTTACCCATGTTCCTGTAAGCAATCCAAATTAAACTCACCTACTGAATCACAAAACAACCAAACAAAAAAATCAAAACATGAAAGTAAAGGGTGGACACGATCAAAATACATTATATACACATATGAAAATGTCATAATGAAGTACACACTATTATGTATAATTAATGTTAATACATACTAATAAAAAGATACACATTCATA
The DNA here is from genome assembly GCF_949786415.1 of Peromyscus eremicus. Lineage (NCBI taxonomy): Eukaryota > Metazoa > Chordata > Mammalia > Rodentia > Cricetidae > Peromyscus > Peromyscus eremicus. Next base: position 38,463,467 of record NC_081429.1, on the reverse strand, counting down.
ATAATAATTATTCTTGATATGTAACCATGTGCTTTTATTTATCATTGTGTCACTAGTTTAATGAAGAATATTTTACAAGATTGTATTACTACTTTAATTTTAAAGTAACATTTTCTTCAAAGTTGTGTTTTATGTTTCTGATACTGATACCTCCAACTGATTCTCTTATGTGCATCCTGCTTTTATTAGTTATGAAAATACTCTCTGGAGCACCTGTTGAAATTATAATTTATTAAAGTATTTCAAATTGTAGTTGTCTTATACTATATAAAATTTCAACCCCAAATTTTATGTTCTTGGTTATTGTTTTTTAACTCCCAGTTGAATGCCCTGTTTTCAAGAAGTGTTTTTCCCAGAATTTATTTTTAAATTGAAACAGAATTACACCACTTTCCTTCCTATCTTTTGGAGAATGCTGTTTGTTGAATATCTTATTAAAAATTTCAACTGCTTTTAAAGAGATATGATTAAAATTTGGGGGTCTTGGGCTGGAGAGATGGCTCAGAGGTTAAGAGCACTGGCTGTTCTTCCAGAGGTCCTGAGTTCAATTCCCAGCAACCACATGGTGGCTCACAACCATCTAGCATGAGATCTGGCTCCCTCTTCTGGCCTGCAGGGATAACATGCAGGCAGAACATTGTATACCTAATAAATAAATAAATAAATCTTTAAAAAAAAATTTGGGGGTCTTATTCATATAACGTTTTCTATACTGATACCTATAATGTAGTTTTTTCATTTTTTATTTTACATTTATTTATTTGTGTTTGTATATGTGTGTGTGCACATGTTTGCATGTGTGCACATGTATATGCATGCCACAGAGAACATGTGTAAGTTAGAATACAGTTTGCAGAAATTAGTTCTTTCTTCCACCATGTGGGGGGCCAGGTGGATCGAACTCAGATCATCAGGCCTGGAGGCAAGTGTGTAACTATTGAACCATCTAATCTGTTTTTCATGGTTTCTAATATTTCTATAATTGATATCACAAAATAAGAAAGAACATACTTACTGCTATGTGAAAATATTTTAATAAAATTATTTAATTTAATTTAAAATCTAGCTTCAGCTCTGATACAAAATTTTATAGCTATTGATATGGATAAGCAGAAATGCTCATAAGTTTTGACAACTACAGTCTCTATTTGAAATGTTAAATTCTTGGATGAGTAAGGATTTACATGTGTACTCCACCCAGTTATAAGCATATATTGTTTCATTGATTTTTTTCATTTCGTAAGAATATTGCTTTTAATTTCTTTACCCAAATTTATGTTCATGTCACTACTGCCTGAACAAGTAATTTTATCTTCAATGTTAAAATTTTTAGCTGAGTTTAAAGTTTCTCCAATTCATGCCATCTTAAAAACTTTCATCTGTTTCCATGAACAGAATTTAAAATTGAGCCTTGGTTGTGGAACACAGATAGCCAATTTTGTACTTCAGTCACCCGAGAACATGGACATCAAACTGGCATTGTTCATCAGGTTTCTTTCTAGCTGTTGGAACCAATGGGTTAGCTAGCGTCCTTTTGTGTTTGAACTGTTTCCATTCAGAAACTCATTTAATGGACATGAAAGGCCAGAGTTCATTGATATGGACAGCTCTGTGTGTAAAATGATTGTTGAGGGCCATAGTCTTTCAAAATTACTCTCCAATGAAAGCAATACAGGTGCTTTCTTCCTAGCCTGCCTATTTATTTACATTTTATTCTTTGTGTTCGGCAGTAAACACCGGCAAAAATTTTGTACCAATTACATGTTCATCAGGTTTCTAGAGAAACGAAAATTTAGTAAATTTCTATTAAACATACTTATGTTTTTTTTTCAGAACTCATTTCTATTGGAAGAATTTATTAGAAAATTGAGTTTTTAAAAAAAGATAACAAGAATGAGTTGCATCTTTACAAAACAAAAGAGCAGGAGTCAAAATGCTGCTGTGGTGTGTTTTGTTGTACGGCTGCAGCGTGCATCTCCTGCATAGATTTTAAGCATGTCTAACCCATCATTTCGAATCCTCCGTGGCACTGACTTCTATCCTGATAGCGCTGAGCATTTCTTAGCTTTGGCACATCCCACTGCCAAATGGCTATAGACTCAAGTGGTTATCATTGGCTATGGAACCGAAAAGAGATGGTACCAAACTCAATGATGATTTCACTTCTAAGCTTTTCTTTTTTCTTTTCTTTCTTTTTTTTTTTAAATGTCGTGAAATAGAAATAGAAATGGTATTTCAGGTTTTAAAGTTTGATTTTTTCCTGGGCTAGTGATACACACTATAATACTGTCCCCTCAAGCTTAGCAGGAAGTAGCCACAGGTCCTCAGGGGGTTCACACAACTGTGAAAGCAAACAGTGGATGTTCTCCAGTGTGCCAGTGTGGTGTGCTATTTGGTGGGTTGAGTGTGTTAAATGAATTTTTAACTTAGGAATTTTTTTTTTGTTTTTTTTCAAGGCAAGGTTTTTCTGTGTAATAGCCCTGGCTGTCATGAAACTCACTCTGTAGACCAGGCTGGTCTCAAACTCACAGAGATCCTCCTGCCTCTGCCTCCCAAGTGTTGTGATTAAAGGTGTGTGCCACCACCACCCAGCAACTTACGAATTTTCAATTTACAAAAGGGTCTACTAGAGTGGAACTCCACTGCCATTTAATGTGATGGTTAATGCTGATTGCTAACTTGACATCTAAAATCACCTAGCAGACAATCTCTGGGCATGTCTGTGAGGGAATTCTAGACTGGATTAACTGAGGTAAGAAGACCCACCCCAAACATGGTGGCACCATTCCATGGCCTGGGGTACTAGGTAAATTAAAAGGAGGAAGTGAGTGTGCTGGCTAGTTTTATGGTTGGCTTGACACAAGCTAGAATCACCTCAGAGGAGAGAACCTCAATTGAGAAAATGTCTCCATGCGGTCTGGCTGGAGGCCAGCCTGTATGGCATTTTCTTAATTAGTGTTTGATGGGGGAAATCCCAGACCATTGTGAGTTGAGCCACCCCTGGCTGGTGGTCCTGGGTTCTATAAGAAAGCAGGCTGAGCAAGCCATGAGGAGCAAGCTAGTAAGAAGCACTCCTCCATGGCTTCTGCATCAGCTCTTGTCTTCAGGCTCCTGCCCTGTTTGAGTTCCTGTCCTGACTTCCTTGATGATGAACTATGAAATCATGAGTGAAATAAACCTTGTGAGTAAAATAAACCCTTTCTTCCCCAAGTTGGTCATGCTGTTTCATCACAGCATTGATGACCCTAAGACATAAGCAAAACACAGGGCTCGTCTATCTCTGCTGTATGACTGTGGGCACAGTGTCACCAGCTGTCCCATGCTCTGTTGCCATCTTCCCTGTCGCGATGGACCTTCAAACTGTGAACCACGGCCAACCACTACTTCCTTAGTTTGCTTTTATCGGGACAACTAAAAAGGTAATTTTATACTCACAAAACACCTGCACTTCCACCACTACAACCTAAGGCTAGGATATGTTCTCTCTAACTGCTTCTCTCCACATGTATGTCCTCTCCAGGACAGGAGATGCTGATATCACTGGGTCTAGAAATGATAGGCGTGAGTAACCATTGTCACCACTAATATTCTTCCAGACTTCACCACAGGCTTAAGGCACAAACATCACATGTACTTGGAAATGATGCCACGACAGACGCTAGAAGTATAATTTTCCAAACCAATGCCACTTGATTGTAATGCAGTAATTCATACAAATCTTTATTTAAAATGGAGATATTGGAAATACCACACTGGGCATGATACTGAGGCAGTAGATCTGGCTTAGGATTATCTCAGACAAATCGGGATGCAGGTCACTTTCCATTCCACACATACTTTAGTAAACAGTCCTTTGTGAATAAACCCCTCTGGACTCATCCTATTTTGAGTGTACCATCTGTTTCCTGTTTGGTCCTTGGCGGATAGAGTAGGAGAATAGTCTTTTCCCAATATATTTTTTATATGTCAGGAGCAGATTTCAGAGTATAAAAAGCCATATGATTTGAATTAAGTATGCATTTATATTAAGACGCATTATATTTTTATAATAGCAAAGACTTCCTGGAGGTGGATACATTCACATGTCACTTGGATCTAGATGGTAGGGTTACAAGTGACCTTTTTTTATTCTTTCCCTTATGTAGATTTTAAAAATTATCTTCAGGGATTGTAGTTATAGTAAGCAAACAGATGAATTATTTTCACACTCCTTTGCATGAGGGGATGGGTATTGAGAAACATGTACTGCCTTTACCATGTTTCTCATCAACTGCCATTGTTTTCTCAGCTAAATTATTTCCAGATCCCTTGCGTGGTGAGTAAGACTCTAGGGAAATCTTCCCCGTGTTAGCTTTCAGTTACTGTGACAAAATGCCTGAGAAAAACAACTTAAAAAGAAGAAAGATTGATTTTTGGTTCATGGTTTTAGAGCTTTCTGCCAATAGTCACATGGCCCCATGGCATTGGTCCTATGGCAAGACAAAGCATCATGCCAAAGAGGTCATAGTCAGTGAATATGCTCATCGTAGGGTATCTGGGTAGTAAACGAGAGAGGGATCAGATCCCAGTATCTCATCCAAGGGCATTTCCCAGTGATTTCTCTTCTTCCCAGTCAGACCTGCCTTCTAAAGGTTGCTCCACTTCCACAAAGCATCACAGCCCAAAGCCTGTAGGGGGAACGTTACAGATCGAACCACAACCCTCCCGCAGGAGTTTCACTGGGTTTCTGTAGATAATGTTTCTGGGATACTACCCAGGAGTCTGACTGCTGGTCATAGAGTATATTTAAATATGGTCCTGATTTGATTAAGAATTCCTGGGCTCTTTTATGCAGTTACTGCTGCATTGTGCCCTCACCAGGCTGATTTTGTGAGCACACCCTCACAAACACCTTGTGTTTTCCAGTTTTCTCATGATGTCTTCCAATTCCATGCATATAAAATGATATGTTCTTATTTCATATGTAAGTCTAAGTTAAATAAAAAAAAAACTAGTCTCTCATGTCCTGTTTAATACATTTGCCTTTCTTCTCTTGTGGTTCAGATTGCTTACTCATTACAAAATGGATTTACTTATTAATTATTCATTTATTTACTATTTCTATGTGTATATGTGTGTGTGCCGTGTGAGTTTATGTGCACTGTGTGCATGCAGGAGCCCTCAGAGGCCAGAAGAGGGTATCAGATACCCTAGAACTGGAGTTACAGGAAGTTGTGGGTTGCTGGGAACTGAACCCATAACCTCTGCAAGAGCATCAAGCACTCTTAAAGGCTAAGCCATCTTTCCAGCCCAGTTGACTCAGGTTTTAACGGATATTCTGTCCTTTCCTCCTTGGTTTCAAAAAGTTCCTTGTAGATCCCTTTTGTCATTTGGATATTTGATTGTCTCTCAAAGGCTCATGTATTAAAGGCTTGGTCACTATGATGACACTTTTGGGAGGTGGCAGAACCCTGAGATGGGAGGTCTAAATAGGAGATTCTTAGATCATTGGGATGTGCTCTCAGAAAGGAGTCTGAGGCCTACCACAGTATATCCCTCTCTCACTTTCCTACTTCTAATCCAAGTGACTTTGCTCTGTCATACATTCCTGTCATTATATGCCGACCCACCCAAAGCAACGGGAACTACTAATGATGGGCTAGAATCTTCAGAACTTTCCAGTCTAAGGAGCTCTTCTTTGTAATTGATCTCAGTTGCTTTGTTAGAGTGACAGAACATGGAATAAGCCCAGTCCCCGAAGTGCACAAAGTAATCTACAAGGGCGTGAGTAGTCTTCGCTAAACACTGTCCACTCTCATTTGTCCAAGGTAGATAATGGAAATCCAAGTTTGATAGAAAGCTCAAACGTATTATACTTGGTTAGGAATGTGGCAGAGGCACAGATCCACCTGTGAATGCAGCCGAACCTGCTGGTACCATCTGTAGCCCCACTTTGGGAGTGGATCCTCTGTAAGTGGATCATTTTACCCACAGGCAAATGAAAGCAGACTTCAGCTGCCAATTACACTGCCTCTCACAGTCACAATCAACCTAGTTATTTCCAGTTAGACCCACTAGGAGTTATTTGAGAAACAAAGATGCACGCTTAATACACTGATGATAATGGGCATCAGTTGAACCTCATTATGTGGCGGTCATTACACAGATTTTTCACTCGTTATAATCTGATCACATAGGTGTTACCACTATATTTATTTTGCAGGGCTGACATCTAGGTTTGAGGAGTTTAAGAACTTGCCTAGGACATTATCACTAAGTTTAGTGAGATCTAAAAAATTAAACACAGGGAGGCTAAAAGAAGTATGTTATTAAAACGAAGAGCTCCATCAAAATTCTTTTTCAGAGTCATGCTGATCAATTCCCTCTAAGAATATAAACAACATCTTAAATAGCAATAACTGAAAAATCAAATTTCTGAGACATTGACTCCACCCATGTGAACCTGTGAGGGCAGACAATGAAGACCAGGGTAGGGCAAGTGTCAATGCTTTTCATACAGCCCCATGTTGTCAAGTTTTGAAGACGTTGAGTGTAGAACCTGTGCTTTCCGCCTCTGGATTCAGAGGGTCTCCTTTTAGTCACGAAGGAAGCGTGTGTGTGACCACGTGCACCCCCCCAGCACGCCCGCAATTAGTTGTGTCAGTTTTAGTTTTAGAAGAGCATGATGGTGTGTTATCATCAAATTCGGTCTGTAACTCTGGCTCTCCGGGAGGAGGTGCGGGTGGAGGTGACTTTTCATGTTCTTCGAAGGATTCTTTATGTGTGTGTGAGAAATAAATGTCTCTGTTTCAGCCATAGGACTGACTATTGTGGTATAAGAAGTTAGCAGGAGAGGAAGGGAGAAAATTAAGGAGTCACTTGGATATATTTATGACATACATATGTTGTGTATGCATTATGCATGTGAGTATATATGTATGCATACATATAGAGACACATATGTACGTAGATATTTATGTACATGTATTTTCAGTTGTAAATGTGGGCTGTGTGTATATGTGTGTGCATACATATAGATACACATATGTATGTAGATATTTACATATATACATTTGCAGGTGTCAATGTGGACTTTTAAGTATTTTTAAAAGCAGAGAGAAAACCAACAGAAGTGATATTTTTGAATAGAAACTTCTTTGCATTTTCCTAACAGGAAGTCAGCAGGAATGATGATTTTCAGTGTCTTTAAAAATATCAGGTGTGGGCAGGATGGGGCACAGCCCTGTCAAAATAAATATGGTAGGAGAAGAGAACCCAAGTGAACAGAGGGCCCATGATATAAGACCTGAGCAGGGTTTGAAGGCACGGTCCTACAATCCCAGTAACACGGGGAACCGAAGCAGAAAGGTCATAGATTCAATGTCTGACTGGCCTACAGAGCAAGTTTAAGGTCAGTTTAGGAAATGTAGTAAAATTTTATTTCACACACACACACAAAAAAACCCCCAGAAATTATTCTGGAAGATTTAGCCCCGTGGTAGGACACCTTGTTCAGCACAAAGGCCATGGGTCCCCCCCCCCCAGCCTTGCTAACTGAATGAATGAAAGAATATATGAAGTGAAAGAGCTGATATTCCTAGTTTAAGAAGAAGCATTCATCCCAGGATAAAAGTCACCAAAGATAGAAACAAGTCAGAAGTAAGTAGTGGCTCTGTCTATGGGGAGTCTTAGTGCCACATAATACATGCAGACGTTCATTGGATGCAAGAGTTTAAGAGTGTGCTATCTATGTCCGGACAGCGGAAGGAAGTGAGGAATGGAAAAATCAGGAAAAGAACGGAGTTAGGGGGGCCATGGAAATGAGATTCATCTGCAAGAGAGGGATGCTATCCTCTAAGTCCGGTGTTGGACCATGGCAGAAAGAACTCACGAATGTCTTTTAGGGATGTGAAATGGTAATCAAGGCTTCAGGCCGCAGGAAGTCCTGTGTTTCTATGCCACAGTGAGGATGACGGCAAGGTGGAACCCATCAGAGAACGCGCTGCTGACTACAGCTCTCCACCTGCCGTAGGAAGATTTCAGTGATGCTCACGCGAGCCCAGAGAAATGCAAGGCAGGCTGAAGGAGCAACTGCCTACTCCAAGAGAGGCCAATGGAAAGAATCCAGAAATAGAAGCAGAGGATCCAGTGCCAGCAGGAGGAGCATGAGGGAGATAGATGAAGTGGGAGCAAAAGCCCCTTGGGGAGGTGGGTTGAACTTAGGCCAGCAGGGTGGTGGAAAATGGTTGTCGGTGCCAGGAGGAGAATGGATTGAGTGAGAGGCCATGGGAGGGTGGGGGAAGAGGGCACAGGGCAGGCCCCACAGGAATTGGAGACGTGGAGTGAGAGATGATGACTATTCCAGCTGTCCAAAATCCATTCTTTTGATTTTGTCCTGGCAGGATGAGTCTGGATGGGAGCTGAGAGTGACTATCAGGGGAAGACAGAGGGTGTAAGGGGGCGGGGTGAGTATCAGGATGCTGGCTGTCACAGGCCAGCATGAGTGATGGCAATGTCTCTCCTCCATGTACGCCTCAAGAGTGAGCTTATTTCTTACGTATGCTGTCTTCAGAGAATGGATCCAGCATCAGACTGCACTCTGGGAAAGGGTAAGATACCCTCAAAGAACATGCCAGAAGGGGCCTCTGAATACCCTCGCAAAGGAGTGCTCCATCTGTGTCATGGCCTTGGAAAGTACCAGGTAGATAGGGTAGGGGCAGATCTCTGGCAAGGGTTGGCTGGTGACCAGAGCTTTCTAGATTCCTGGAGCTCTCCCCACCCCTGGCCCTGTTCCTTCCCAGCCATTGTTCACGATGATTGTACCCAGGCAGGACTCAGAGAAAGTTCTCTACAGAGCCCAAGAGACACTGGGCCAAGTGTGAGCTGTGTTCCAGCCACTGCCCCCTGCCTTGTCCCCCAGCACGTCCAGGAAATGAAAAAGGAAATAAAGAAGAGAGGGTGAGCACCTTCCAGGCAAAGGCGAAGATAAATCTAGTGTCTCATCTCCAACTCTGACACACGATTGTAGGAGCTATATATAGTCTTTCTCTGGCTGTTTAAAGGTCTGTTTCAGCAGGGTGTTCTAGATGATAATCCGCTCTCCACCGTAACATCCCAGACTCTAACCTCTATTTGTCTTAGGGAAGTTTGTAATTCATTTGGTGATGTTTGTTCATTCTTGCGCCTGTTCTCTGGTCAAGGTTGAGCTTCCTTATGGAAATAATTCAATATTTGTGTTCACATATTAGAGATGGGAGTCCCTGCCCTTGGGTCCTTGGAGGCTTATGGCAGGCAGGATCATGGGTAACAAACAAGATGACCCAAGATAGAAGAATTCAGAGGAGAATCTGAGGTCCCCACCTTCCTTCCCATCTGTCCTTAGTCCCCTCCCTCTTTCCCTTCCCTTCCATACCTTCATTAAGATGTTTGCATAGCAGATAACCCTCTCATTCAAATTATACAGTGTGATGGCTTTTAATACATTTGCAGATTTGTGTAACATTTCAATTTAGGGTATTTTCATGGTCTTCATAAAAACTCACCACAGCTCTTAGCTATTGTCTTAGTTAGGGTTTCTACTGCTGCGATGAAACACCATGACCAAAAAGAAAGCTGGGGAAGAAATGCTTACACATCAGCATTGCTGTTCATCACTGAAGGAAGTCAAGACAGGGACCCAAACAGGGCAGGATCCTGGAGACAGGAGCCAATGCAGAGGCCATGGAGGAGGATGCTTACTGGCTTGCTTTCCCTGACTTATTCATCCCATCTTCTTATAGAACCCAGGACCAGCAGCCCAGAGATGGCACTACCCACCATAGGCTGGGCCCTCCCCCATTGACCACTAATTGAGAAAATGCCTTACAGCTGGATATCGTTAAGGCATTTCCTCAACTGAGGCTCCTTCCTCTGATGACTCTACCTTGTGTCAAGTTGACACACAAAACCAGCCAGTACAGCCATCATTCTTGTGGTGAATAGGACTGGCCCCCATAGGCTTATATATTTAAATGCTTGGTCATTAGGGAGTGGCATCACTTGGCAGGATTAGGAAGTGTGTCCTTGTTGGAGTAGGTGTGGCCTTGTGGAAGGAAGTGTGTCACGGGGGGGGGGGGGGGGGGGGGGGGGAGGGGGGGGTAGGATTTAGAGTTTCAAATGCCCAAGCCAGGCCCCGTGTCTCTCTCTTTCTCTTCCTGCTGCCTGTGGACCCAGATGTAGAGCTCTCAGCTACTCTCCAGCACCATGTCTACCTGTATGCCACCATGCTTCCTGCCATGATGACAATGGACTAAGCCTCTGACATTGTAAGCAAGTCCCAATTAACTGCTTTCCTTTGTAAGAGATACCGTGGTCCTGGTGTCTCTTCATAGCAATAGAACATTGACTAAGACAGCTCTCTACTCTTTCACTCCCCTGCAGAGGCTAGGGGACAAAATGTCCTAGTGTCCAAGGACCAATGTAGGCTATTATGCACTTGTAGTATGCATTAGAGTTCATGATGCTCTTTCCTATATTCATTTTAATCTTGATATTTTCAAAACCCATCCAAGTAAGCAGGACAGGTAGATTTGTCTCATTTTTTCCCCATATGAATAAGCTTTATGAAGGATAGTATTTCAGCTTCCACAGGGGATAAAGTTGTTTAGGGCCTTCACATTTATGAAAGGATGATAAAGAGGAGTTTGTAAGTAATGTTTCCCTTGATACTCCTCAAAATTTAGGCAAATAAAAGCAAACAAATAAATTAATTAATTAAAATATGACAAAGAAGCAGGAGATGAAACCGTATTTGTTGACATCGGGGGTGAAGCATCTAATAGAATGCTCTAATTAAGACTTAAGAACTGGTAGAAGCCATTGCTCCGGGTAGCTGCAAGATTTCCTCTTCTAGGATTTAGGAGGAGGAAGAAGTTCCATAGATGTCATAACACAGAGTTCTCTGGTTGGATTTAGTTGAAAGGACAGTTATATTGGGAGGCAGGGGCATGGATAAAGTGGTTACTGTTCAGTGTCTCCTAGGACTAGGATTCATGAAATTAGGTGACAGAAGCCTGCCACCCATGCTTTCATGATGGTCTTCTCTGAGGAGGAGACTTGTTTTCTGGTGGTCTTGCTTGAAGTGAGAAACCGTATGTTCCCTCAACTATGGGCATAGCCTTCTAGAAACCGAAGAGGCCAATATACCATTGTTTCCCTTCAATTCAGTTTTTATTGCCCACCGGTGTATATGGGTTATGTGCTGCTGTGTGTGACTTGCCTTAAAACGCAGTGGTTCGAACCACTGAAGTTCCCAGTTCTCTGTGTTGATGGAGTTCAGCTGTGTGGTCTTGCTCGGGCCCCCTCGTGATGTTGCAGGAGCCACAGTCTCCTGAAGGACCGAATGAGCTGATCATCAAAACAATGCAGGTGTGTGGCTGCTCTTGATGCAGAGTATTGCCTGGAGCTCACCTTGGACAGTCATCTAGTGTCTCCATGTAGCATTGTGGCTGTTGTCTGCTCTGTCTACCCCCTTCCTGAGGACAGCTAGGAGTTTGAGTTTCCCTAGGGTCCTCGGTCCTCCTATGTGGTCCTAACACTGAACTCCAGTACGGGACTCAGGATGTATGTGCAGGATTCCAAGAGGCCACAGTGCAAGCCATCAGAAGGATAGTCCCACACTCGCTTTATGTGTCAAAGCTGAACTGTTTAGATTCAAGGAGAAAGAACGTAGATCTCATCTGCACTTTTCTCAGTCTTTTCATTTCCGTGGTCAAGTACCTGACTAAAAGCACCTTAAGGTAGGAAAGGCTTGTTTTGGTTCATGGCTTGAGGGCACAGTCATCATGGTGAGGTAGGCAGGACAGCAAAGACTACATAAAAACAACACTACAGAGATAGGATGTTGTTGGCACAGGCCTCCGGATTCAGCAGGGTATCAAGCAAAAGAAGGAAAGAAATACTTATCATTAATAATAAAAATAGATGAAAGTTATGGGACACAGTCCCTAAGTTAAATAGGTTTCTTTGGAGGGAGATCATATGTATCTTTATAACCCATTATTTGGAAGCAATGGGGTGTGTTCAAGACCCCTGGGTTCAGCTGAAATTGCTTAGAGGCCTTGAGAAAACAGTGTTTATAATTCATGCTTCTGGACCAGCACTTTTTGACATGTCCAGAAGGACTCCCGGTAGGATATGAAGCTGCTGAGCTAAAGAAAGTTGCCTGGCTATTCCTCAATGAACACACTATAGTCCTGTTCTAAAGAGAAGGCACATCTCTGAGGAGAAACAGGGAGTAGCCCTCAATAGCAATGGAAGTCGGAAACATGGCTGGGAAATCATGTCAGAGGTCAAAGAAATAGAGAAGCAGCATGGAGAGGACTTCGATCAGTTTAGATTACCCCGAGTCAATGATCAGAGCTCATTTAATTGGAAGGGAAATAAAAAACAAATGCCTAGGAGTTTTGGCTAATATGTCTTTCTTAAACATTGAGTGTTGAGAGACACTGAGGGACAGGCAAGTTAGCATGTGATGTGAGCATCCAGCCAGGAGCAGAGGCTTCCAGAACTGCTTCTAAGCTCCCACAGGCGTCCTCGGCAGGCAGAGAAGTTTAGTCTGGCCCTGATCTGGTGTTGCTGATCACTGCTGGAGGAGGAGACTCCACTTTGCCCAGCTCAGTGGTGGAGTTCTTGACCAGCAGTATGAGATTCTAAGTTCAGTTTCCAGAACTGCAAAGAACACTGGGAGCTGGGGCTGTGTACTCTGTTGGTCCAGTACTTGTCTAGTATTCATGAAGCTCCTGGTTCAGTCCTTACTACCACATAACTCATGTGGTGGCATATGCCTGTTCTCCCAGAACTTAGGAGGTGGAGGTGTGAGCATCAAGGTCATCCTCAGCTGGAGGGTTAGCACAAGGCCACTCTCGCCCACATACGACCCTGTCTCACGTGAAACGAAGCAAAACAATAGACAGAAAAGGAAAGAGGAAAAAGTTGAATTGGTCAGTTTTAATGTGAAGCTTCAGCCAGTGTAGCACAATGAATCCACAGAACACTTACGAAGAAAGAGAAGATGGCCCCTGGACTCTTGGTAGAAGGGTAAGGCTAATGTCCTAGGTGCTGCTCACCTCAGCATGCCATGGGGATCAGGCTGGAGTCAGGCTGGAGATTTCTGAGCAAAGACACTAGTGGAGAAAGAGGGAGAAAAGCCATCAACCCCCGCGCCCTCTGCCAAGCCACCCTTGACCTCACCCTCAGCTCACCTTCCTGAAACAGCCCTTCCCCAGCAGAGCGGTTCTCTAGTTCCTATCCTTCTGCCTTGGAACCTTGTCGCAGCCTGAAATACACTGTCTCCCTTTCTGATTTTAGTCACCATCAAAGCCTGCCCGCACAGTGAATTTTCGGGCCCATCCCAAATGCGCTCCCTTCTCCTCTCATTCCTGTGCCAATTCCTTATTGGCTGTATTAATGCTCTGATTTGCCGATCACGCCTTTAAGTATCTAGTATTTCCCAAGCACCAGGCATGAAGATTTATGACACATTCCGGACCCTCAAGGAATTCAGTTGTGATCCTCACAGGACCTGTTGGTGAACAGTGGACCTGATAGCCACGTTCCTCATGTCCTCTCCACGTTGTTTTCTTAAATCTGTAAAACACGTTCATTACAGATGGTACCCAATCTTCCCCCGCCCTCCCCATCCTCTCAGTCTCACGTAGATAGAGCATTAATCATCACCCTCGCTGAAATCACAAAGGTCAAGGGAGCCCCTGAGCCCAGCGCGCCCGAAGAAACAAGTACGATGGAGAATGATCGGACAGTCACACAGATATGCTCTGCTCTTGAAGCACATTGCTCCATGTGATCTCCGGAGACCCGGATGGGAGCAAGACCCATTTCAAATCAGTGTGGAAGGCCTCTCAGGAGCTCACTGTGGAGGGTGTTCTTGGGAGACACTGAGGGACAGGCAAATTAGCATGTGATGTGAGCATCTAGCCAGGAGCAGAGGCTTCCAGAACTGCTTCTAAGCTCCCACAGGCATCCTCAGCAGGCAGAGAAGTTTAGTCTGGCCCTGATCTGGTGTTGCTGATCACCGCCGGAGGAGGAGACTCCATTTTGCCCAGCCTTCGCCTGGTTCTGTCTGGTTATGTAAGGTCACCCAGACAGAGAACGTGCTCTGGAGCACACATGGTCCCATCTTAAACACAGTGGACTTGGACTCGGACGCAGAGAGGGAGTTGTAGCCTTGGCGCTGGCCCTAATGACTTGTGTGGCTTGGGGCAATCGCTTTTCTTCTGGGTCTTAGTTTTCCCAACTGAAATAGCTTGGTCATTTTGTTCAATACACGTGTGTGTGTGTGTGTGTGTGTGTGTGTGTGTGTGTGTGTGTGTGTGCGAGTGCACGTGTGTACATGCTTATGTGCATATGTGGTGTGTGTGTTTGTAACCCTCTTATGACAAGTGTGTGTGTGTGTGTGTGTGTGTGTGTGTGTGTAAGTAACCCTAAAAACCCTAAGTTCAGGGATCAGAGATGAAGAAACAGAACTGAGTTGCCTGATCAGGCCCAGAGGGAGATAAACAGGCTCCCCACTTGCTCAAGCCCTCCGCTCCCACACCCTCTAACACATACTTTAAAAGTGTCTATATGAGAATGGCCGGCTTCATTTTTCCCTCATTAGGCTTTACAAACACTGATAATTTTGAGAAATCCACATCCAAATATATACACAGTGACAAGCTGTATAGATTTACTGCTCGCGATCCATGTCTTGACTGTTAATAAAACCCTTTATAATATTTTTGAGATCACAATAAACACAACTAGAAGGTTAAATATTTTCTTCCCACACCCCAGTAGATTGTCTTACTCAATGCCTGCAGCGCACACACCCTGACTTGGAGAACACTGGCCCTGGGTGTCCCTGGCCATGTTGTTCTAGGTGTTTGGGCCTAGAACAAAGAAATGGTGTCAGCATTTCCTGGTCCTGATCATTGCTCACAGAAGCAGCAGTATGCAGTTTGAGAAAATGAAAATATCAAGGTCACTTCAGGGGAAGAAAAATACTCCACTCTCAACTCAAGGCCATGGCTTACTTCTCAGTGGGTTGGGCACATTCTGCTGGCTCAAGGATCCATCTGGAGCTCCCAAGCTCTCACACTTTTTATGGTCTTCCTGGTGAGGTTCCATGACTTTCTTCTAGTCATGAACCAGTAGCCCTGGATCAGGCTGTGTTGAGGGCTTTCTTTTCTTTCTTTTTTTTTTTTTCTTCAGAAAAATGTATTATAAACAAACAACTTGTAAACTCTCTTCACCATTTAAGAAGTGCTTTATGATGAGCGGGGATCTTAGGGGGTGTATCATAGCCTGTTCTCCTCAAGCCTTGGGTAAGTGACTGTTTTGTTCAAGAAAACAGTCACTTTCTTTGGGAGGACTGCAGGGCTCAAGGGAGTGGTGGCTGGAACCCAGTCCCCAGTCCCCATCCACTCATAACTCATTTGAGAGATACGCAAAGCTGTCAGGACGGCCAAAGGCCTGCTTGCCAAGGCAGGCTTCTGTCCAACGCACTTCTATATTTATGAGAAACCGAAATAAAACACGGCACTCAAAGGCAACAGACACACAGGCAGGCAAGCCCCGAGAACATGCTTAACAGAAGGGGAGAGTGTGGGGACAGGCCATCCGGAGGTTACCCAGAACAGAGTGGTTGCTTTGTGGCTCCAGGGGCCCTGGTCCTGGCCCAACCAGAAAGCTATATTTGGATGAAGTCTAGGGAAATCTTATTACCCCTGTGTCAGTGTGGCCAAGTGAGAAGACTCTTGTCACCAGCTCAGGTCCCTAGGGTTGTCATAACAAGGGACCACAAACCACGTGGCTCACATCAACGATACAGTTTTTCTCACGGTTCTGGAGGCCCGAAGTCTGAAGTCAAGTGTCAGCAGGGCATGGTTCTGCCACCAAAGGCTGAAGTCAGGGGCTCCTCCTTGTTTCTCCAGGCTCGTGATGGTTGCTGACATCCTTGGTGTTCCCCTGGCTTAGAGCTACCTCACTTCTGTCGGCCACGACCTTTCCCTGTGCATCTGCTTATTTTGTCTAAACTCCCCCTTTCCTCCTCTCTCTCTCTCCTTTTTTTTGGGGGGGGAGGCATGTCTCATGTAGCCCAAGCTGTCTCAAATTTGCTATGTAGACAAGGATGACCTTGAACTTCTGATTCTCCTTCCTCTACCTCCCAAGTGCTGGAATTACAGGCTGTTCCACCAGTAACTCCTGGTTTATGTGGTGCTGGGGATTGAGAGCACAAGGCTTCTCGCATGGTAGACAAGCACTCTACTTGCTAAGAGATATTCCCAGTCCCTTCAGATTACCTTTCTTAAAAAAAAAAAATAAGGGTATCAGTTATGTTCTTTAGGTCCCAACCTAATCCAATATGACATAATCATAACTTAGTTATATCTATAATGATCCTGTTTATCAATAAAGTCACTTTCATAAATTCTAAGTGGATATAAACTTTGGAGCAGGGAAAAGTAGGGGCCAAAGAGAAAAAGTGTGTTTTGCTTTTTAATTTTGAGTAATAAATTATATCATCATCATCATCATTATTATATGTATATGTATGCACAAACACACACATGCCTTGGTGCACATATGTAGACCAGAGGACAACTTAATGGGAGTCAGTTCTCTCTTTCTACCCCGTGTCTTAGAGTGGATCAAACTCAGGTTATCAGACTTTGGGGCAGGCACCTTTTACCCATCTTGCTGGCCCTAAGGTTTTGCTTTCTTAAACCCATAATACCACTGCCTTTCTGAGATTTCCAAGGAGCTGAGGCCTGAGAAGGTAGATAGCCTTAAAGTCTCTCTTTGGTTCCTCCCGTTGGCTGATCACCCAGAAGTCCCAAAGTTTAAGGCCCTTCTCTGTAGAACCCAGGTGGAGAGAGAGAGAGCTCAGTACTTTGCAGAGAGTTCCAAGGAGGGAGCCGCAACTCATATCCACGGTGGGCAGGAGGAGGCCCAGATTTCAAATGTGATTGATCACATCAAAGCCTGGACTGAACAGAGGCAGTGCAGTGGGTAGGGGACATCTGGTCTGAATTGAGCTTTTGAAGATAAACTTCAAGGCTTGGACCGGTGGCTCCTCGGCTTTGCTTACTTTTTAAAGAGGAATTTGACTTTCTCTGTCTACACGTTCATAAATCTTCCTTCTCTCTCATCTGTGCGTCCTCTCTTTCCCCTGTTAGTTTTCTCTTTCCTGACGGTCACTTTTCCTAATGTTTCATTTCTAATAATTAGAAAAGTAAATCGCTTCTTTCTATCATCCCTCCTCCCCAGTCTGCTCGGCTGCCAGTAGGGAGGAATTCAGCTTCCCTCGTGGGTGCTGACTCACCCTCTCACTCTTCTTCAATCCCGATGGTTCACACTGGCAGAGAATGGAGACCAGAAAGAGGAGATTTGAAAAGGGTAGAGGGCATGCAGGGAAAAACACTGAGAAACGTCAGGAAGCGACTGGCCCCAGCCAAGACCAACAGCTGAAAATCTGGGGATGAAACTGGGAAGGACCATGGAAAACCCAGCAGGCCGCTTGGGGCTGCGTGGAAGAAAAGCGTAATGAATACAATCCAGAACAATCCAGAAATACTGGGAGCAGAGAAATCCATGGCATACAGAGACCAGGCCAGGGGGACAGGGAGGAGGGAGGAGGGAACGGGATGGAGGGGAGAGATGGCTGGATTGCCATGATGTCTTTGGTTTGAAATCGACACTGTTAACCTTTATGAACCCTTATAGTATTAAATACCTGAATGTGTCCCACTGAGAAAGTCCTGGAACAGTCCCACAGCCTGGGCTACCAAGCCTGTTCCCCTGAGCACCGTGTCCCTGGGATAGGGGAAAATGATTCATTCCATCTTTTGAGTTTGTCAAAGAGAAATAGTTAGCTCATGGGTCTTGTCTTTGTGTGTGTGCGTAACCCTCAGAAAAATGGCAGATTTCCATATGCTGTCCAGAACAGAGTTGGAGCAGTCAGTAGTGATAGGAGTAAAACTCTGAAAGCCAAGTTCCTTGGCTGCGCAACATTCTTGTCAACACCCCGTTCTCATTGGTCCCCAGACCCACACTCCCACAGTTCAAGCTCTTTCATTACTCTAAAACTTGGGGCCTCTCTCTCCCTTTCCTCCGGTCGCATGAAGTAGAAACCGTTTGGTAGCTGATATCTACCCTCCTGGGGCTTGGCCTCCACTGTGTCTATCTCTAGGTTGACACATAATGGGAACTCACTTTGGATCGCCTGGATCATCTATGTTTTCACCAAATGAGTGGCTGGATCTGTAGTGATTAGAGAATCTGGCTAGCCAAGGGACAGGTGGTGACAGAGAGCTATGTAGACTAAGCCACTCAAGCTTGACAATGTGTCGTCAGCATTATTCCTGAAGATTCCTTAGAAAGATGAACATTTTTCAGACCAGTTACTTTAAGTGTTTTGACTAAAGAAACAGCATTTGGCTCCAGTTTTGGAGACAAGCTGGCCCTCTGAGCTTATTGAAGTATGTCCTGTCAGTCTGAGTCTGGGATCACGTGGAATCAAACAATAACATGGCCCAATCTGATGTTAAAGGTGGTGGGTCTGAGCCAGACTGGAAGAAGTGCAGAATCCCTCTCTACTTTTCAATCTGGAGTGCACAGAGTCCCACGGCAGTCAGGCCACGTACTAACGTGGATATAAGTCAGACACGAGTTCGAGGCTCCCATCTGTCTATGTGAGCTCTCTGTCAAGTACGCAGCAGGAAAGAAGGGGCAAGGATCATCTAAGCACCTGCTACAAAACCAGGGCTGGCTGAGAACTGGGTGCATCCACCTCTGCCCAAGCTGTGCTCTCTCACGGATGAACATGGGTCAGACCTGGTGAGATCGTCCGAAAATCTCCCTGTGCTTAGAGTTTTTGACTGTCAAACTGGATTTCTCCCAACCTTGGGTTTCCCCAATGAGGCACTGCTGTCCCCTACAGACCCTGGTCAGTGGGCATGCCCCCTCCTCAACAGAGAAACCTGCAGGGGGACAACAATGGGAGCCATAGGAGGGAAGGTGAGAAGCAGCTGGGCAAACAGAGCCTTCATTGTTCAGAACCATCAGAGCCACCAGCCGGTGGGGACAGTGGGGACAGTGCCTCCCCAGAGCATATCTGACGAGCACATCGTGCCTCTTGCTCTGTTTACACAGGTGCCTTCTCTCCCTAGGGGAGTCAGGCTCTGCAAACACGTGTGACCACATGCTGTCTGCCATAAGATGGATGCTCACATCTGCAGGCTGACTGGGGAAAGAAACTGAGGCCCAGAGCAGAGCGGTAGAGGAAGGCTTTCAGGCTGAACAAACCAATCATTGGAACAGGTGCCGTTTCTGTTCCCCACTGGCCTCTGGTTACCAGGCTGCCTTTGTCTTTCTTATCACCCTTGCTCTTCAGAGGGATAAAGCCACAGGGCTTTCACTTCAGGCCCTTCCAGCTCTTCTCCTATCTGTGGCTGCAGGTCTGCAGGATGTGGCTGGCTCCTCCACCCGCTCAGTCCACCTGTTAGTACGGCCTGGCCCTGACGGAGCTCAGAGGGGAGAGCCCAGGAACCTGGACAGCCTTGTCACAGGCATATAAAGTGCTCCTTGGCCCTGGTAATAGCCAGTCAGCTCTATTCATAGAACGCCCCCCCCTCACCCACCCACCCAATAACTCTGGAAAAACAAACTGAGGAGGTCAGAGGGCAAAACCTGTCTGTGGATGTATTTGTCTGTCTTTCTTTTCTTTCAATTTCTTTGGGTCAAAGCCTCAGCTCAAATGCCCCAGATTCTCCAGCGGATAACTTGAAAATGAACCAAAAAAAAAAAAAAAAAAAAAAAAAAAGACACATTGAGATTTTCAAAAGCTTGGTATCCAGAAATGCCCACCTTCTGCAAAAAGGTGCAAAGAAGCATGCATGAAGCTAAGAGATCAGTCTCCAGAGAGAGTGCCAGGAGGGGAGACCCAGATGGCCTCCTCGGAAGGGGCTGCATCAGCGCTCCAGTATCAACTGTATTCCAGTGTGTTTTACGAGCTGTTAAATTGTGTATTTATTTGTGTGTTTTCTCAAACTGGGTTTGTTTTAAATTGCTTGTATTGTATTTATATGACAAAAGCACTCAAATAAATGGTCAGTTTCTCAGAGGCCGGACAGCTGGATCTCTTAGGATACAGATCCTCCATGGGCCACTTCCCTGATGATCAACAATGTCTGGGGTCATCCGCTGTGACTAAACTGCTCGAAAGAAGGACTTACAGGGAGGAGTTACTGCCGACCACGGTTTCAGAGGGTTCAGTCTATGACACCCTGGTTCCAGGGGCTTCAGCAGACCATCATGGTGGCAGAAGTATTTCAAAAAGGTGCTTATTCGCTTCATGACAGAGAGGAACCTGAGAGAGAAACAAAACGGGGCCAGGAACAAGATACCCCCAAGAATCACCCTCAGTGAGCTACGGCCTCCAGCCAAGTTCCACACCTTAAAGTTTCACAAAACAGCGCCACCAGAAGGCTGGAAGCCTTTTAGTGACATAGGAACCTCTAGGGGGCACTTCACATCTAAACCACAGCGATAGTATCTGGAGGCATGACCCTAAATCCAAAGGCAAGTGGCAGGGAAGAGCCAAGGGAAGTATGACCCGCCTTTCATTGCTTCGAACAGGAAAATTATCTCGGTAGATATTGTTGTGTTTTCCATGGAGAGAATCAAACTTTCAGAACTTAGGGGGGGGCAGTTGTAATTGCTCCAAAAGCCTTACCTGATTGAGGGAGTTCATGGTATTCCCCACCACAGCACAAGGGCCTCCTGTCTCTGTGAGCTCCTAGGGGCTCTCTTTACCTGCGTGTCATTATGCAGAGATGTATCTTTCCTCTGCCTCACGGGGAGCCAACAGGTACTGCCTGAGATGTGACTCTAACTGAATTCCAGGAACTACCTCTTCCAAGTAATGATGTGTTGGTTCTAGCAAGTTCATTGGAGATACTCAAATATTGTCCCGGTGTCTCCAAGTGCCTGCGGACCACTGTGTGCGTGGCTGTTTAGAGTCCAACAGCCCGTTGCTAGGCAACACATCTCCAACGAGGGGAGTGTGAAAAAAAATAAATAAACAGATGATGGGGATGGGAGCCAAAGCCTGTTATGACAAGAGCGTTTGGGCACAGTTCACTCTAGCTTGATGGGAGTGTCACGGGGATGTGGGAGCTTGCTCAGCTCCCTTATGACTTTCTTGCCTTTCAGCTCCTCACCCTCTGTCTTATGTGGTGGGGAAAGCAGAGATGAAATATGGCTCTCTGGAGGGCTGTGCCTTTGTGAAAGGCTGTTATAGCTGTAACAAAACTTTTGTAATCTGTAACCATATCCCATTACATCTCCAGGCTCCTTGGGTCTCTTCCCAGCCGTAAGGAAAACACAACACACCCTTTTGCTCCCTCTCCTTCGTGCGTTCTTCCTTGCGCCCCTGCTAGTCTCTACTCTTTCAAAGGCCGTCACAGTTGTTCTTTTCACACAGATTGTTCCTCTTAGCCTTTGACAGGAATTGGCCCGAGATCTCCAGAAAGGCTGGGTGGTATCTGTGTTAGTACTTAACAAATGGAGGAAGCTGGGACCGAGCACAGGATGAACTTGCTTCAGTGATTCAGGGGCTGCTTGATGTCTCTTATGACAGAGCTAGCCTTTCTTCAGCCTAGATTATCGCCACCATCACTCATTATCTTCTTCCATGTTTCAAGGGACATCAACTGGCTTGGTGGTGAAGGAACAAACTGAAACCAGACTCGGGGGCCTGCCTCAACTGCACTAGTTACTAGCTGCACGTCCTTAGGAAACAGCATTCAATCTTTCTACTTCCTCGTACGCATAATGAGGTTACTGATAATTGTCTTGTAACTTGAGGGTTATGAGATGGTCCGTGTCACATGCTGTGGTGAGTACACAGAATTTGGTAGGCGTCTCACAATTGCCGATTTGGGCTTGCTCTGGATGCTTTGGTGAAATGGTGAGCTGCATGAGGATATAGTCTCCATTTTCACCTGTTCAGAGGGATAGAAATGGACTCATATGTGGCTTGAGAAAAAATGGAAGAGGATTCTGGGTTGAGGAGGACTTCTTCACACAGAAGTTCTGTGAGACATAAGGACCAGGATAATGGATCTAGATGTCACTGGTTCCCAATTGCCTGCTTCACTGCCTTGAGCTGCAGAGTCCAGGCTGGCTCCTTAAAATTTTAAAGTCTTAGTTGAATCAAATATAAATAGGGAACCATGTTTAACTAATTCATAGGATTGTGATGAGAATTAAATGAAATTTTGTATGGAAGATCTAATGGAGAGCCTCATGCTTATTGAATGAAGACTGGAGAGAGACAAGGAATGGTTACTTTCTTTTTTTTCTTATTATTTTTAGATTTTATAATTTAATTTAATTTTACCTATCAGCCACAGATTCCCCTGTCCTCCTCCCTCCCGTCCCCTCTTCCCCCAAGCCCACCCCCCATTCCCATCTCCTTCAGGGCAAAGGCTCCCCTGGGGATTCAGCTCAGCCTGGTAGATTCAGTCGAGGCAGGTCCAGTCCCCTCCTCCCTACACCAAGGCTGAGCAAAGTGTCCCTGCATAGGCCCCAGGTTCCAAATAGCCAGCTCATACACCAAGGACAGGTCCTGGTCTTACTGCCTAGGGGCCTCCTAAACAGTTCAAGTTAATCAACTGTCTCACTTATCCAGAGGGCCTGATCCAGTTGGGGGCTACTCAGCTATTGGTTCATAGTTCATGTGTTTCCACTAGTTTGGCTATTTGTCCCTGTGCTTTTTCCAATCATGGTCTCAACATCTCTCGCCCATACAATCCCTCCTCTCTCTCTCTCTCTCTCTCTCTCTCTCTCTCTCTCTCTCTCTCTCTCTCTCTCTCTCTCTCTCGCCGATTGGACTCCCGGTTGCTCTCAATGGATGGTGACGTGATTCTCTTTTATTTTCTCTGGCTCCTGTTTCTTTTTCATTCTCTCTCTTCCCTCTTTCAACTCCCCACTTTCCCTCTTCCTTACCTTTTTGAAGTCCAGGGAATTGTCTTCTTTACTGAAGAGCCATCTCTTCAGCCCTCTTTGCCCATGTTTAACTTCCTCCTCTGTTAGTGAATATCCATAGATTTTAGCCAAAGTGAGCCATAAGAGATACTTAAATCTAGTCTGTCTGCATGTAAGAGACACCACATGGCTAGGCCAGAAGGAGGCTGTTCTCTTCTGCACAGGTTATCTCTGGGCAGGTTTCCATGGGTTGTTCTGACTCTGGGTTCATTCAATTCCTTGAGTCCTTCACTAGTTTTTGTGTGTGATGCTCATATGACAGTGAGTTGAGTTGGTAGGCGGTAAGACAATGCAGTCACAAAAACAGACACAATGAACTTCTGTAGGCAGAAATTTCTGTCCTGCCAGCATCTCCCAAATACAAAGCAAATGCTTCCCAAATTACCACACAGAGAGTTATAATAATTGTAAATGCTTGGCTAATAGCTCAGACTTGTTACTAGTTAACTCTTACACTTAAATTAACCCAAATTTGTCTCTATACTTGGCCATGTGGCTTGGTACCTTTAATAGCATGGCACATTCATCTCCTGTTCCCTCTGTGTCTGGCTGATGACTCTTCTGACTCCACCCTTCCTCTTCCCAGCATTCTTAGTTTGGTCACCTTGCCTATACTTCCTGCCTGGCTAAGGGCCAATCAGCATTTTATTAAACCAATTTGATTGACAAATCTTTACAGCATACAAGAGGATGATTCCACAGCAAACTTCCCCTCCTGGGTCTATGTGGTGTATTAGAGGAAGAGGAGAAGTAGCCACAGAGCAGGGGCACACAATTCTGCACTGTTAGCCAAGTGTCCTCTGCCAAGCCCTATCTGTCTGGCAACTAGATGATACAAGTAGTAACTGAAGAAGAAAGTGAAGTTGGATAGAGTGTCCTCTTATACATGTCAGAGAGAACATGGGAGAGTGAGGTGCATGGTAACTCAAAACCTTTTCTTTTGGATTTGGATAGAAATTTCCCTTTGTACAATCTATATATTTATCTTACTTAGTGGTTTTAATTGCAGTACCAATGAAATAGTTATTTTCCTAAGAATTGAGGGGACTCTAAGGCAGATGGAAACATGGGGAAAAGCGAGGGCTGAGAAAACCCTACCAAAGTCATTTCCCTATTTTTCTTTTTTCAGAAAGTTCTGGATGGATGTGAGACTAGACCACACACTGCTGGGACCTCTAGAGAAGATATTAATTTGTTTTCAAACCAAATGATTACCTTTCTGAAAAGTCATCAGGGTAAATAGTCTATATAACTCAACAGAGGCATTGACTCCCTCAGCTCAGTGGGGTAAAATTTTCCGTCTTATCACACATCCAAAGCACCCCTCAGACATAACTGTGGGTGTAACCAGGAGAAACTCTTATTCCTCCTCACATTTTCTTGCCTCTCTGATGGCATTTACATCTCCAGTACCCCCTCCCTTTTTCTCTCTTCCTGGCAAATCTGTTGCTTATTGAGGTGTAGGAAATTTGTGAGCTAGAATATGTGCAGTTGTGAAATATCCCCCACCCACTTTTAACTGATCCTCTGGTGAAAATGAACCCCCTTTGACCCGCTGAGCATCCAAACATAACATACTCCCGGGTGCTTCGGCTTTTCCCACTTCCCATCTGTCTCAGTTCTGAGGGCTTCTCCCTGCCTCACCCTTTGTTTCCACTTCTGTGCTCTTTTATATCATTGCCCACCACCTCCCAGCACTAAGCATCTGCACTTAACCATTCTAGAAATTGGTACCTGTCTTTACCGCATCTTCTTCACAAAAATGCTGCATGCAGCAATGTTGCAGATCAGACTCCCCTGGCCCTAATGAGCGTCAAAGTTCTTTAAGTGCTTCCATTTTGTTTTGGATTCAAGCCAGTCTGGCTTCATAGGAGGAGCCAAGGAGTCACTCTTTGGAGTCTCTCCTGTACTGAAAACTGCTTTCTGAGGAACAGACTATTTTACCAGCATAGTGACAGCAATAATAGTGATAATGATAGCAAGAAAGATACGAATACATGAGATTTAACTATGCACCACACACTTCTCCTTCACAGTCACCTTAGGGGCAGGTGCTCCCACAGAGAAAGAAACTGAGGCTAATTGGCATTGACTAGGTGGCCTGGGGTTGCTCAGAAGGTTGCCGGGTTGGATCTGAGGCTCTGCAGACTTGCTCAGCCCAGCTCCTTCATCAGAATGTAAGAAGTTCCAACAGGCGAAAGTCTACTCATACCTAGGTTAGTGTCAGTTGTCAACTTGGCAGAATCTAAGGTCGCCAGAGAGAGGGGTCTCAGGGTAAACCTTGCGGGGGTTTATTTCGATGCTGTTATATGAGGTGGGACAGTGTGGCCACTGTGCGCAGCCCTGTTCCCTAACCAGGATCTTGGTTTGTATGAACAGAAAAGGGGCACTAAGCTCCAAGTTTGCATTCACTGTTCCCTTTTCCCGACCGTGGATGTAATGTGCTCCCAGCTCCTGCTTGCTTGACCTCCCTGCCATGGTGGACTGTAACCTGTGAGCTAAGTAAAACCCTTTCCCTGGAGTTGATTTTGTCAGGGCGTTACATCATAGCAACAGGAAAATAAACTAAAACCCCTGGACAGAGAGTGGCCAGCCAGGTAACATGACCAAGAGTGGTGACTAGTAAAGTAGGAAAACGCTCAGGCATCATCTGTCACGTCTTTAAGTAAAACTTCAGGAGATGCAGGATTCAGTGAGCGAGGCACTGTAGCATACCAGCCAGATGACCTAACTGGACAGTTTGGATCATTTTTCTCTCCTGGGTCACTTGGCTTCCACTTGGCCCTGGTATTTCTGACTCTCCACAGCACAATATCACCATCAGCAACACCTCAGACCATGGTTTATTTGGCTGCCCTCTGGAAGCAAGGGCCTACGCAAGAAGCAAGGAGTGTTCCCGTTCCCGCATCTGGGGAGTTAGTGGAGAGAGTCTTTCTCTGGAGCATGTTTGAGCTGCACAGTAAGAAAGGAAGCTTTCATTTGGCTCAGCGGGTTTTTAGACGGGGCAGAGGGGACACGGTCAGAGCCTCAGACCCTGTGTGTGGTCATTTAGTTTTGCTATGTTCCGTGACCACAGCCCTGCTTTAGGTCTCGGCCAGACATCCTGTAATGCATATGGCATGCCGTTACGGTCTCTGTGGGATGGGGAGGAAGGTGTGGATGAATCAGCTCGGCTCCAAGTCCTTGACCAGAAGATCAGTTCAAAACACACATCTGGAGGCTGGAGGGAACATGGATGAGGTCAAGTACAAGTATCTAGGATATTGCAGTTTGGAGAGTATTCCTTGAAGGATGTCATCACATCGTCAGTAACTCCTAAAAATGGAAGGCTGTCTATCACAAAGAAAGTGAAATAAGGTCCAAGCATATTATAAGCTTAAGCTACATTGCTGTGGGATGTCTTTTTGTATGCTGTGAATATGTGTTGCTCTGATTGGTTGATAAATAATGCTGCATTGGCCTATAGTAGGGCAGGATGGAGCCAGGTGGGAAAATCCAAGAGAGATAGTGAGAAAAGAAAGGAGAGTAAGGGGAGATGCCAGCTGCTACCCAAGGAGCAGCAAGATGCCAGCAGACTGGTAACACCACAGCCATGTGCAACTTATAGATTAATAGAAATGGGTTAAGTTATAAGAGCTAGCTAGCAAGAAACCTACCATAGGCCATACAATTGGTAATTAATAAAAGCCTCTGAATGATTATTTTTATAAGCAGCCGTAGGACTGTGGGGCTGGGCAGGACTGGAGAAACCTTCTGGATACACTATATGATATATATTAGGACATTTTGGTATTTATTTGGAACCTCATCCCTTTCAGAACAAATTCACAGATGGTCTCTCTTTTTTTTGTAAAATATTTTTATTTTGAAGTGTGTGTGTGTGCGCACACACATACACATGAGTACAATTGCTGAAAGAGGCCAGAAGAAGGAATTGGATCTCTTGGATATGGATGTGGGTGTTGGGATTTGAACTGTTTTAAGTAAGAAACTTAAAATCAACTTACCAGTTTCTACTGAGAAGCCCACTTGAGATTGTACTGAACATGCAGATTGATCAGGAGCTAGCTTATTTCTCTGGGTTTTTGATTGTTCTGTATATAATGCATTAAAATATTTTGGAAATGAGCTTCAGAAATCTCAACACAGAGAGAAAGATGAGAGAGACAGAGAGAGAGAAAGAGAGAGAGAGAGAGAGAGAGAGAGAGAGAGAGAGAGAGAGAGAGAGAACAAGAGAAAGAGATTTTCAGAACGAAGGTTTTTGCCAATTTAAAGGTAATGAATATAGTGAATAAGTATGAACCTTGAACACAAGCCACCTGGAGGCAGGAATTGCAGGATCTGACTGATAATCTGATTATTTACAAAGGGAAAAGTCCACTGCTGTCAACTCAATGAATGTGGTCTATACTCAGAAAGAAGAAGCTCTATTTGTAAAGTATTTACTTTCTAGTAGAAATCCACGAGTTGGCCTTTCTCCACCAAGCTCCGCAAATGGGGAGACTAAGGTGTGAAGAGGTTGGGCACTGAACACAGTAGTTAGTGGGAAGATTGTCATTGGAGTCCAGCCTTGCCTACCATGGCTCTTAGAACTCTCTTCACCTCCATGGTTTCAGTGTGTCTGGAGTACTCTTAGATCCTGCTGGTGCCTGGGACCCATGTGTGACTACGTGTGTAGTGAAGGAAGAAGGACAATTGTCTGTCTCTCAGCACTCTGCCTGCTCCCAGCAGCCTTCCTGTGACCCATTTTGTAGAGTACTGCCCAGGGTTTGCATCAGGACCACAATTTGCTTTTCTATCGGGGACTAAGGGGGTCCAGCCCCTCCATAGTCCCCTCCCAGGGTCCGGGAAGAATCTACAACCAGCTGATAATTAATCTTTGATGAGAAGAAATGAATCTATGTACGCGAAACTCCTTAGTCCATACACTTTATTCTTCTGAGTCAGTTACAAGCTTATGTTCTGCTCTCGTATTTAGCTCATTTCTAGCCTGATTTCTCTCTACACTCATCTGCGGTCCCCTCTAGGTTCTATCTTAATTCCTTCATCTAGTTCTGCCCCTTCTAGGTTCTCATCCATCTTGTTCCTTCCCATATCATCTTTTCTCCCATCTCCTTCTCTCTCCTCATCTCGTTCTTCCTCATCTTGTTGTTCCCCAACTGGCTCATCCTCATCTTCCATCTCATTCCTCTAGTACTCTCTTCTAGCCCTTCAATCTAGTTCTTCCCCATCTCAGTTTGTTCCTCTCAAGTTCTTACCCGTCTAGTTCTTCCACTCTCTTTTCTCTTTTTCGTCCCCCAGTGCCCTGGAAGTCCTGGTATATAAGACCAGGCTTCCAGGGTCAAATGGAGGAGTGATAAGAATCACATAGGGAGCCAATAACCATTAATTATCATTTGCAACCCCAAAGGGAAGTGACCAATGGTGAAATGAATTAACTAAAGGCTAAATTCGGGTAATATCTAAGAAGAGGGAATCTTATGTGCTCAACTATAGTCTTAAACGTGATTAGTAGAAAATGTTAAGAATCTATAAGTTGCCAGGTCAATGGGAGAAAATAAAACTGTCTTCTTTTTTTCCTGTGGCTCCTATCTGTTCAAGCTATCTGCCATTTTTCTGCAGGGTGGGGGAAAGTGTGCTCAGTTGCTAGGCAACCTGTGTACAGCTAGATGCCTCTGGTGATAGTTAAAAGGAGATCTGGAACTGGAGGTAAGGTTTGGGGAAGGAGGAAGTAAAGCTTAATTGGCACATCCGCCAGGTCTTCTCAAACAGGTAGCCTGGATTAAGTCTGTTCTTAGAGAGTACAGAGGTATCTCTGATAAGGTACTTTCCTCCATCTGGGGATGGACCTGGCCGGATGATGCCAATGATGATAATTACAGGGAGGCTTGAACTGGGGTTCTGGCTGAGCATAGCTGTCAGCGCAGAAGGTTATCCAAATATTCCTAGAAGTGGTTAGGTAAGGAGTTAGCGGTCTATAAAGTTAGTAAGGCTGTAAGAAAGGAGGGTCTGAGCTGAATTGTGTAAAGGTATTACTTAACGTCCACCTGACCTAGGTGGTGTCTCCTTGTGGAATTTACCTTAAATCAGGAGACTTGCATGTGGACTGTTGTTACTGCTAGTCCTTGAAAGTGGCCAAGGGAGATATCTGATTCCAGAGAAAGCCTTTCCTGAGGCTGTTCTCCAAATACCTGGAATGTGTATGTCCAGAGAGTGATCAGTCCACACTGTTAGCCCTTCTTAGGGAAAAGTCAATTGGGAAAACTATGAAGGCACACATGATTTTCATAACAGAAGACAGCTGATATATAACAAGCCAAGTAACACCAAAAACTCCTTGGGATTTGGCTTCCTCTGGAGGAATTCCCTGATTCCTCCAGATAGTGACTTTGCCATAACCAGCTGAGTTCTTATGATATATTCCTGTGGCCTGCAGCACTTTTCCTTGGGACTTTGAATTCCCTTGAGGCAGCAGAGCCTACAGTCTGAATTGGAAAGCTGTAGGTCCCCTTGTGCTCATCAAACATGGCGAATCTCAGCCCTGGTTGATGGAGAGTGCTTTTCGTGGCCTATTCACCCCACCAAAGCTCAGCTCTCATCCTGGCCAGTTCCAGGGTGAACTCCTGTGTCTCGCAGGCAGCGCCTCCTGGATCCCCTCTTTCCTCTTTCCCTCATCAGCCTCACCCTTGGCAGTCTCCCTGCGAAATTCTGCCTCCTTCATCTTCTCTCTCCCTCAGAAGCTGGAATGCTTTTATGCTGAATTTCTGATTTCCTTGTCTTTGCCAAAACCCAAAGGCCCACATCTGCCATGTGCCAAAAAAAGGAGAGGTTGTTTGGAAGAATGCAGAAGGGACCTTGAGCCTTTGCTCAACACTCCAATGACAGGTTCTCTCCTTCCCTGACACACCCCAGCACACATGCTTCCTGTGGGATCAGGCAATGTTTCGTGGCCCCTTTCTCTTTCCCTTCTCTGCCCCCCTTCACGAACACTTCCTAGTTCTTCCCTCTCTGTTGCTTCTCTTCTGGAATATTCATCAGAGAGCTGGAATCCCAGGACAGCAAGGGGCCTAGGGAGGACACCTAACCCCATCTCCAGCGTCCTGGCAACAGGCAGACCTGCCTGGGTAAAGGACTCTCTCTTTCCTCTTTAGCCTTATGTACATCCGTTCAGACTCTCTGCGTTCTCCTCTTTGGTGTCTGACCCCAACATTTCATTTAAGAAGTCTTCGCTTTCTTAGTCTGCCAGAGAAATAGCTGGCCTTCCATGTTCATTGTAGCACAGTTCACAATAACGGAGATTTGGAATCTACCTCAGGTATTCCAAAGCAGATGAAGAGGTGAGGGAAGAGTGGGGTGTATACCCGATGGAATATCGCGCAATCTTTAAGCGGAATGGCCTTCTGTCATTGGAAACAACACAGATGAGCAGGAGGACATTATGTTAGTCGGCACAAGTCAGACATAAAAAGAAACGTACTGCATGTTCTCACTTACGTGTAAAAGCAAACAGCAAAGCAGTGGTTACCAAAGGCTGGGGAGACTGTGGGGGAGGGGAAGACGGAGAGAGCCCTGCACTTGAATGGAGGAACAGCCCTAATGTCCTACAGCCCAATGTAACTATGCATGATAAGTAACTGATATATTTCAAATGAGTGAAATGCTGGATGCTTTTCAACACAAATGAATGATAAATGTTTGAGACGATATCAAACGTTACCTTAATTTGACAATAATATATATTGTACATGATCAAATTATATATCCACACATACATATATCAGTGTGTATCCATAAATGCACATTCCAATTATAAATTTAAAATGTTTCATCCGGGGGTCATTGAGATGGCCCAGTGGGTAAAAGAGCACTTGTTGACAAGTATGATGACCCAAGTTCAGTCCCCTACATGGTGGAAGGTCTTTACGGACTCTTGCAAATTGTCCTTTGACTGTCACATGTATGCCATGGAATGCGCTTGCTCACATCCCCCAAATAAACAAACAAATAAATAAATGTATCTATGTAAATAAGATTAGATTCTTCTGTTCATCGAATGCACTTGCTCACATTCCCCTAATGAACAAACAAACAAACACATAAATAAATGTAACTAATTTGATTCTTCTGTTCAGGGCTTCACGACACA
Source organism: Peromyscus eremicus (assembly GCF_949786415.1). Classification (NCBI taxonomy): domain Eukaryota; kingdom Metazoa; phylum Chordata; class Mammalia; order Rodentia; family Cricetidae; genus Peromyscus; species Peromyscus eremicus. The sequence goes on along the minus strand of NC_081429.1, from coordinate 38,432,254 downwards.
TACAAGTACATCTATTGATAGATGCTCTCATGGTTTGGTGAAACCAGTGTACTCTTCCGGTGATGCTCACCAGCAAACCCTTTTGCTGGGTCAGGAGGAATTCTCGGGGCCTCAGATAGAACGATGGGATCCTAGAGGTAAAGACTGCGGGCAGCCGGAGGTGGCTCAGCTGGAGAGCCTGTGACTGAGCTAGTAAAGAAGGGAGGTGAGAAGGGAGCCATTCATTGCAAATCCACCGTGAGGTCTTCTGAGATGCAGAGGGACTCCATGCTTGTGAACGACGTCCTCATAACTCAGAACTAAACCCAACTGCTGGAGGGTGAACTAGTTCAGACTGAGAGGCGGATGAGGGATGGATTTTGGCTTACTGAGTACTGGTTGATTCTACGCGTCAGGCAGTAGCCTAGCTCTGCTCTTCTGAGGGCAGAGCATAGATATGTGAAGTTCCTTCTGCCTCCAGGGACCTAAGGGGACAGAAGAGGTATCTTTCTTTCTCTGACCTTGGATTCTAAGAAGAATAGATGCCAAACTGTCCTCCTTGATGGGCCCAGCTTTGAAAGCCCACTCTTCCCTTGTGTCTACAGTTTACCTCTTGTCCCTCTAATTTGCCCAGTTCCTTCAAAGATTCAGACATGGACCTTTTTTAGCGTCTACATTTTCAGGACTTGAAGTTTTATTGCTTTTAAAGATTTATTTTTCTGTGTGTGTGTGTGTGTGTGTGTGTGTGTGTGTGTGTGTGTGTGTGAATGTGTATATGTATCTGAGTGTGCACGTGCATGTACCACACATGTGGGTGCTGGAAGACGCTGAAAGAAGCTAACAGAGCCCTAGATCTAGACTCACAGGTACTTGTGAGCTGCCTGATGTGGGCAAAAAAAAAAAGGGGGTAGTGGTGGAAAATTATCTCTTTTGGCAAGTGCTTGGCAGATACTGGGATAACCAGAGAGTGGTCAGCTAAAGAATGTCAAGTGATAGACATCTCCCGTGGTTGTCCTTTCCTGGGGGCCAACTGAGCTAGAAGAATGTAGGAGAACATACGGCTTTAGTTTTGGAAATGCGAATTACTGTACTTTCAGAAATGATCATCATTTAACCAAAATGGAGGAAATTTACAAAATGTCGTGGCCTGGCCACCGTTCTTGACTTTTGTTTTTATTAGACAGGCAAAAAGTGGGCAGAGCTGATGTTTTCATAGTATTTTCCCTGTGTGCATGGGTGGTGTCATCATCGGGGGTGGGGTCTTGGGGCAATCACTGATGTTGGGAAATTTGAAGCAGAGGAATGCTGTGAGGAAGGAATCCTCCTTCAATGTGAGGCTTCAGGAATGTTCTATTATCAACTATTTTTATGTCTGTGTTATTCTGAAGATGGGGCAGCAATTTAATAAATAAAATGGCCCATTTTGATTTCTCTGTAGTCTTCTCAGACCATGTGACTCTCACTCCTTTCTAGTAGCTACCATGTCACCCCAAGAAAACTCCTTTTGTCAGGCGGTGGTGGCACATGCCTTTAATCCCAGCCCTCAAGAGTCAGAGCCAGGTGGATCTCAGTGAGTTTGAGGCCAGCCTGGTCTACAGAGTGAGATCCAGGACAGGCACCAAAACTACACAGAGAAACCTTGTCTCAAAAAACCAAAAAAAAAAAAAAAAAAAAGAAAGAAAACTCTTTTAAACATATTATTGTATCTCTTGTTCTGATGGCCTTTCCCTAATCACCTGTCTCTCTACATTATAATACTCTCATTCTGTCTGATGAGCCAAACATGCCCCTAAGGGTAGAAGTGGGTGGCCCAATACTCTGACCAGTGCTGTCCAATATGGCAGCCACATGTGGTTATTGGGCACTTGGAATAGGAGCCATGCAACTGAGGACTGAATTTTTAATCCCGTTTAAAATCGACACAGATGCACTTCAGTTTCTGGCGAGCTTTTAAATGGGTATGAAATAACTCTATGGTGCTCCAAGTGTAAGTTTTATGAACTCAGAAATCAAGCGTTGCTGAAGACTTCAGCATTTAAACTGAGTTGTGCTCAGACGATAAAATACACATCAGGCTTACGGGGATAGTAAGAAAAGAAGAATGTAAAATATTTCATTAATTTTAAAATATTGCTTACACGCTGAAATAATCCCTCATTTCCAGTGGATGAAGTAAAACTGTATTATTAAAATAAATTTCAATTGTTCCTCCCACTTTTTTTTTATGTGGCTACTGGAGCACAGAAAGCTGTGAATGTGGTTCCCATTATGTTCTGTTGAGCAAGGCTGGTCTGAACTATGTCATGTCCGTTTCATGACTGTTCTGGGGTGTAGCCAAATATATCCCCTATCGCTATAGCAGGTTAGGACTTACTGCAGAAATTAACTTCCAGTATCCTTCATAACACCTACTTCCAAATCTAAATGTGTACAGCAATTGTCTCAGGACCTGGAAATTTTCTTGTATGCCTTACATACATGGTTTCTGTGGTTTGGCGTTTTCAAAATGGTCTCTCTTGGTTGCTCAAAAAGGGCTCAAGCAACCTTCCTGCCTCAGCCTCCAGAGTAGCTGAGTATTCAATCATGCACCAGTGCATCTGATGTGTTTATGCATTAACTTAGGAAAACAGCAGGACTTTCAGAAAATGGATTTAAAGAGTTCATGGGGAATATGCAGAATTGTTACTATAAGCTTACTTCCTACAGATAAAAACATGATCTTTAGGGCAGAGAGAAGATTTGTTCAAGTGTGTACTGCTCTGCAGTGGTACCCCTACCCGTCAGACCCCTGCTAGTCAGTGTTCTTTCTTCTATGTTCCACTCAAAGTGACTGGGGCCACAGAAAGCCATGGACTTCATGATAGACCATTACAAAGCATCAGCCTGGCAAGTTATTAATGAAATCCAGATGATAGACCACAAAACACGTCATTCAGCAAGTTGACTAGCTGGAACAGAATACACAGGGCTGAAAGATGGCAGGAGCCTGGGGTAGGAGGTAAGGCTTGAAGCTCTAACTCTGCTCTGATTGGATTATGTCATTGGGTAGGTCATCTCTCACCACCCCACCCCTCCGATCATCTATCAAAGGAGAAGGTCAGAGCAGGAGGTCTCTAGGTTTCCTCCCTGCTCCCACAAGCCAAATTTCAATCAGTCTAGTCCTGACCTCCAGCTGCAAAAACAGCAGGCCAGCCCCCTGGGTTTGCAAATGCTAATATTCCAGGCTAGCAATCATGTCTTGCAGGGTGTGAGGTGAAGCACTTGGATAGCCAGCAGGCTTTGTGACTCTGCTTAACCTCACTCCTGGCCAGGGACCTCCTCATTACTTGTAGTGCATTCCATCACACAGTTTGGCTGGGTCAAGTGAACTTATATTTTATTGAAACATTTTTCAAATGAGCATCCTAGAAGTGTATACCAATATCCCCTTATAACCACACGAGATAAAACCTATTTATACACAGAGCATCTCACTCATATAGAACTCCTCCCTATGTGTATTGGCAACTCTTATGAATTGACTGTGCATATATCTCATGTGGTTGTTATTCTACAGCTTTTGTCTTAGTAATTTAGAAGAGTTTTTTTTACATTGAAATTGTTAACTCTTTCTTGCTTTGTATTGAGAGAGAGAGAGAGAGAGAGAGAGAGAGAGAGAGAGAGAGAGAGAGAGAGAGAGAAAATGTGTGCATGTGTACATGTAGAGGTCAGAGGTCAACCTCAGAGGTTGTTCTTCAGGATCAGTCTATTTGAGGCAGGGTCTCCCGCTAGCATGTCACTTTGCTGAGTAGGCTAGGCTGCTTGGCCAGCAAAGCCCAGGGATCTGCCCGTCTGCTTCCACAGCCCTGAGACTAAGCTATTATATCGTTATTTTACATGGGTTCTGGAGATTGAACTTGGGGCCTTGTACTACCAAGGCGAATACTTCACCAACTGAACTATCTCTCCAGCATCTAGCAATTTTTGAAAGCTTTTGACTTTGAAGTTTTCCCCCAGTTTATGACTTACTTCATATTTTTGTGCATAATTTAGCATTTTATTTTACAACAGTTTATTCATGTATTTTCCCCCTTTTTACTGGGAGTTGAACTTGTATGATAGACAAGGACTCTTATCTCCAGCTGTACAGCATTTTATTTTTATTGTACATGGCCACATACAGTCATTTTCATGCTCTTAAGTAATGTACTTCAAGCATATTCTCCTCTGTACATTAACATTTGAAATGATCTTGTTTGTCAATCTATTTGTTGTTTAAAAGTAGACATTTAGATTCTTTTAAAGTCCCTTTTCCACTGCCTATCAAATAATTTCAAGCATTAACAGCTGTATGTTTTCCTCTTTATGGCCTATGGTATGAAATAAGAAAACAGACTATATTTTCTCTGGATAGTCACTGATCTCCTAAAGCATTTATTAAATCAATTTTTCTATCCCCCCCCACACTATCTGGCCTATCATTGACATCATGGGAGAAACTTTTTCTCAAGAAAGTCTAAATGGTACAATCACACTTAGCCTACATACTTTAAATTATGTGTGGCTGTTGATGAGTGGGAAGAATGAAGAAAGGGGTAAAAGTATGAGAATTATGACTCATATGTGCATTATAAGAAGTTTGAATACAACTTGAGGAAATTGGTTAAATACTGAGATACTTCATAAATTTAATTGTTTGCTTGATTGAGATCAGCTGGGTACATGTAGTAAGCAAATAAGAAACCCTTTCTGGAATCAAGGAGAGTTTCAAGGTTGACCAGATATCTTTATTATCATGTAGACAAATGCCCTGGGGAGTGTGAATGTTTGGTTTAGTTCTTCCTGATTCAGATGGGATGGCTTTACTAGGATTGATCCAGGGGATCGAACACAACAAGATAAGTACTCTACCACTGAGCCATACCCACAGGTACACATCATTTAAAAATACTGTTATTATCATCATTATTATTATTACTATTACTAAAGGTTGTATAAAGTTGTATAAGGTCATTTTCATTTCTGCAGTTTTATGCCCAAGTAGTTTCAGTGAGGACACAAAGTCCTGAAAGAGGGGACAGTCACTCTGTTGGTCTCTTGAGTTAGTTACCCTCTTTACAGGGAAGGATGCCAGCTTCCTCTCTCATCAAAAACAAAGTGCTTATAAACTATAAACATTATGGCCCTACTGATGCTCCAGATTCATCCAGCTCAGGAAAGCAGGGCTCATAGAACATCTGGGCTACAGAAAAAACTCCTAAACCCTCCAAGTTCATTATGTCTGAGCCACAGAGGCTGTACCCTGTGTTCTTTCAAGGTTAGAATTTAGCTTAATTGAGGAAATAAAACACAATGCACCCCTGCTCACCCAGCACATGTTCCAAGGGGTTCCTAACTCCCCCTAGTGCTGTTAGAACAGTCAGCAGAGACTTCTAGAATGACGTGGTTAGTGTCAACTGACCTCTTCCACTCTGTCTTGGCATATACTAGCTCCTTCTTGGAGGGGGCTAATTTTGTGCCTAGTGTCCTTAAGTGTGTTGTTGTCCATCTTGACTTCAGTTTACAAAGTGTTTCTTCTATGCTGAGAGATGTAGGAAACCTGGAATTAATAAGACTTGTGTTTGGTAAAGGAAAATCCTCTAGATTATGGAGTGTTTAGGTCAGAAAATGTGCCATACATTGCCTAGTCTGTTCTCTGTGTACATCTCTCAACTTTCCCTAACTCTCACTGATGACAGTCTTCCTTCCCATGCAAAACTCTTACCAAGTTAGCATCAAGAGAATGTTCCATCTGTTTTTGTTTGTTTGTTTTATGGTCCTTGTGCACATGCCATTTCTGACTCAACATTCTATGTGAAAATCTAAAGGATTTGTACTTATTTTGCATAGTATCTTAAATTTATGATGTTTCTCTGCACAAAGTCCTTGACTACAGAGTTAGCACGTAATCAATACATTGAAACACACATCATAGCACTCAGCATGGATGATCTTAGAACTATTTCTCATTCCAAACACCATAGAAAAACAGTCAACAGCCTCATCTGTTTGAGATGTTTAGTTAGCAATGCACAGAGAGGCAGGAAAATGATTCAGAAGACATAGAAACCTCTTGATGATGGGATAATGAATGTTCTGGAGCACTGGATAGGGAGCACCAAGGGAAATGAGGCTATTCTGAGGATACCTTCATCTCTGACTGACTCCTATCCCTCAGGATTTAACAATAGAAAGCTGGAACCATGAAGGTTCATAGGAATCAAATTTAATTTACACAAAATGGGATATTTAGTTGCCCTTGACTTTGGTGTCTGGTGACTCCAGGAGTGCAACTGGTATTGGCCTCAGGTGATTAGGTTTCAACACCCTATGTCGGCTCCATTCTCAGGAAGATTTAACATTCAGAGACTACACCATTAAAGAAAATGATTCCCTTTTTCCTAGCAACCATTAGTTACTAATAGCTCCTCAGGGAGGGGTGGAGCTTCATGAGTCCCATCCCTCTGTCATGACTGGATGTTGACAAGCTCCATCTTGGGCATGTCTTGTGAAGATAACCACAAGTACTGTGAGTTCATGGTTGTAATGGCCAGGCTGGGTCTAGAATATAGAAGACAGTTTACAGCACTCCCCCTCATCATTTATCTCTTACACTTTTTTTTCTGCTCCTTCTGAGATGTTCCTTGAAGCAGGTGATATGGTGTCCTACTCAGGGTCCAGTATTCAAAATACTTACAATTCTCAGCATTTTGACCAGTTAGGAATCTCTCCATTAACCATTGTCCATTGTAATCAGGCCCTTTCTTAAGGACCCCAAGTGCTTAACTTCTATCTATTTTCATTATTACACTAACAATTCTATGTGAATATGTTCAGGCTTGTTAACACACAGTTGAAATGAGCCACCTCTAACAACACGCTAGAGATTTCAATGACACACAGTTGTCACCTTCATGAAATGTGTAATAGTACTTCCTTGATGCTGTTTAGGACTCATTCCCTTTCTAGAAGCAGGTCAGACTTGGGGTTTATATTTAGAAAGTAGCTTAAAAAGTTCTGAGTTGTTACACAGAAATCACTGAAAACTATTTTTAGAGCACAAGGTAGGACCCTCGAGTCCTCTGTATTGCCTTATCAATGTCACCTTCAAGCCCAGAATGAGAAAATCCCTGTTCTAGGCATTTGATACCAGTTACACAGACCACATCTTATTTATTTGTATTTTAGAAAGGAATAGAAAGTGAGCAGAGAGAGACCCTGAGCATCGAGCTGAACTAGGATGTGAAGCTGGGATCTGACGATGCGTGTTGGCTTGCAGGATTTAGGACTCATGAATCAGCATCAGCTAGACTTTCATCTGCTGGCACTGGGGAGGCAATTATGTTAACTCAATAGCTTTCAAAACTCAGCGTTAGTCTAACTATAAGATTTTGTGGTATTTTTTTCTTTGTTATTACTTTCTTGAGAAATTAAAACTATCATTGAACAAAGTCTAACCTTCCTCAAAATCACAAAAAGTGTGCCAATGAGCTTTTATTTAGAAATATTTTCCTTAGATTAATAATTTGGAGATTTTTTCCACTTTGTTTTTTTTTTTTTTTTTTTAACCAGTGTCACAATACTCCTATTTAGTAGGGTCATACCAAATACTATATCTTTCGGGATAATTATGTTAATGGTCAACATCGAATTCCTATCATTCCATTAAAATAGTTGTCTTGGGGCTAATGAGTGACCTGCTTTCTAAGCAAGCAGGAGGACCTGAGTTCAAATCCCCAGCATTCACATAGAAGGCTGATCTTAGCAGCATACGCTTATAATCCCAGTGCTGGGAGATGCCTTGCTGGTCAGCCAGTATAGCCAAATTGGTGAGCTCCAGGTTCAGGGAGAGATATTACCAAAGGTAGAGAGCAATTGAAGACGATACCTGACATTGTGCTGTGGTTTCCATGTGTGTGTGTACATATGTGCGCACACACACCTACACATAAACACAAACACACGCACATTAAATTAATTAAGGTTCTTTACATATCTAATGAGATCTCTATTTTTCAGCTCATTCTCCATTCTGTATATTGTGATGAAATGAGGAGACACACACACACACACACACACACACACACTCAAACACAGAAACATGTGTGTATATACACACATATATGAAATATACAAAGTAACAGTTGCTGTTTGGTCCTTGAGTACTCCTTGGAGGACCACATGTCAAATGCCTTATTCCTAAGACAGTGTTGTTGGAAGGTGATTTAAAGATATGGGGCCTGGTGGGAAGTTAAGTCATTGGGAGTTTGCTCTTAAAGGAGATGTTGGGGTCCTAGTATCTGTTTTTTTCTTTCTTTTTAGTTTCCTGGCCATGGAGTGAACAGTTTGCTTGGACATTTACTACTGCTCTGATATCCTGTCTTGCTGCAGGTTACAAATGACAGGCTGATCAGCTGTGACTTGAAACCTCTAAAACTGTGAGCCAAATTAAACACTTTGTCTTTATAGGTCAAGTATTTGGGGTACTTGTTATCATGAAAGACAGTGGATGAATGGACTTCTGTAAGTATGCAGTGTATGTATCTACATATGCAAAGCAAAACACCTATATTCAATTGTGATAACATCACCTTATTTCGTGTTGATGAAACCCTTGCAATCAACATGTAAGTTATTAAAAAACAGACATTGGTATGACTTAAATTTTTCTCAATGAGCATCTTTTGACCATTTACTATTAAAACTAATCAATCACATGTTTAGTGTCTAGAAAAAAGTTCAAAGCATGAGCTACTACTGTTAAGCTAACGCATTTTGATTTCTGGAACCAAGTTAAAAATCGAAGAAATTGGTGCACTAATTTTCATGCTTTGGGCATTTTCCTAATTTTCTGCAGCAATTCAACAATCCTTAGCTATGTGTCTAAAGTCATTCTCTTCCGTCTCATCTCCTTTCTCCTCAGTTAATGCTGTCCACCCTCAGCTTGGAGCTTCCTCAAAACTGGATCTGTTTCTGTCCTGAGCTCACTGGGCCCTGGGTTCTCTTGGGTACTGTGCTTTGTGGCCCTCACTACCCAACCTCAGCAGCAACCTCCCTGCACTTAGGCTACTCCTCTGCCCAGACTGTAGACATCCACCTCCTCCCTCCTCAGCCACTTCTTCCTAGTGCCTTTGGGTCCAAGCTCTTCCCTGGTCAGTTCTGGTGGGTCACATTGCCTGCCCTCTGCTTGGAGGTCTGTTGCCCCACACTGCCTCACTTCTCTTCCCTTCTACTGCACTGTGACTAGGTAATAAAGGAGATACAGAGGGGAATGTTTGCATCCCATTCCGCTGAACCTTGACTGACCACATGTCCCCAACCATTCCTGTTTTCCCCTTCAACATAGACATGCACACTGCACCTCTCCCCAAGTGCACATGGGCCAGGGAGCAGTGACCCTTCCTGACTAAAGCATGGACCCTTAAACCCAGACCCGAAAGGGAACCACATTTTTCTCAAATTATTTATCCAGCAACATTTAAAGCCAATCATTATTGCTTCAAATTTAGAGTTAGAAATATCTATGGACTTCTTCTGGTGTTTTATGTTTTGATCTTTGCTAAAATAACTGGCTGATAGTCTCCATGAGAGTTTGTGAATTGCATTCCTGATATGACTGATTAAAATTGTAAATGGAAAGTAGAAGCAACATGTAAGAAAAAAAGTCCAAGGTAAATTCAAATGAATGAGTTAAAAAATACTGGATCAGGAATTCCTTAAGTTTACTCTAAAGTTTTCAACATGCTGGAGACTCAGAGAAATGGATGAAGACCCTCAGTATCTTTCTTAGGTACTTGATTTTGGAAGGTTGATGGCTTGTTGGAAGAAATGATGCAGAGGGGGCATGAAGGATGGATACAATAAATAAAGAAAGAGAAAAAAGAAATAAAATTACAAGAATAAGATAAAGAAATGGAAAAGTAGTTATGATTTCCATTCCAAGGACATACAAGCAAGAGAGAGAGGGAGAGAGAGAGAAGGACAGAGAGACTCTAATGATACAGTGAAGAGAATTTTCCTCCTAATTGTTGATTCATGATCTGACTTCTGTCACTGTCCATACTGGCCAAGGTAGATTGTCCACAGCTGCCAAATCATTTTGACCTGCCAGAACATCCTTCCTGGATGTCACAGAAGGAAATGTATTGACTCTTGCATTCCTGAATGAGAGGATCGAAGTATCAATCAATCACGGATACGCATTCAACTCTGCCAGGGAAGGAAAGGAATACAAGCAAAAATAGTTTTCGTCATGGGACTCCTTAGATAGCTGAAGAGGATTTCAGAAGAGCTAGGATTTAAAAAAGAGGAACAGTGGGAAAAGATAAGTATGCCCTTTAGATTATGTGTTTCTTAAGTCCCTAGCAGATGGATATAAAAATAAGAGGATTCCTACCATCTACAGGGCAGCTATGGTGGGAACCTGCAGTTCATGAGGCAGAGGGAACACCATAGGATTTAAAATGAGGAAAAGCAGAAACATTCAGATCAAGGGTCGGCCACTTGCCCTGGTCCTATTATTTTACTTCACAAAGGCCCAACTTTCAGCTGGCATGTGTGATGACGTCCCAAATGCGTGTTTTGTAATGGATTTTCCAACTGCCTTGTGCTTACTAAGTCTCTTGGCAGCTCTGTCAAGTGTGAAGTATTGTACCAAGTTAATTCTTCTCATTGTATACTGGAACTATGTCAGAGAATGTTCTTCAAGGAGAATCCTCAGGGCTTTCTTGTCTTCTGGCCAAAGAAACTGTTTCCATCAGGCTGCAGGGAAAGCTTCCTAGAAGTCCAGATACTTCTGGAGTCTCCTGGTATCTTGTTCCACTTCAGCTCTTCCCTGAGTTTCCCAGATGTACAGATGTACAAATGTACAGCCAGAAGGATGAGCTAAGATGGACCCAGGCCTAAGCAGGTCAGCTGGCCCAGCGTATTGGAAGAATTCTCACCACACAGCTAGTCTCTGACACACGTTTCCTCGCGCTTACTTGTTTTCAAATTGGGGTGGAGAATGTAACTTGAAAAGTCCAGGGTTTGGGCCCAACTCACAAAGCCAGGGAGTGAACATGGAAAATGTAAACAAGAGAAAATACAGGGTTTTGCCCTGGAAAAAAGAATAAGTAACTGTGGCCCACAGAAAATAGTTTCCTGTTCCCTCTTTCACACCCATTTGCTGCGGCTTCTGATACTGACTTCATAGCTTTCTTCCTAGGAACTGTAAGATTCTTGTCTGTCCTCCCTGCACACTAGCCATGGCCAAGGGCTGAACACAGCGAAGAAATGTTCCAATTTTGACAGAATTAATAAAAGGGGTTGCACTATCTTAGAGCAATTTGTCAGAAGTTGATCTGCCTTTATCCTTAACATCATCAACATCTCCTGGAAACAATGCTGATATTGTCAGATCTAACACAGATGCTGACTGATGTCTACTGAGTGCTTGTTAGATGCCATGTATTCACTGAGTATTGTGCACTAATTAAAATGATATCTTTTCATAGATCACATGATCATCAGTTTTTCACAAACAAGAGAGCAAAGTTCAGAAATATGAAGTACATAAATTCCATAATTCCATAAATTCCAAACCCAACCTTGTCTGGCGATGTTGGTTCGTCCTACAAAGGTGGAAAGGCAAAGTGATTTACCTCTGTCTCTAGCTCTAGGTTTCCTGGAGGTCATGCCTTACAACTGTGCTGTGACTGCTTCCATAGTGGTACTCTAGAGAGAGCCAAAGTACACTTGGTTCTCTCCTCATTAAGAGGTGAGTTGAGCCAATCTTATTGTCTTATTGTCAACCTACTCCATCTTCCCCTTTCTTCTCTCCTTAAGACAGTCAACTCCTTCATTACTCAAAACATGGGTGCTTTCATTACATGGGTACTCCTTGGGGAGATATTGGAAATTCAGTCCCAGCTCCAGCCTGTACTTCTGCTGAGCCAAGTCCATCTTTTGCAAGATTCCCCTGTGATTCCTATGTATGAAGGTTTGAAAAAGGTCCATGTAGCTGCTCTGCAGCATTCAGATCTTTACCACATCATTTTCCTTTCCTTTCTTTAGAATTTATAGTAGTTTCAGAGGTATCCTCCATGTAGTAGAGGATGTTTAGAAATTATTTTGTATTAAGAATTTTATGTAAATATTACATATATCAAATAATTTTTTTCAAAAACCTTTCAGGTAATTTCTTAGTAACTCTTACATATCCACTCACTGCCAAACATTCTGAAATATGCAAGGTAGATATTGAATTAAGTAATCCAATTCTGTGTCAGATAGAATAGACCTGAGGCTAAAATCTAGGCTCTGGAGCTCACTTGGTGGCAGGTGGAAAGTATGCACCATCACACTTCTCTTCCAGTGTTTCCCATGTCTATATTCCTCAGCACTTGTTCTATAGCCAGTGTCCAACAGATCAACCATGATGAAGGATACTCCTTTAGTAAGTAGATTCCTGGGCTCCATCCAAAGACATAATGGATCCCTCATGGTCCTTAAAACTTGAGAATCACTTCCTTCTTTCCTTTAAACCCCACTTTAAACAGTAAGGTTTAAAGAAGACTGGAAGAGGGCATTTGAGATTGATTCATGTCAAAGAAACTTAACTCCACAGGAGGGCTTGAAGCAGAACTGGAAGAGTGCTTTCTCCTCACTGCCCAGCAGCTGAAAGGCTGCGAAGAGGGCTTGAGAGAGAACAACAGTGTTGATCATGGCAGGAAGTATTGGTACTGCCCTGGGTGTGGTGGTAACACAAGAGAGCAACCAGCTGTGGAAAGAGAAGTAGGGTGACATTCGCCAGCTAGGAAAGGGAGGGATAAGAGAGCTGTTGTCGTCGTCCTGGGAAAGCAGAATGGGAGGTAGCGTAAGTAGCAGAAAGGGGAAAAGAAGGGACAAACCAGGGTGAAGAAGAAGGGATAAGAGGAGGGGAGGAGGAGGCAGGGGCTGGCGGATGTAAAGGGATGGAGAATACAAAGGCAGAACAGGTAATCCACAGATGGCAGTCAGAGAGGATTTCTTTGGGGGTCTCTTTGGCCCAGGGATCTGGTGACTGGATCGTGTCACTGTGTCAGACTCTTCACACAATAGAGATGGCAGTGGGTGGATCTATAAGGCTCTCAGTCCCTAGATATGGTTAAAATCCCAGCCACATCTGAATCTAGACATGGGGTTAAGTGAGTTAAGAGCTATAATGCTTCTATAGCAAAAGGCAGGAGAAAAAAATGAATTCTAGGATAAAAAAAAGACATAAAATGTAAGAAAAATAAAAATTAATTAATTAAGTTAAGATCAAAACACCCTTTTGAAAAATAATGAGAAAATAAGAATAAGCCACAGACTGGAAGAAAATATTTATATGCTGAGATATCTTTCCTTGAGTTTAGACTCTTAACAGGATCAGAAGACAGTAGCGAACAGTTTTTATGAAAAAGACTAAAGATGGAAAGCAAGCATATGAGGAGACACCATCATTTGCCCTTAAGGAAATACAAAATTTAAATAACAATACACCACTACTTAAAATGACTGAAGCCTAGAAAACTGACATCATCAATGAGGACTGCACACAGATTCTCATTCACTGGCTGCAGGAAGACAGAGTGCTTAGGTGAAAACTGACATCATCAATGAGGACTGTACACAGATTCTCATTCACTGGCTGCAGGAAGACAGAGTGGTATGGCTACTTCAAATGGAGTTAGAAAATTCAATGCAGTAGTAAAATATAATCCAGTTGGGTGTGTGGTACACGCCTTTAGTCCCAGAACTTTGGAGGCAGAGGCAGGCAGAATTCTGTGAATTTGAGGCTTGCTTCATCTACAGAGAAAGTTCTACCTATTTGGTTATATAGTAAGAATAGTAAGACTCTGTCCAGAAATAAAACACACAACACACACACACACACACACACACACACACACACACTCCAGATTTGCACCGGCAGGTACTCATCCAATTGATCTAAAAACATGCCCACACAAACCTCTATTAGCTTTTTTAAGAGCTTTATCTATAATACAGCTAGAGATGTCTTTTAGTAGGCTAATGGGTGAACCAGCCCAGACCATCTACATGATGGAAGAATATCTATTTGCCAAAAAGAGTGAGTTAGCCCCTGAATCTAAAAATGCATATTGCTAAGTAAAAAAAAAAAAAAATACCACTGCTACATGGTTGCCTCATGTGATTCCATTTATATGACATTCTGGAAAGATAAAACCATAGAGATAAAAAGTAGATTTGTGGTTGCCAAGGGTTGGGGTAGAGGTTGGCTGGGTGAGGTACAGAGGGTTAGTCTGTAGGGCAGTAAAGCCATTCTCTGAGATACGTCACTTGTGGATTCAGGACACTGTGCATTTACCAAACCACATGGAACTCTAGAGCCCAGAGAGTCAATCTTAATTCCTGCCAATTAAGAAAATTTAATTACGAGACCGAGAGATTCCAGGGTGAAATGCAGGCAGTAATAAAAGGAATCTAAGTGCATTACAAATGTGTGACATAACCTCGCTGAAGGGGGTAGGAAGAAGGAGCTGACACAGGCAACTTGGGAAGCGGATGTAGATTGAAGGACTAAAGACAAGGAGCAGCATATGATCGCCACAGTCAGGCTGGTAAAGTGTTGAAGTCACTGTGCTTGCAGACTAAGAAACAAATCATTAATGGATATGCACTCTGAAGACAGCATTGCTAGAGAGGCACATTACACAGAACAAGAGGGAGGATTAGAATGAGCCATGTGGTTCTGGATCAGAGTTGGCGCTATCAGCACACATTCATATTTGGTTGATTAGCCAGATAGATGGGCAGATGAACCAGGTTCTCACACCACATACGTTCTCTGGCTCAATCCGCTGAAAGGGTCTGCAAGCCACAGCACCCAAATATCAGCAAGCGTAGTTGCTCCCCAGAACTAACTGTTTAAGGTCATTTTCTAAATAGAACTAGAGGAATTCCTTGATGGAAAGGCTAATTCCCAGACTAGCTCAGGTAATACACAAAAGGAGCTGGGAGCATTTCCTGCTGCCAGAAAACAAGAGTGTCCTCAATTAACGAAGTGTTAGAGGATGTTACAAGAACGCCAGGGGCCACTGAAAGAGCTTCACGTGGCCGAAGTTGGGACAACTGGAGTGATAAAATATGTGCAGCAATAGTATTACTGAAGTGTAAGAGGTCGACCTAGGCCTTCCTGTCGACCTAAATAAAATAAAGGAGAGAGTAGACTTCACGCCTATCATGTCCAAATAATGTATGCAACCCTCTTCCCCATCTTGTAAGGATGAGCTGTGTACTGTTTGGAAATGGGAGACAAAACTTTCTAGTGGGGAGTCTGAACATGCGTGGTTTTTTTATGTTTGTTCTTGTCTGGAACTCTCTCCACATATCTGAGTCTCATCTATGTGTCTTCCCTTAGCTACCCCATAAAGTGCTGTTCCCATTTCTCTAAAATGGTGTGGTCAAGGTACCCAAAGAGAGTAGCCAGTACAATTCCATTTTTTTTCATAAACATTCATCTATCATAGATCTGGTATTCTTGATGCATAAGAACCTCCATGAACTCAAAGAGCTACAGTCTAGAAAGAGGGAATGAAATGATTAATGAATTAATGTTCCATAGAAATTATGGGTGCAGCTATAAGACAGCCCCAAAGTAACACTCAATCATCTCTGCCTCTGAGTACGTCTGTGCCTTTGCATGCTACACTAGGTCTTTTTAAAAAATTATTTATAATATCTTTATATTTTACATACCAACCACAGATCTCACTCTCATCCCTCCTCCCCTCCTCCCCTCCTCCCCTCCTCCCTATCCTCTCACTTCCAACTCCCCTCCCTTCCTCCAAAAGGGTAAGGCCTCCCATGAGGAGTCAGCAAAGCCTGTTACATTCAGTTGAGGCAGGACCAAGCCCCTCCTCCTTGCATCAAGGGTGAGCAAGGACCACAGGGAATATGTAGCTTGAGATTTCTCCAGTCCTGCTGGGGCCTGCAGCCACTCAGACCCAAGTAAACACACAGAGACTTATATTACTTATAAATTGTATGGCCGTCCGTGGAAGGCTTCTTGCTATCAAGTTCTTACATCTTAAATTAACCCATTTCTATTAATCTATAAGTTGTCATGTGGCTTGTGGCTTACCGGTACTTTACATCTGTCTTCTCATGGTGGTGGCGGCTGGCAGTATCTCCTCCTCAGCCTTCCACTTCCCAGCCTTCTCTTCTCTGCTTATCCCACCTATACTATACTTCCTGCCTGGCTACTGGCCAATCAGTGTTTTATTTATCAATCAGTCAGAGCAACACATTCACAGCATCCCCAGCAGTAATGGGCTCCAGAAAGACAGCTCATGCACTAGGAACAAATCCCAATCCCACTGCCAGGGGTCCCTCAAACAGACCCAGCTACACAACTGTCTCTCATATGCAGAGGGCCTAGTCTGGTCTCATGCAGATTCCACAGCTGTCGGTCTAATGTTTGTGAGTTCCTATGAGCTTGATTCAGTTGTTTCTGAAGATTTCCCCATCGTGATCTTGACCCCCTTTGCTCATAGAATCCCTCTTCCCTCTCTTTGACTGGGCTCTTGGAGCTCAGCCTGGTGCTTGGCTGTGGATCTCTGCATCTGCTTCCATCAGTTACTGGATGAAGGCTCTATGATGACAGTTAGGGTACTCACCGATCTGATTACCAGGCTACACTAGATCTTAAGGAAAGAGAGTGGATAGTTTAGAAGATGCCAGTGGAATGAATGCCATGGGCCAAGGCCTTCAGCATATTCATAAATGAGATATTAGAATGGTAGGAGATAACACCAGGAGATGAAGTTGAGATCAGATTACACAGGACCATACCAAACAAAGAGTTGAGGAAGGGATGATATTAAATAATGGACATGAAAGAATTGCTTAATATGTACTATGCAGGGGACATACTCAAGTAATAACAGCCATTACAACACCATTATTCTCTTTATTTAACAATTTTTTTAAAGGAGGATATGGACTCTCTTGTAACCCAGGCTAGAATAGGATCTCCTTCTTGAAAATGGGATTGTAAGCATGTACCACCACACTCAGAGCTGGAGATTGAACCAGGACTTTATGCATACTAGGAAAGCACTCCACAACTGAGCTGCATCCTTAGCTATGTGTTTCGAAGTCTACTTTAGCTCATGGGGGGGGGGGAGCTGTAGCACACTCTTTCCTGAAAGAAAGAATACAGCTGTTTTCCATGCTTCTTAAAGAAATGCACAGCCTTGTCTATACACAAGATGGAGGGAGAGAAGTTCTGCTGACTTTCAGTCAACCTGTAGAGGGCATGTGCAGATCCTGCAGAGAGCAAGAGTCACGTGTGGATTTGAGTGACAGTTCTATACAGGCTCTGCCGGTTCCAGGGCCTGCATCTGCCTACAGGGGCCTCCTACAACTTCTCCCTTCCTGGTGTCTCCCTATGTTTATCTTCTTTCCACATCCTCAAAGGATACACAAGACCCCGAGTAAGGCAGGAGAGAGAGTTCTTGTCTGTCCCCCATTCTTCCTATGATGCCCATCTGTCTCACCTCCCTCCTCTTCCATAGGTGGCAGGAATGTGAAGACCATGAACTCTAGCAGGGGCTGTCAGGTTCTTTGGGGTATCTTATGGGAAATAGAAGACACCTCATTTATATTGTCCAAGCTGCAGGAGGAAGCTGCCAGAAGAGGTTCTTTTAGACATGAGTGGTCAAAGGAAGTAGATGGTTTTCTCATTAGCGGTTGATATTAGCTAGTTTTGCAGATGTTGTCTGCTGACCACAGCAGCACTCTGTCCCAGCCCTCTCTAGGCCTAAGAAGCTGCAGGGACTCAGAGGGACTCCTAGTCATACCTCACCATCTGGGCCTTTGATTCCCACAGTAAGAAGAGGAAGACAATGAAGTCTAGTTGAATCTGGAAGAGAAGCAGGGAGCAAGCGAGGTCAATTGTACAGAGACATGCTCTACAGGTACATGGAGAGGACACTGTGAGTGTTGAGACCTATATGAGGAGATGAAGGTGTATCCCTGTGGGCGGGTTGCTTGCACTTGCTGTAGTAGAATGAGCAGTGGTCAGGAAGCAGAGCAGCAGGGAGGACTTAGGGTTCATTGTCCTGGTAGGTTGCCCTGTGGCAGTCTGTCTCCCATCACCCTGTCACCTCTGCCTTGCTCTGCTGTCCTGCTCTTGGCTTCTGTCCTAGTTGATTTCTTAATGATGTGATAAAATACCCCGACAAGAACAAGTAAGAGAGAAAAGAGTTTGGCTTATGGTTCCAGGGCGTACAGTCCATGGCTGCAGGCAAGACATGGCAACAGGTGGAGAACAGGTGGTAGGAAGAGTGAGAGGCAGCCTGGTCACACTCTATCCACCTCAGGAAGCTGAGAGAGAACAGGAAATGGGGCTAGGCTATAAAGCCTCAAGGCCTGCCCACAGTGATCCACTTCCTCAAGCAAAGCTGTGCCTACGACCACCCCCTAACAGTGCTACAGCCAGGAGATCAAATGTTTAACCATGTGAGCCTTCGGAGGACATTTCATATTCAAACTATAACAGCTTCCTACAAGGAAGGCTGGCCTCTCAGACAAGTAGCTTAGGACCTGAAGCACATTTTCTAACTACTTGAATGGCCCAGACCCTTGCCAAGGACTCTTAGTTCCTCTAGGATCCCGTAAGGGAGATGCTTTTATCCTTGGAGTCTCAAAAAAGACAGCTTTGTTAATTCAGGCTAAATTTTGAGGCCATAGATGTTAACACTGAGGCATAGGCTCTTTCTACCACACTTCATGGTTTCAAATTATAGCTTTGTTACAGAAAAAACACTGCTGAGTGATGTTATATGCGGAGAATTAGGAGAGAGAGAGAGAGAGAGAGAGAGAGAGAGAGAGAGAGAGAGAGAGAGAGAGAGAGAGAGAGAGAGAGAGAAGGTAAATGCTTGGCTTATTTTTTCTTGGGGGTTCATAATGCAGAATCAACCTATGAGCCACAAATTTTCTGACAGTACCACTGGACATCAATACTTGGGTAGAAAATTGGTCCTCTCTGAAGTTCCTTGTCTTCAGAACACTGTGTAGCTTCCAGCCACTCTTTGCTCCACTGTCCTCTTCTTTCTGCCTTTCAGATTATTTAGAATGCCTTCTATTCCCATGAGTTTCATTTGCAACCCAAGATAGAGGTGCTAATGCAAGAATCCAATAGATCTGAACTTCAGCACAATGCCATGTCCTTGCCATGTGAAGTTTGGCAGATTACCACCTAATTTCTGAGTCTTGAATTATTTCACATCATATGTAACACTGTTATGGTATGTTGCATTATATTGTGTTATGGTCTGATATTATTCATGATGTTATTATGAAGGGGGATGAGATATTGCCTATGAGATTGCTAACAGATTTCCCAGCATATTGCGAACACCAATAAGTTACATGTATATTGTCCTTGTAATACTACACAACTTAGAGGCTTGTGTTCATAGCAATCTTCTTTTTATAAAATGTTACTTATGCCCTTCCCCCTCCACCTTGCCCCAGACTTCTTTTCTAGAGAAATCTAGTCCATTCAACAAATAGCCAATGGTTTTCAGTCACCCGTATTTCTCTTTGGCATTCTTATGATTGTATAATTTATGTCCATCTGTCCCCCACCATCTACCAGCTCTGCTTCAAAGAGGTATTGAGGAAGTAATGAAGAGAACATAACTCCTATTTTCCTTTAGCTTTGTTGCTATGGGCAAACTGATTTCACTGTTTTGTACCTTTAGTACCTTTAGTTATAAAAGAGAAACAATATTTGCTCGGCACATTTGATAGGTCTGTCACGAAAGTTCAACAACACACACTGTGTAAAGTATGAAGACAGCCCCAGAATGCTCTATGAGTATAAGGCATTGTGTTATTCTTAGGAGCTTGAAGTTTGAGCTCTGTGATCATTTAACTTTTGATGTGGAACAAGCAACCAACCACACATGCTCAGTGTTGTATAACAATAAACATTTATTTCCTACACATCTGTAGAGCTGAGCCAATCCAAGCTGCCCTTGCTTGCACATGTGGATGGTTCTGGAGTCTGGCTGAACACGCTGGGCTTGGCTGAACCCAGTGGAGCTCCACATGTTTCTTAGCCTCCTCACAGGACCAGACCAAACAGGTCCTCAGAACAATGGTAGAAGCCTAAGAAAGTCATCGTGACATACATGGCTCTTCAAATCTAGTCTTGGGATTGGCACACCATCTTTCCATTGGCCAAGCTGGTCACGTGGCTGAAGTTGCTAGTAGAAGTTATGTACCATCTGTGGCACTAGATTTTTCTGTGTTATCAGATCATGAATTCAAGGAGTCATGATATCATTGGGGTCATTAGTACAAGCTTCCAAATTGTGGTTTTTGTCTACCGTACTCTAGAGACTTATTAGAGACTCAGTGTCTTTCAGAGAGAAGGTTTCTAGACTCACAGGGAAGGAAACCTGCTGATTGGTTTGGGGACCTATTGGCAACAAAGGTTTCAGGAGTGATGGCGTTAAAAAGAGAAATGTCACATTTAGTCTGTGCATTCAATTGTAGATCTTTCACTCTAATGCAAAACAAAACACCCAAGGTGAAGGGATTTTAGCAGGCCTGAGCACAAAAACACAGGACCAAGCATGCAGACACAGGCCTGGGTATGCAAACACAGGCCTGAGCATGTAAACACAGGCCTAAGCATGTAAACACAGGCCTGATCATGGCAAACACAGGCCCAAGCATGTAGACACAGGCCCAAGCATGGCAAACATTGCACATAGGTTTTACCTTTTACCCCCTTTCCTTTCCCTTCTGAAAAACCATTACATTCCCAAAGCTAGCCCCTAAGGTCTATTCCCTTATTTGGCCACCAACTCACTCCTGAGACAAAACGCCAAGGTCCAACAATCAAAGTTCATTATTTGGTTAATATATCCAATCAGAATTCACCAACTCACCCTAGCACAGACTCCGCCTTCTTCTTAAAAGTCCACTCCTGTGGAAACACCCTCTCTGACTCTCCCTTTTCTTGCTTGCATGTGCTTGCTGCTGCTGCCTTGGCAGCCCCCACATCCACCCTGCTTGCCCCTCCGGGGTAATAAATCTCCTTTGTGCTGAGAAGTTGATGTCTGGTTATATCCTGTACCGAATGGGGGGGGGGGGTCGGGGGCTCCCTTTCACAAGGCTATTGCTTTCACAAGAGGAGAAAACTATTCATATGTTTTACTCCCTCCCACCCCAGGATTCCTGTATATTCCTGTGAGTTATTGAGGAGTAGGAAGAGAAGCACATCCACTACAGGACTATGAGATTCTTGTCTCCATCCTTAAGTCACACTCACCCCATCCCCTGCAAAAAAGAACCCTGCTGTCTTCAGGGCCAATTATGTTCCTTAAGGTACCAGCTCCCCACAAACAGGGGAGCCCAGCTACCATGTGTTCCAGCAATAAACTTTTTCCTGAAAGGTTTACTTGTAAATAGACCTCAATGAATCAAATAAAGTATCTCAATACAGAAATTCTGGGTAAGATGTTTTCAAATAACAACTTCCTCTTCAAAGGAAGATGAAGCTGAGAGAAGAAGAAAGGAGAGAAGAAGAGATGGTTGTAGAGAGAAGAAGAGAAGAAGGAAGGAAAGAAGAAAGGGGAGAGAGAGATTAATTGATGGATGGGCAAACATTCAGGGCAAAGATAATTTTTCAAAAGCAATTGATCAAGTCATCTGAGTTCAAGTCACATGGGTAGTGAGAAAGAGAAACATCTGCCTTGTTTTTAATAAATTTGGAATTTATTAATATTGGTTGGTAAGGAGATCCCGAGGACAATGTTGATACTGTCTGGTGCTTTTCTTTGTATCCCCAGAAACTAAACCCTGGCTCTAGAGTCCTTCCATGTAGGTTATCTCCTGGTTCGACCTGGTATGTGTGTATGGAAGGTATGCACCTGTGTGTGCATGTGTACAATGTACATGATGGTGTGTCTGCCCATGTGCGTGCCCGTGGAGACCAGAGGTTAAGGTTGGGTATCGCCCTCAATCACTCTCCATCTTATTTTTTGAGCTAGGGTCTCTCACTGAACCTGGAACTCAAATGGCTTGCCAGCAAACCTCTGGGATCCACTTGTCTCCACGTTCCAATACAGGGGTTATAGGAACAGGCTGCCACACCAAGCTTTTACATGGGCACTGGGGACCCAAACACAGTCACACGTGCACACAGAGCCATCACTATAAACCTCTTCTTTGATTTTTAAATGAAAATAGCTGCTTTTCTGGGGAGAGTGGAAGAGAAAAATACCATGGAATAATCACTAATGTGTTCTGCGATTAAAGTTTCCTAAGAAGAATCCTCTCAGAGATGTTGACTAGGAATCCGGAAGCTTGTTGTAGGCTTACTAGGCATGAGAAAATGAACTTCCGTTA
The DNA here is from genome assembly GCF_949786415.1 of Peromyscus eremicus. NCBI lineage: Eukaryota > Metazoa > Chordata > Mammalia > Rodentia > Cricetidae > Peromyscus > Peromyscus eremicus. The sequence goes on along the minus strand of NC_081429.1, from coordinate 38,409,841 downwards.
GGGGTATGTCTAAGTGTCTGAAAGGCTCCAACCTTACAACCAAATCTTGCCTTTCCTGGGAGTTTCCTGACGGCAGAAACAACTTTGCCAATTCCATTCGTGACTTGGGAATGTCTATTCCACCTCTTTAGTAGTTGGTAATTGAATACTTTCCTTTTCTCCTGGAATCATTAATTCATTCAGTTAGGACTTGAGTGCCTATTCTTCTGCCTAAGGACTGTGCTAGTGCTAGGAATTGGTGGCTGGAGGTGAATAAAATAGACACAGGCTTTGCCTTCTTGGAATTTATAGTTCAGAGAAGGAGCACAATCAGTCAATTAAACTCAACCTGACAAGAGGAATAGAATTTTGGGAAAGAAGAGATCAAAGGCTCTAAGATAAAGGTCAGGGAATGCTTTTCCCAGATGACATTTAGGATACGTATTTAGAGACTGCCTCTCTGAAATTCAGGGTTTGTGAAGCTTTACAATTATTCCTTTGAAACAGATTTTTAACCTGCTGTAGAAAAGATTTAGTGAAAATAAGCAATTTGATTAGACATGCCCATCAGTGGGCACACTTAACATGCTGTAATACTCACACCCTAGAAAGTATCCATGACAACATCAGGTGCTGATGGTGGGATCATCTAAATGAGCCTAGACTTATGGACATAGTTGTTTGCTACCTGCCCATGGAAAATACAAGTGGGTTTGAATTAACATAAAGAAACGATCAAGTTACACTGATTGTTGTCCAGTCCCGCCCGGCTATCGTGGGCCCTTTCTCTTCATTGATGAAGGTGAATTTCAGTAAGATATCTAGGAGTTGACTTAGATGAAGGTGAGAGGGTCATAAGGATGGCTTGTTATAAAATGTAGCAAACAAAATCCCATACCACATGAAGAGCAAATTATAACCAGGTTGGACTTATTTCCAGTGAATAAATTTTGTTCTGATACTGCATTAATCTCGTTGAGGAGAAAACTCATGATCATTTCCATAGATAACAAGATAATGTCAAGTTATAGAAAAGTCAATATACATTTGTGATAAAAGATACAAGTATATAGTAGCAATCGCTGATCATTTCCTTAAAATTAAATATATATATATAATTTGGTTTTAGAACAAGTGTCTCAAGAAAGAAATATTAGAGGTGTGTCTATTAGGAATAAGAACAAAACACAAGTGTTTGCCATATTTAATTTATTATTGTGCTACATATACTATCCAATGTGATTAGATAAGATAATTCAGTTAAGGAAATTAAGAATGGGAAATTAAGGAATAAAATTACCTGTTTGCAGTTATGACAGTCTACACGAAAACTGATAAAAACGATAAATGAAATAAATGAGAAATAAGAAAGGTAGCAGGATTTTAAAATAACCTTTTGAAATGAGCAGTTTTTATAAACAAAAATAACCATTTATAGGATAGAATAGGAAAGATGCATTTAAAATAGAAACATAATGTTTTAAAAAATGAGTTAAATAAGAACATGCAAAACTAAAAGACAAGAATATTCTCCTTCTTTTTCTCAGGGCTGGATATTGAACCCAAGTCCTTGTGCATACTGGGAAAGTGCTCCACCACCAAGCTGCACCCCACCTCTGAACCTTCCTCAAATACAGACAAACATATCAGGGTGTGATGGTGCATGCTTGCTATTCCAGTACTCAGGAAGCTGAGGCAGGAGCATCACTGTGAGTCTGAGTTCAGCCTAGGCTGTATAGTTCAAGAGTAACTTGGGTTACAGGGTGAGACCTTGTTTTAGAAGAAGGAGGAAGGGGAAGAAGAGAAGGAAGGAAAGGGAGAGGTGGAAGAGGAAGGGGAAGGAGGAAGAACAGAACAGACTGAAAGACAATGGCAAATTTGGTTTTGCTTAGGGTGCTTTAATATTATAATAATGACATTAGCCTCTTAATTGACCTATAAATCGAAAACAATATGATTTTTTATAAAACAATCCCATCTTAAAATTTTATAGGGAAATTGATTGGTAGCACAGTTTGTGTGGAAAACCAGAAAGATAACTAGAAAAGCAACAGGAAACGAAAGTGAGCTACAGTGAAAATTTAGCTGTCCGTATTCAAAACACATGCTGAAATCTCTGTAATTACACCGGTGTAGACACTGGATATAAGTAGACAGATCAACCACTGAAATGATTGTCATTTCAGTCCCCAGTCAGACCCAAGTCCATATGACAATTTCACATGCAATAAAGTAGCAATGCCGCTGTTGGGCAGCTGCTTAAAATATGATGAGATCTGTGATTTAAACCATGGTTAGGACCAAATCTTGACTATATCAGAAATAAGTACAAAAGTGAGACCTTGTAAATTTAAGATTCTAGTTAGAAGAAAATATGAGTGAATTAGTTTATTGTATATATAGTTGGACCATATCTACACAGGACTTACTAATTTACAGTAAGAGTAATAATAATAAAATTCAACTATATAAAATAAAAAAAAAACTTCCATAATCCCAAACACACGAAATAAACTGATAAATCACGTGAAAAACTGGGGGGAAGGTATTTCTGTGAATATTATGGGTAAAAAGCAAATGTCCCAAAGAAGACAGACCTTTTTAAATTGAAGGAAAAAAGAAAAACTGAAAAGCAGTAGAAAAATGGGCAGAGACCATGGCTGTATTATTTGAAAAAAAAAAGTCTTCTTTAAATACATAAAAGTATATTCAGTTTTTAAAAATCCCCAAATACACAAACAGATGTTCAAATATATATCCCATAACTAAAATGATACACTCTTTTTCATTTATCAGAATGGAGAGAATGTTTTAAAATGTTTGACACACTGACAAAACTGTGAGAAAACCAACAACCAGGATTGCTCCAGGAATGAGGAACCCTGACACAACAGTTGTGTTGGTGTTGGAGGAGATTTTCAGGAGTGTCTGTCAAAAACAAACACACTTTATCTTTTGATCTAGCTGTCTCTCGTCTAGGAGTTCACTCAGAAGGTGCAACTCCAGCAGTATGGGAATGTGTACAGAGTGTCTCACACTGGCATGGTCGGTATCTGCAAACTATTGGGAACACATACGCAGTAGATGAAGTCAACTCTGATATTTTCATGCACTGTGGCATTATAAAGCAAATGAGGAAGATCTGTGTGTCTGGAAGGCAGTGATTTTCAGAACATTTTATCAAATGGAAAAAGCCAAGAGTAAATGGAATATGAATATAATGTGTAATTGTAGTGGGTAGCTATTTGAGCCATGCCCTGAAACACCACCCCTAGTGAGGCAGCTGTAGCTGTTACACCTGACTATGACCTTGAGGTATAAGCTTCTGGGGCATGGCCACTGGGGACTCTTAAGACTTGGGATGCACATATGCTCCTTCCTCTTGGCTATTTCGTGGTTCTGGATGCTGAGATATTGGACCAAGCCGTTCAGCGTGGAACATAGTTCAGCTTTCCCAGACCCTATGATAAATCTCCCATGGTTGTGAGTTTACCCCCAAATAAATTCATTTGATCATTAAATGGACTCCATGGATTAATCCCAATACGTAATTGTTAGTTTTAATTGTTGATTTAACACAACCTAGAATCCCCCTGGGAAGAGACTCTTAAAGAGGGGTTGTCTAGATCAGTTTGACCAATGGGTTCATCTGTGGGAGAGTGTTCTGATTACATTAACTGAGGTGGGAAAGTTTACCCATGTGGGTGGCATCATCCCCTAAGCTTAAGTCCTAAATTGTGTGAGTGAAGAGAGGGGGCTGAGTGCAAGTAGGCACACATGCATTCATTGTCTTTCTGCTCTTGACTGGGGATGTGACTGACTGCTTTAGGTTCCTGTCTCGACTTCTCCACAATGGTGGACTGTAACCTAGAATTGTCAGCTTAAAATAAACCCTTTCTCCCTTAAGCTACTTGACTTTTCAGAAGGATATTTTCTCACAGCGACAGAAGTGAAATCTGGGCACAATACACACGGCACTACCTTTTGGGTAACAAGGTACACATGCGTTTATGCCATGCTACCCTTTGTGAAAGGAGAAGACAGTGAAAACATAGATATCTACAATATCAGTTGAGGTTTGAGGATGGACAGTGTGAATAGGTTAGAAGCAAATACTGTCTGCTCCCTGTAGAGACAATGGGGAGGCAGGAAGGAAGGGAGATGGAGTGGGAATAGGGGATGGAAGACAACGCTTTTCTGAATATCTTCTCTGTGTTTTTTACTTCAGAAGCCATGTTGATATTTTGTGTTTTTTTTTTTAAAGTTTATTGTATCATAAATGTACAACACAACTAAGCTGAACTAGGGGAAAGTTTAAAACTTAGCACAACTAAAAGTTGCCCTCAATTCTTTGACAGCCATCAGGCTAAAGACAAAACTATAAACATTTATCAAACTCTAGTCAGGTGTTTTTTTCTGCAGAGAAATGTGTTAGTACTTCAGAGGCCCCTGTCTGTGAAATATAGACCCAAGAAAGTAAGCACATAAATAAATATATTAAGATGCAATTCCAGAACATGCCTGTGGTGTGGATCACCATTATAGGTATTAGTTAAAAACTTACCAGTTTATTAAATATGTGTTGACATTTAACAACTAAACACTTACGGATGTGTGTGTACAACTAGGTATATGTATACCTACTTGTACAAAGTTTTGTTCACAGAAAAGACTGGAAACAATAACACTCCAGTAAATATGCGCACATCAAGTCTAAGACTTTGCTTTTTAAGTATCACTTCTCCAGAAAAGGAACCATGCTGATGGCAAGGGAATACACACTGTATTTGATGAGTCTGAACTATCTTATCATGCCAATTTAAAGAAGTGAACAGTAAAAGATGATGGCAAAAGACCAAAAAGAGAAAAAAAGACTCAGGACTAGTGTGGGTGGCTCATCATGTTTTGGAACTTTAAGCATTGAACATAAAGAGTGTCCATTGTCCTTTTTATTCTACTACTCATTCTTTCCAGCAAAGCATAGGATGAAGGTCAGTGTAGAGAAACAACACAAAAATCTAATGTCAGTACTAAAGTCTCTCAAGGTAGCAGGGGTTTCACGCCATTCCTTCCTGCACCAGGACCGTGGAATCACTGGACCACAAGTCCCAAAGACCATGCAGACCTTTATTGTCCATCTCGAACGGCTAGCTATTGCATGTCTGTAGATGTAACCAACCATCTTATTAAATAAGAAACACAGAGCCGATTCAGAGAAGAAAGCCAAGAGGTCAGAGCTAAGAGCCTTACCCTTACTGCTTCAGCCAAGAGAGCTCTCTGAAAAGGGAGCTACTTCCTGTGTGTTTGTCTTTATAAAGACTTTCGGTTCTGCCTTCTCATTGGTTGTAAACCCATGCCTCGTCACTGCCTGTCTGTAAAGACTTCCAGGTCTTCTAAGGTTGGGATTGAGATTAAAGGTGTGTGTCTCCAATGCTGGCTGTATCCTTTTACACATAGAGATCTACCTAGCTCTGTCTACCAAGTGCTGGAATTAAAGGCGTGCGCCACCACCGCCACCCTCTTGCTATGGCTCTAATAGCTCTGACCCCCGGGCAACTTTATTTATTAACATACAATTAAAATCACATTTCAGTACAAGTAAAATACCACCATACATGTCACTCAGTTGCTACCTGTTGTGGTTTGAATGTGAAATGTCCCCCACAGGCTCATGTATTTGAACACTTGGTCCCGAGCTGGAGGACTGTAGAAGCTTTAGGAGGTGGCGCTTGGCTAGAAAAACTGAGTCACTGAGGACAGGCTTCCATTTTTACAACCCAACTCAAATTCCTGTCTGCTCTCAGCTCAGTGCTGTGTCCGATATGAGGAAGTGAGGTGTCTCAGCTGAACATTTCTGCCGCCCTGGAGTCATCTGCTGCCAAGACTTGCCCTCCATGATGGACAGGACTCCCAAACTGTGAGACAAATTAACCCTTTTTCCCTTAGGTTGTTTGGATTAGGTATTTTATCACCACAATGAGGAAAATAATCCACGCATCAGTCAAAGGCAGTTGGTTTAGTAGCTGACAGACAGAAGGGCTGAGGGAATTAGAATGATGCATCTGAACAAGCTCTGTGCTGTCCTGGCCCAATTATTCCTCTGATGATTAAGGAGACCACATCTCCCAACCCAACATAGACTTATGAAATGCTTCCCCAAGTTCAAGGGCTCTGGAGTTTCCTAAAGTAAAACATGGAGATGAAGAGATGGCACAGTAGTTGCTCTTGCAGTGGACCTGGGTTCGGTGCCAGCTTCCACATGTTGACTCAAAACTATCTGCAACCCCAGGTTCCAGATGGCCCATTGACCTATTCTGGCCTCCACAGACACTAGGCACATCTATGATACACATACATACACGTAGGCAAACACTTATACACACAAAATAAAAATAAATAACTCAAGACATTTTCAGATAGAACAGATTTGGATCATTGCCTCAGAAAGGGATAATCCATATGGGGATTAGATATACAAATAGCTATCATAGTAGAGAGAAGGTAAGAAGGGAGGTAAAACATCTTCACAAAGTCATCATTCTCCTCTGGTTCCAATGTTTCAATAATAAAGTGCTAACAATCACTAATAAAAAACCAATATGGACCCAGTGCTCACTGTATGCGAAACACATTTCATCACATCCATTTGGACATGTGCCACTGTCATGTCCATTTCTCAACAAAGGAACTGAATCTCAGAGAGGTTAAGTAACTTATTCAAGGTCACAGAGCTAGCAAATTGCAAAATAAACTTCTACATTTTAACCCAGTACACACAGAAATAGATCTATTGCTAGATAGATCTTCGTGGTTTACTGGACTTAATGTCCCTTAGCTTTCCACTTTAGAGTATATTCTCCTTTCACTAAGCCACAAGAACAAAGTCTCTTCCTATTTGAAAAACCAATGGCTGAGTTCAATTTCATGCAGTCAACTGAGCAGTCAGAAACGCCTCATTTCAGCTACACTGTAGGCTGCCAGCATTTGATCACAACTGTGGGTCTGCACTGAATATCTCCCCTAGTCCACTGTCCTTTCCTCCTTGCCATATGTCTTAGTTAGGGTTTCTATTGCTGTGAAGAGACACCAAGGCCACAGCAACTCTTATAAGGAAACGTTTAATTGGGGCTGGTTTACAGTTCAGAGGTGTAGTCTATTATTGTCATGGCAGGAAGCATGGTGGCATGGAGGCAGGCCTGGTGCTGGAGAAGTAGCTGAGAGTTCTATATCTGGATCCACAGGCAGCAGGAATAGAGGGTGACATTGAGACCAGCTTGAGCTTCTGAAACCTCACCTGTGGCCATACCTTCAATAACGTTGCTTTCTATGAGTCTATGGGGACCACTTTCTTTCAAACCACCACAGCATAGGAATGCTATGCTAAGTACCGAAGCTGTATGGCCTGGTGATTTTTATATTTTCTGACTCATTTATCCCCAATGCAAGATGCAATACATCGGATACTTTCAGTTTTGTGGCCCTTTTCTCCTTGGTATCTGTCTCTCTGGTTGTCTGTCTTCTTTACAAATATTTGTTTCAAGTTGCAAACCTATTGTACAGCAAACTTCAGACTAGCCATGAGTAAACAAAGGATGGTATTGAATTTGGAGGCCACACACACACTCTTATAATAAAATTGTGTTCCCAAAGGTGTCGAGTGTTAAGTGTCATAGAATAGGGTCCCTTAAGTCTGGCACATGTGGGCTTCCCAGATGACGTCACACTTGTAGCTAGGATGTTTTAGAGACAGTGGAGGTGGGACTCTCAGAGGAGACAAACTTGATGAGTGAAGCCCTGAGGTGTCAGGCCCAAAACGGAACAGCAGGTGGAAGCATTTGGAAGAGTCAGGAATGGAAGAAAAATGAGGTTCTGGTGAGAACTTGGGATACATGCAGGGAGCCAGTTCCATAGGGGTCTGACTGTTACATTCTACTCCAGAGGACCTGAAGAATAGCGATGGGCAGCAGCCTACAGGTAGTACTAGCTTTATGTCTTCAAAAGTTCACTTTTGGGGAACACAATAAAGAAGCGATAGAGAAGACAATGGACCAATTTAGAGACTCTCTTCACCGCAAGAAGACATGAATTTTTGAAGTGTGCAGAGAAATAAGAATGGTGACCCGGACCTGGTGGTGCAGACCTGTCATCCCAGCTGTCCTGTGACTGAAGCAGGAGGCTTTGAAGTTCACGGTCATTTGGAATGACTTAGTGAGATTCTGTGTCAAGATTTAGTTAGGTGTATCATGGGCTTCTTGCTTCACAGAACACAAGGGATGGGCGTGGGAGCCGCTCTTATCTGGAGTCAATTGAGCATGCTCCAGCTGAGGGTGCACTGGCGGGTACCAGTTGGATTTGCCAGAGACCCACCATCTCAGTGGATATAAGAGAGCAGTCTGGGCTCTGTCCCAGTTTCCACTTGGCCAGTCCACTGGAAACAGCTGTTCACCGTGCCGCTGAGTTCTTTCCGAAGAACAATGAAGAACAGTGGTTTGGGGTAGGTGGAGCCAGTGACTGGTTGGGCAAGAAAATGAGACACAAATTTAGGCCTTATGGCCCAATAGTTGTCACAACCAAAGAAGCCCTGTCTGGTAGCCTGGACACCCATACTAAACAAGGGCAGAAGAAACAGGAAATTAAAAAATGCAACTATGACATAAGCCGGGCATTCCATACATAATTGCCCCTTAGATAAACAGACTGTCTTCTCCAGGACAAGACAGGAAGCTAGTTCTGTGTTACCCCAGTCTCTGACAAGTATGGCGGGAAGATTCTCCAAACCAGGACTGTTTGCTGAGTTCATTTCACTGCAGCTTCTCTTCAGGAGTTTGAATGCAGTGGGGCCTCAAGATGTCCACCCTCTGCTTCCTCATCTCTAAAGCCTCTTAGCCGTTATTTGTGTTCTCGTATCCAGTGGAGACTGAGTCTCAGCAGGGCTTATGACAGCATTCCTCAGCAGACTTGGCTCTGTCCCTGTGACTTTGGAGAGCCTGGACTCATACAGAACTTCTAACTTTTCTACACGATGCCTGTGGAATCCAGAAACACAATGCTATTTTACTTTTACTGATCGAAAACGACCTTGGAAATATAGTGAACATTTGCCTCTATTTCCAGAGTATACGGAATAGGGCTGGTCAGGGAGATTTATAATGCTGGAGAATAGCTTGTTTATCTAATATTTATCTTTCCATTCACTCTGCCAAGTAAGAAATATTTTATGTGAGGTAGCATGAAAGATACAGATGTACTTAAGATAAAGTGCCCTCAAGCAATTTACAGGGAGGCACATAAGAACAATGTTTGCACACTCACAGGGCAGAGCACACACACATCCCAGTCTACATTCCACAGTGCAGTGTGTATCTAGTACGTCTATTTTACCTTATCAGTGGAAGAAGTACAATTTTAAAATAAGCGAAACAGGAATTATTTATTGAAAGTAATCAGAGAATTAATTATTGCTGCACACAACTGGTAAATTCAATGGCCTCAGCTAAATATATCTATATATCTATCTGAAATATATACACATATATCTGAAATATATCTGAAATATATAACATAACATAAAAGAGTTATGTTACCAGGACAGGAGCTTGAAGACAAAGGGAGTCTAGAAGCTAGGCACTTAGCCCATAGCCTCTTTCTCCAGCACTACCTAACAGATCTCCGAGAAGACACTGATTGCTCTGGCATGGCCACACCACCACATATAGGGCAATCCTCTCTTTGGAGATGGAATGCTCATACTGGTCTTGCAGGGGCAGGTGCCTACCATGTGAATGGAGTCTGGGAAAAGTGAGGTCTCATTAAAAATGGAGGCTGATCCAGTCAATTCTAATGGTGCTTATCACAATCGAGATTTGTTAGGATGGGTAATAGTGAACAGACAGAGGAGAGAAGATGGAATTAAAATAAGGAGGTCTCTACGGAAAGAAAGATGGATCACAGGGGAATGGGGTTTGACCAACACTGTGTCAGTCACAGAACTGACTACGTCTTTGCATTTGTAGTGAGGAGCAGAGATACACTGCACTGCAAGGAAACGTGGGGACTTCTGGGTTGCAGCTAGAGTCTACTCTTTGAGAGGATGTGTGGACCAATTGAAATTATTTATGAGACAAATACAACTAAATTATTTATGAACTAAAGCCAGGGAAACAAACATGGCTTCAGGTTGTTGAGCGGGCTGAGATGGATGAAGAGGGGAGATGGACGGTAGAGGAATCTATCCCAGTAGTTCAGGTGAAGGGCAATGGGAGAGTGGCTGAGCTAGGTGGTGGTGGTTGGACTAGGAAAGGGGGAAGCACTGTAGCCTCACTCTGTCTACTTAAACAGGGCCCAGAAGACGAGGAGTTAGATGATGCTGAGCTAGCTTTCCTGTATCAGAAGTCCAATAGCTCACCAGTGAGCAGTGTGACTGTACCTCCACTTCTGTTATGTCTCAGTTAAGTGTCCAGCAAAAGCTATTTGCACTAAAAGTCATTGTATCAATTAACTTTCCATTACACTAACAAACTGCCTGAGAAAATCAACGTGTAAGGAGGGAAGATTTGCTTTGGTTAACAGTTCTCAGTGAGTATGAACTCACTTGGGTCTGTTGCTTTGGACCTGTGACGGCATAGTTCACTGTGGCAGGAATACAGAGTGAGTAGTGCAGGAACCTTAATCATTTCTTAGTGACACCAGGGGTTGAGGACCCAGCCTTCAATATATTTGCTTTTGGGACACATTCAAGATCCAAACCATAGCAGTTTTATGGAACAAGTTTATTGCCAAGTACCATGTGTATATGTGTGTGTGTGTGTGTGTGTGTGTGTGTGTGTGTGTGTATTTTTTTCCTGCTTGAGGTCTCTGCCGATAGAGAGAAAGAACTTCACTGCTCCTGACCAGGCAAGGTGATCACATGGGTAGCCAGAATGTGGAGTCCTTGCACATAAATACCTTTTTGTATTTACTGTCCTGTCTGCCCTGGAACAGATACAAAGTCCGGGTTGCTTCTAGCTCTCCCAACTACGTGAAAAAACATTGATGATCTGAGCCTTGATGATCTTGATAGTTCTTGATGAAAAAATTCCATTTACACCTGAGAAGCGGGGGGGGGGGGGGGGGGGCACATTGGTAACTGAATCTATGACTAGTCAAAGACACCTGTGAAAATGTCTGCCAGGAAACAGCTGGGATGAAAAACCAAATCTGAGCCTTCAGCCTTCAGTTATTATCAGCACTGGATGTTCAATTTCTGTCTTCCTTGCTCTCCAGGATCTTCAAAGGGACCTCGTACCACTGACTCCTGATGGTAGCATGAGGTGCTTACTGCTGACAGGTCTGCAACTTTTCACAATCCTTGTGGCCACAAATTCTGCTCCAGGAGGAAGAGCTACCGCCTATAGGCTAAGAAAGTGCTCTCCTGTCTCCAGGAGTGAGGCAAGGCTTGGCTGGGGACTGGAAATGTGCTGACGGTTGGGGAGGAAGTCAGAAGAAGGCGTAGTAAGTGGTTAGGCCGGTGGGACTGGCTTGGGAGGAGAGGTGGAAGTTCTGATGTTGGAAGCATGTCACTGACGACACCAAGGATGTGGCAGGGTCTGGGTTCTAGAGGCAGGGGAAGATGGTTGTTGTTTCCTACAAGGGCAAGAGTAGAGAAGAGCTAAGGAAAACATAAGGCCACAGAGAGACTGCCTAGTGGATAAACCAGTTAGGAAGCAGGGGTGTCCAATATGGGGTGGGCAGGAGCAGGCAGGTCAGTACCAGACCTTTCACGTAATCGCCATCATCACATTTGAAACTAAGATTCTTTTTATTTTGTATGTTATTATTTTCCAGATGACTGTTTGTCTTCTAGTAATAAAGAAAAAGGAAAGGCGTGGATTGGGGTGGAAGGGTGATGTCACTACAAGGGGAGGGGGGGAGGATCTGGAAGAAGTTGGGGGAAGGGAAGCTGTAATCAGAATGTATTGCATGATAAACAATCTTTTTCAGTTTATGGGAGAGGAGGACAACATGTCCTGAATACACAGCAAGCAATTGGATTAGAAGCCACCACTGTCTGACCCCAAACCCATGTTCTTGAGAGGGGACAGTTAGAAACTGAGGTGTCTGAGGCATGGCGAAGAAGCCATATTGTCTAGGCCTGCGTGGCTGAGATTCTTAGCGGCATGGTGGATAGAGGCTACTTCTGGCTAGCCTCACCTCCCCAACTTCTTTAGGATCCCTTCCAAACGGGCCCAAATGCTGCCCATTGTAAACCAGGAGGGCACACTCATATAGCTGTCTGCACTACACCCTCAATGTCACGCATTCAAGTGTGAGTTTGGGAATGGCGATGTCAGCGATTCCCTTCCCCTGTCCTCAAGACCTGGATTCTGACTCTACAATCTCCACTCCTCTCCTCATTGTCTCTCATCTCCATTGCCATCTTTTTCTTCGGAAGGGCAGAATTTAGGGTGCAAGCTGTGTGTATCTGTGACCCCACACATCTGTGTCCCGTGTTGTTGACTTAGGTATGAGCAGGACTGAGAGGCTTAGAGAAAAAGGTAGGCTGGGCGGTCTGGTGACAAATTTGACAGCTGAGAGTCTGTTGTATATCTGCACCGACTCTGAGGAAGAGGAGTTGGGGAGGCCTTGGTAGATAGAGGAACCCCGAGGGTCTCGGAGTTAGGCTTGGCTAAGGCTGTGGAGAAACTTGTCCAGAACAGGTGCGGGTTGCATGCACAGCCTCCCCCACTGCCTCTATATCACACTGGAGCAGAGTCCTTGCTGCCAGAAGACAGCATCAGAGCCTACGGAACTGGAGTTACGGGGGGTTGTAACCCTTATGATGTGGCTACTGGGAACCGAACCCGGGTTCTCTGTAAGAGCAGCAAAAGCTCTTAAACCCTCTCCAGTCCCGAATTTTGTTAGTTTTAAAGTAAATGCTACATTAAAATAATTTTTTCCACCTGATTGTAGAGATTTTCAGTGAGCTCATTGATGTAGCTTTTTTTCTAGATTCTGCACTTCTGGTTATGTCTCTTATAACCATATCTTTTAATTTTCCCCAACTCAGTCTTCTTTCTCATCAGTAAAAGGGGCCGAATGGAGGCACTTACCTATTGGTGAAATTATTAAGGCCACTCCACGTAGTTAAAAGGGAGGTTTATATTATGGGGTAACTTACAAGTGAAGGGATAGGTAACAGGGTCTGGGAAAGGTGTAGCACAGACCGGCGGTGTTCTCTGGAGAACTCTGCTCGGTCTACCTCCAGCATCCAGGATCCAGGAACCAAGTGGGCCAGAGCATCCGGATCTCAGGTCTTCAGGGTCCTCTCTTGGCTCTGCCTTGTAGACATGACAGTTACCGAAGCCTCAAAGGGAGTGGTACTTCCAGATCGAAGCTGGAACAGCTACCCACTACACCTACCACACAGGCGCTAAGACTGCCATGTGAGAATGCCTCCTGCAGACCTTGGGCGCGGCAGTTCCTCACCCTGGTGACTGCTCAGTGAGTGTCAGCCATCACCCTTGACATTGCTGCTGCTGTTCATGCTATTAATCATTTCTCTGCCCGGAGAGAGAACATTCCAGTGGAACACTCTCCTCAGAAGGGACCAGAGGATGAAGTGTCCTCGGAACAACAGTGAATCAGATTAGGAGCCTGGGATTGTCAGGGCTCTGAAGCCAGGGCAGGGGTGCTGGGAGGCTTCCACAGAGATTCAGGGGCAGCTGAGCTGTGGGGAGGGAGTGAGGGAGAAGCAGCCTTGGCAAGCCCTTGCAGAGGATACTTGTGGCACAGCTCCTCTCTGGAGAGGCCACATTCTGCCTCCACAGCTTTTGCTTTTCGGGACTTGTTTAACATTTCAAACACAAATAAAATAAATAACTGCAGTGTTTATGGAAACCTAAGCCTGAAATGAAGATGGCTTAGGAGAAAGCTCAGTGGAAGGAGGCCAGGGGGGCTTTGGAGGACACCCCTTCCTTGACGTCAGTGGTTCTGTGCTTCCGCTTGTAGCTCTTCTTACTGTGCCAATGCACTCCCCTAGCCACCCCTTGCTAGCATGCACACTGCACACATACATATATGTATAGGATGCATGTACACACTCGCGCACATGCGCATGCGTGTATACACACACACACACACACACACACACACACACACACGTGCATACACCCCCCCAATGAGAAATACACACTTTAGAGATGAGCTAGAATCTCTCTCTCTCTTTCCAGAAGTGCTTCAACTGACTTCTTCTACATTCTTAGCTATTTTCTTTAAAAAAATCTCATTAACCCATTTCTAAAAGATGGGTTAGTTACACCATGTTTAACTCGTTCATTCTTTTAAAGTTTTTGGCATTGACCTTTGTATTGGCAAGCCAACTTGTCCCTATTTGGTAAGTCATTACCGGGTCAAGTTCCCAGGGGGTGAGCAAGATGAAGGGATTGGGTCCCCATGGTGTAAATCATTTGCATAATGCTCTTCCTAGATCTGCCAATCAGTATGTTAAATATATGTGGACCACTTTATTAGTCCACACTTGAAAAGAATCTTCTTTGCTCACCTGTCTTATCTGCCAGACTCCACAAGGAGAGCGGTTTGGCCAGAAATAGAGATGCTGTGAGGGAACAAGGCAACAGTGTGAGGGTTTCTTAGAAGCAGCTGTGGGTTAGTTTCTTTCCCTCTCCAGCAGACATAGCTCCCAAAGGCCCATGTTTTGTGCCTGATGCAGCCAGGGTGCTTCCAAGAGTCCTGCTGTCCATACACAAAGCACCTCAGTGGTTGCTGGACTGAGACGTTGGTGATGGCGCACACCCTGGAGCCCAGTTACCTCTACCTGTTCCTTGCCTAGCTCTAGCTGGCCATCAGCAACCATCCCCGTGGTGGGAAAAGCTCCAATCTGCAGGAACACAGAGGACCACCATGTGGTGACTGTCAAGGAAGCGCCAAAGAGCCGTACTGCAGATTTTTGAGAACAGAGACCTCCTTTCCGGAAGACTGGGAGCCAGCCCTTACAATGGGCCATGCACCTGCCATGGCTTACCTGCTCGCAGGTGATCTTGAGAAGTTACCTTTCTTGTTTTTAAAGTTTTTATCACCATATAACCATTATATATCATAATGGGTTTCATTATAACGTTTTCATGTATGTCTAAAATGTATCTGGATTATATTCACCCCTTACCTTCTCTTGCCCCCCTTCTGCTCTTCCCCCCCACCAACCTTTTGTGCATCTCAATTTCTTCACCCCTAAGTTGTGAACTCTTTATCTCAGGCTTCTGAGAATTACATTTAAATGAGATGTTTTGGGGCTAAAGGACCAGCTGTGCATAAGATACTCCGGCTACCTGCATCTCCCCTCATTTCCTTGCTGTCTCTCTCTCTCTCTCTGAACAGCTGTTGGAGTGGCCGTAGAGAGAGGGATGTAGTAGATCAAGACCACCAAAGGCTCCTGAATGGTGTTCTGTGATGAGTACTCGGCTATGAATACTCAGTGCGAAGAAATTCAAACAAAGCATGTGCTTTAGGTTTCTAGGAATGTAGATCCACTCCTGTGTTCCCAGCCTTCATATTCTCCCATCTCTCCAGCCACCAAGCAAACAGTGGGATATAGTACTAAATTCAGCCATAAATGCATGAGAAGTCCATCTTTGTGCTGGTTTGAGTCACCTGTGTTCCTGTCTGTTAACTACACAGATGGACTTTTCTAAGGTCCTCAAGGTCAGGAGATGACCTCTACTCCCCATGACCCACGCTTGTCAGACACATGGCAAAGAGCTCTATTCCATGCAAAACACAGGAAGCTCAGGCCAGGGCCCTACTGCTGTTGTTTGGTACCCAGGGTCATACACACATGCTCGAGGAGTGCTGTGCCAATGAGCTGTGTTCACCTAGAATGCAAAGATGTCCATCAGCATCCGCCTGCCCGCCGTGGGGACGGCTCTGACTTACAACAACACAGAAGCTATCATTGTCTTTGTCCAGTACCTAATGTGGAGACCATCAGGAAGGACTGAAGGGCAACATGCTAATAGCAGTGTGGATAGACATGGCTAAAGAGGGAGAAGGCTGAGGAAATAGCTGACTGCTGAAACAGTGTATCGTCCTGGCCTAACTCACTCTTCAGGCTCCCATAACATGTCTTGGGGAATGAGGTTGTAGAGTTCCTCAAGCCTGCCATGTGGTGGTATTGTGTTCCCCAAAATATTGTGTATCTTAATAAACTTACCTGGGGTCAGAGAACAGAAAAGCCACTAGGTACTTAAGATAGGCAGTGATAGCACACGCCTTTAATCCTAGCATTCCAGAGGCAGAAATCCATGTGTTCAAGGATACAGACAGGCATGGTGACTCATCACGCCTTTAATCCCAGAAAGCAAGCCTTTAATCCCAGGGAGTGGTGGTAGAAAGCAGAAAGGTATATAAGGCGTGAGGACCAGAAACGAGAAGCATTTGGCTGGTTAAGCTTTTAGCTGGTTAAGCATTCAGGCTTTTGAGCAGCAATTCAGCTGAGACACGTTCTGGATGAGGACTCAGAGCCCTCTAGTCTGAGGAGACAAGACCAGCTGAGGATCCGGCGAGAACTTTTAAGATTCATGCTACACCATGCTCCATTTTTTTTGGTCAGACTTTGTGTCTACTTATGGGCTCCCATCAAGGAAGATGTGTAGGGTCCCTCCTTGTCAGTCTCAAGGCTCCGTGGCTGCTCTTACATCCAGGTGCTTGCTGCCCTCCTCTTCTGCTTCTCTGAGCCAAGATTTGCAATGGCTCCTGGGAGTGTCCTGAGAACAGGACACAGGGTCATTCTTTATTCCTGTCTACATTATCAAGAACCCCTTCTTTGTGCCTGAGCAGTGTCCTAGCTCATGGTCTCACTGTTCACAGACTGTGGCTCATGCAGATGTTTCAGATCCAAAGGATGGAGGTTCCGAGGTGATGGGCCAGGAAGCAGCTTATGGGGAGTCACTTCTCACAGCTCCTGGCTACAGTCTTGGCACAGTACAGCCTTGGTACTCAGCACATAGCAAGTGACCAAGCCTATGGGGAACTAAAAATTCCAGCTTGACTTGAAAAGAAGCCTTTGCAAGCCTCCTCCTGGGGAAATAATCTAGGTCAGAGAGGCCGGGGTGGAAAGGGTGCGAGCTGAGCTGACAAGGCAAACAGTACTCTTCTTCATGCAGTGGCCAGCCCAGTGTGGCAGAGTGGGTGCGATCTTTCAAGCCCTGGAATTCTGTCCTCTAACTGGGCTGGTTTGACTCAACCCTGCTGGGGAGCCACAGCACATTCCTCATTAGCATTTATGGGTTCATTACCAGCTTCCCAGAAAAACACCAACAAAAGGGCTGCATCTCTTCAGAGCAGACTTCTAGATTTTTCTTTTGTGAAAACTCTTACACCTCAAGTACAAGTTCAGCTTTCAGAACTCAGACACGGCCAGGCAGCCCTTGATTTTCCTATTTCAACTCCTTCCGGAATGACTTAGAGAATGAACTAAAAGTCATGGGGTGTGGAAATTCCAACCCATTCCTACGGCTTTCCTGATGCAGTCTCTGTGTTGGTTACGGAATGGAAGAACCCGAGGCTGCTAAGGTTAGTGGAAGCAGCCAGCACACTGCATTGAAGATATCACTTCCCATGGAGTTCTCAGGTTTGCTAGCTTTGACATTTGGTGCTCATTCCTCCATCGCTAGGAGATTTGGTCCCCCTGTATCAGATGTAAGGAGCGTGTGAGATTCACTGTCTTATGGCAATGGATACATGGGTAGTTGCTGAACCAGAAAATTTAAAAGGGGGAGTAGAGGTGAGAGAAACTAAGGATTGCCATGGAGAAATTGGATTACCTTCATCACATGAGGCGATTTCCCCGTGGGACGCAGGCTGAAGGTGTTTTGTGTATACAGCAGGGATTGTGCTAGGAAGGCCAAGGGATCACAACTTAACCAGCGAGTAGAGGAAATGCACCCAGCACACAATTGTGCTCCTTGCCGGCTCACCTCCTGCACACAGAATGGAGAGAACTGGTGTTCTTTCCATTCACTGGTATTTCTTCCTGGCCATTTCCTTCCTGGAGTTTCACTGGTGCCAGTTACCAGAGTCTTCCTAATAAAACCAATTCCAGAATTTGGGTACTAGCTGAGAGCCAAAACCTTCACCTGGTTCTCTCATCATTCTCCAATAACTTGGAAATTAGAAGCCATGACCCTCCTATAAAAAGGCAGAAACTTAACGTCATGTCAAGGAATCAGATCAAACTGCCATACGACCAGGCCAGAAGTCCACATTGTGATAAATACCATGATTTCTCATTGTACGATTGTTTCTTTAAGCCATCCTAAGATGAGGGTTGTCTCTTTGATTGAATCAGTTTGACTCATAATATACCACCTCCAAGAAACTTAGATGAAAATAGACTGTACTGTAAAACTCCAGATCCGTTCTTTTGGTCACAGATCTCTAACCCTGATTCAGTGTTTTCCACATGCTCAGCATTCATTCCAACACATTGCATGGATTAATTTATCTAAATAACAGACAACACATCTGTGAAGTAAGTGCCGCCATTCCTCAAAGCATGGTGGGTTTAAGCACATCATCTAATTCCTGCTACAAGGCAAGTGTTCATCACTGAAAAGCAGGTACTTGCCCCGACGTTATAGCCTCCTTCAGACACCTGAGTAGAACTGATTTCATCAGGGTTCACTAAAGCAGTAGAATGTGCGCCACAGGTCCATGAACCCCAAAGTCTATTTGTGTGACAATTATCCTTTCACCTTAATCTTTTCCTTCTCTAAAAAAAACATGGTCTAGGGTTGAATCCCAAATTGCATGATATTTTGTCCATAGTTACTCTTCAGTTTCCAACATAAGTGATTACTTAAAAAAAAATTTTTTTGACTATGCAGCTCCATTTGTTTTACTCATAAAGAATAGCAACTGGCTGTTTCACACATTTAAGCTAGGATATTAGTTGCCAATATTAACTCAATCAACAGCTTCCTTTCTCTGATCCATCCTTTCAAAAAAGTCTTTATTATCTGTGTATCTGTGTTAGGTAGCTAAGGATCTGATTCTGTTATATGTGTTTCTTGGAATGATGCCTCTGGACTGGGCCAGAAGATACTGGATGGTGACCTTTGAGTAATGTTGATATGTGAACCTAACCAAAGAGGGAAGCCCTTCTGATCTCAAGGTAGGACTCAAGAGGAAGGGGACTTTGAACACATGTTAGTTTCTCTTTGTTGTGACCAAATGCATGACAAAAGTAAACTTATGGAAGGAAGGGTTTATCTGGGCTCATGGGTTGAGGATGTCTTTCATCATGGTGGAGAAATCATGGCAGAAACAGGAAGTCGATGGTCACATTGTGCTTGCAAACAGGAAGCAGAGAGACGAATGTTGGTGTAGCCCACTTTTTCCTTTTTCCTTTTTTTTTTCTGTTCTGTGTGAGACCCCAGCCCATGGGATGGTGCCACCCACACACAGAGTGGTTCCTCAATTATTCTTCAATGGAAAGGCTCGGGTAGACATGCCCAACAGTTTACCTCACTAACGTCATAAAGATTAAATCCAGCCATGTTGACAGTTGAGACCAGCCATCTCAGTACTCCATTCACGCCCCAAATTTTATCTTCTTCTCTCGAAACAGTAACTCCAGCACAGTGCTCCAAGCCAAGCATTGTGTTATAGTACAAGCCTGTTGATAATGCTTTCTTGCTGGCTTGCCCAGTGCATCTTAAACACTAGTTGCCAATGGAGGCCAACCATGGAACTTAGAGTCCATCTACTCAAGAGTTAAAAGTTTCCAGTCTTGGGATTTGAAAGGGTCCTGGAGCTGAAAGTTCAAGAAGTGGATGGGAGGTTCCTCTCGGGCTTACGAACATAACTGGATGACAACATGTAATAAGAAGGTGATGGTCCCCAGAAGCGTGGTATGAAAGATGTTTTTATTTCTAATTGTTTACTTGACTATGGGGATCCTTATCTTCTCCCCTTCTTACCTCCCTGCCTGTCTTCCCTTTTTAGTCTTTCCTATTTGTGCCTTGAGTAAAATTTTTAAAAAAATTAAGAATTAACATAGAAATTATAGCCAGTTCAGATTTCCAGGCTCATATTTTTTATACAAATCACTCAGCAGCATCACTTCTTTTGTCCTAACCTTTCTCTCTCCCCATTTCATCCCCATTTCTCTTCAATCCTCTTTCTGACCACTATTCTTTTTCATTAATTAGAAAATAATTCAGCTTACAGGTTAAATTATTACAGGCACTAGCCTGTAATAACCTATCAAAGTTAGCTTACAGGCATGCTCCTTGGGTGATGGAAAGGTGGGACATAGGAAATAGATAATAGTGAGTTCCCCCAAAACATACACAATCATGGCAGGTACGTTTTGAGCATGTATTCTGTCCAGAGTACCTAGTCTCGATTGTACTTGATCCTCAGAGAGCATCCTAGCATGCTCATGGGCATCACAGCCGTCTTATCTCCTGAACTGATGCTTACTTCACGATGGGTTAAAATTTAGGCTTGTGCTGTAAGAAACACCTTCATGTCACCTATTTAAAGGGAACATAGCTAAGAGTCAAAGGAACTGGCATTTAATGTGACAGCACGCATCTTTAGAGGCAGTAAGGCAACTTCAAGGCTTACTCTTGGAGGACTTAGAAATATCTTAACTCCACAGTGTCCCTTCCCACCCCTACTGGCAAGAAATTAAGCTTGGGTGGGGAGCTCCCTTGTTACATTCTCGATATCAATGGAGCCACTCTTTGAACTGACAGGGACAAGCATGTGGGTGGCCAAGCTGATTCAACCTGACCTGGGAAACTGAAATGAACCCTCTTCGTCTTCCTCTGTCTTCTTCCTGCCAGTAATGAGGAATGATGGTAATAAGAAATTGCATTTCATTATCAGTCCTTTTCTGCCTTCGGGGTCAGTGATAGTCTGGAATGTGGCTGGGCTGTTCTGATATAGTCGCCGTGGGCCCCCTATAACTTTATGTGGTCTTTTCAGTCACTTTCAGAGACATCTTTCTTTCTTTCTGGTCTAAAATGAAGGAATCCTAAAGAAATGGAGGCCTAGCATAAACACATCTATTGCCTTGAATCTAGACCGTGAGAATCTGAGTTGAAGCACCCAAAGCCCCACACTGGTCTTGACACCGAAGTGTCTCCTGTGAGCTACACCATGTCTATAGCCCTAATTGCACAGTCTTTAAAAAACAGAACCATTTCTCTTCCTTCCCCTCCTGCAGAGTGTGCCTAGTTTAATCATATTCTTGGAGACATCATCAACTTTTTCTAAGCAACTTGGATTCACAACAGAACGATTCTTTTTCAATGCCAACCTAAACAAATGCCATCAGCTTGCATCTCAAAGAATATTGAAACCAGAAGAGTCCCTCTGGGATTCTGACTGGCTTTGTGTCTTCCTTGGGGGCAAGGATTGGTCTCAGGCTTGTATTTCCTAGTCATCCAGAACGTGGGTGGGCCTAGTCCCACCACAGCCACGGCTGTGAGCTCAGCAGACTCAGTTAACACCCCTCAGACAGCAGTGAGTCAATGTGATGTGATGGTTCACAGGAGGGACCCAGAGTCAGCCTTTCATTGGACCCTCCCTACAACCCTGTGAACTCAGGGTGGCTGCACATGCCCAGGAACCAAGGGCAGAGCCTCTGATGCCAACTTCTAAACTTCTATACCAGTTGACGCTGGAATAAAAGTAGCCTAAGTAAACATGTAAATATTTTGTGCAAAGCCCTCTGATAAAATATAGCCAGGCGTCTTGGGTGAGATGCTAATTTGGGTTATTTTATGGCGAACTGGGAGGTAAAAGCATTATCTTCGTAAACAAAAGAAGGCGATATCAAGGAGGTGAACAGCAGAGGTCTAAAGTTGAGGAGAGTTAGACAACCATTGTTGCTGGTCAACTATTAGCAAAAAATGCTGTGCAAATACTTCCTTTATGTTTTAAAAAATGAGAACAGGCACCAGCGAAGTGCTGCCTGAGTCCCAGGAGCCACGCTAATGCTTTATTTATGCCCACAGAACAACTTCGAAAGCCTCGGGGCATTTGTCCTTGTCAAGTCCTCTCTTGGGGATTCCTCCTCAAATATATCCTCTCCTCCGTTCAAATGCCGCATTTCAGCCAGTTCCTTCCTGCCTCGGGATGAAGCAATTCATCCCCTTTGTCATCATTCCTTATTGTATCCATTGCTTTTCTCATTGCTGGGACTGAATCCCTGACATTGAGAAACTTATGCGGAGAAGGAGCGGTTTGGCTCACGGTTTAAGAGGATGCAATCCATCATCGAAAGGCAGGCACGGTGGCAGGAGCGCCAGGTACCTTGCTTGGCAGATAGGAAACAGAGATTAGATAGAAAGTAAAACTGAGTATCAAGTCCCCAGTAACCCACTTCCCCCAGCAAGGCTCCACCACCTAAAGCAGTGGTTCTCAACCTGTGGGTCTGCAGCCCTTTGAAAAACCTCTGTCTCCATAAATATTCCCATTATGATTCCTAACGATATCAAAATCAGAGTTAGGAAGCAGCAACGGAAATAATTTTATGGTTTTGGGGGGAGTGGTCACCACAACATGAGGATCTGTATTAAAGGGTCGAAGCGTTAGGAAGGTTGAGAACTACTGACCTATGTTTTCTAGTCTTCCAAAAACAGTGTCACCAGATACAGATCAAGTGTTCCAAGACACAGCCTGCAGGGTGGGGGAGGGGGCAGCACATTTCACAGCAGAAATCCCGACACTCCCTTCCAGCTTTCTGTTTTATTCTGGTGCTCCGGGGTTACTAAATTGGCATATTCGCTTGTTAATCTGTGTCTTGTCTGCTCTTGCACCAGATACAGACTCCCTGAGAACAAGGTTGGCTCTTTCCCCCTAGAGTATCCCCAGCACCCAGAACATTGTCAGGCACATGGCAGATATTCCACAGGTATTTGCTCTGTTATCTCCTTTTATGGGTGAGGAAACTGACCCTAAGGCAGCAAGTCTCAGGTTTCGGGTGGCAAGTCCATCATGAAAACGGTCATGAATCAAGGTAGCCTGAGGTCCTGCCTGGTTTTCCGTCCCAGGATTCTCCAGCTGCATAGACAAGACCTTCAGCCTGCCTGGTCAACCAGTCTTTCCAGACCAACATAGAAAGATCCAGAGTTCTGGCATCGTCCTTCCCCAGGGAGAGACAAGGGCTTCTGCTTAATTCCCCCTCTCCCTGTAGCTCAGCCCAACCATCTCCTTCCCACCACACTGTTTACACTTGCAGATCTGTGTTGATGCGGATCACAGGCTCCTTAGTCATTGTTTAACCGTTATGCTTCTTGGAGGTAATTTTCCATTCTTTTGTTTATATTATATTTTTGCTCCCCCCTCTATGCTCTCCCTTTCTGATCTTTAAGGGCGGCGAAAGACATGTTTGGTAACACCAGCAGTAATACAGTTATAATTGCAATGGAAACATGTTACCAAATGGAGGATTTAACTGGGACTTGTTGGATTTCATCATGAGTGGATTATTAGAGAACAAATGCATGACCCCATCCTGGGCCTCCCTAAGCAGAGCAGTCCTCTGTGGTTCTGAAGTGGACACAAGGGGCCCATGTCCAGGAAGAACAGTTGGAAAGGAGCCTTCAGGTTGATCCAGGAATATCTCACGCCTCTTTAATCACCGTCCTCTTCCATGGCGAGTCATGGCTCACGGTCCCAGAGGGGACTCAGCACCCTGGGCCAGCACGTGTTTCATCCTTCTAGCTTTTGAGTTTCAGTTTGAGTGTTTATGGGCTCTCTGACAGGGCTGCTCTGTCTCGTGCTCTGCTTAGAGGCTCAGTACACGTTCCCACTCCTCCAACTGTTCTAGAACGAATGGCAGCCCTAGTGATAGAAATGAATTTGGATGCGATCTTGATCTGTGAACCTATGCCAACCTCCGATCCTCCTAGGGTTCATGTCCTGTTGTTTCCATGGCTAGGTGAGAACATGGGAGGGAGGGCCATGAGGAGCACGTATGAGCCAGATTCTGTCTTCAGCAGCATCTTGCACTCCTTTGTTGTGGGTTCCTGGGCTGACCATTCTCAAACATTTCCCAGGCTCCTGGATTGCTGGCTCCCAGCAGAGTTCAGCCAGGGCCACAATATTTCTGAGTCGCTTTTCCCAGCCATCCTTGGGTCCCAGCAGCAGCGGCTGCTTCCTGGCTTCCTGATCCTTCTAGACAGGTGTCTGTGCTGGCTGTGGCTCCTGCCCGGTGACCCCACCCCCCGGGCTCTGATATCTTCATCTTCCCTCTGTCCCTGCAGCTGTGCCCTGCCCTTGCTTGCCTCTGATTTGCCCCATTGTCCCCTGCTCCGCTTCTTAGCAACTCCATCGCCCGGGAAACTAATTCCCTTCCCGAAATCCTCCTTTAGACACTCAAGTACAGCTTTCATCCTTTTCAGTCTGACATTGACTGGCACAGAGAGATTTGTGTTCAGATCTAAAGCTGGATGAACATTTTATCTGGCCAAGTTTTTGTTTTCCATTAATCATGAAATGACGTGGCAAGATAAGCAGGCGAGCCTCAGCAGAGGGCCACACAGTTACGCACATGTGTGGGATCTTTGGTTGTTGTTTTTTTTTTTTTTTCCACATCAGTTTCATCAAGCAAAATGTCAAAAAAAAAAGACAAAAAAAAATCCCCTTTTTTTTTATTAGTAAAGGGCCTTTCAAGTGGAAAAAATTTTAAGAACAAAAATTAAAAATAAACAAAGATGACCAGACGTCTTCCCGTTTTTCCCCTTTCTCATTGAAATCAGCGAATTTTACTGTACAATATGAGTTTGAGTCAAACTTCCTCCTTTTTTTTTTTACCTCTCAGCTGTGGCTTAGAGGATCAAGGGATAGGACAGATGGGGAGAGAGACAAGAGAGGGAGAAGGGAAGGGAAGGGAAGAAGGGTTAGGGGGCTGGGGATGGGGGCGGGAGTGGGGGGGAGGACGAGACTGTGAGCTTAACACCCAGCAAGCCTTGTGGGCAAGCCTGGGACATGAACACTCTGCGCTCTGCTGAACTGAGTTTATTCTGCTAAGAAGCCATGAAGCCTCCTCCCTACTCTTTTGGATTCTGAGATCTGACTTCATTGGAAGCTGACGTTCCAGTGAGACAGAGGAAGGGGCGTGGCAGGTCCTCTCCTAGAGACTTCTTTCTCTGGAAAGCAGTTGGTTTGGGGCCCTGCGAGCTCCCTTTGTGTTCAGGTGTGAAGTTGGCTTAGGAAGGGAGTTTGGCTTGCTTGTGTGTTTTCACGAATGTGTCCGATGCTCAGCAAATTCAGTGTGGAAACATTTTAGGTGAGCAGAAGAGAATTATCTAAGCAAGTCCATCAGGCAGAGGGTCAAAAGATGGATTCAATGAGAAAAAGAAATTCTGTGTTTCTGGCTTATAAAAGTAAGCGCGTGAGTGTGTAAGTGTGTGTGTGTGTGTCTAATTTAGAACAGCTGGGGTGATCTCACAAGCCACCCCGCTCCAGGGTGGGTTGCAGAGTAACCATTCTTCCATGGAGAACACATTTCCAAGGGAAATGTGTACTCAGGTGCAGCGAAAGGGCCTGAGGTCATGGTAGAGGCCCCAGCCAAGACCCTCCCAAGCTGCAAACTCTGTTTCCTCTAGAGTCCATTGGTTGAGAGCCATCTTACAGAGGCCAAAGCCAGACCATGAGCGAGTCATGCATGCATGAGGACAGCATGCATTAGCCTCCAAGACCTCAGCTCTGAGCATCCAGACTCTTCTTGGAGAAGCACTCCCTCCTCTCGCTGCCCCCCCCCCGCCCCCCCAACCCCCCATTTCCCATGACTCCTGAGAGCTTGGATGCTGAATTTCTGTAGGAAAAATCACAAGGAATCTCATTAGAGAGACGGGGGAGATAAACCATCCCTGTGACTGTGTACCACTCCCATAGCTCTGATGACCCCAGGGTTCATCTGTCATTCATTATGTGTGACCTCTGCAACCAAGAGCAAGGACAGGAAGCATGAATAAAGAAAAAGAATAGGGGTTTTTGGTGTAGGGTACATTATAGACTTCTGTGTCGAGAAAGGACCAAAAACATCACACTGACCGTTTTCTACATTTCTCAAGCTGTCTTTATGAGATTATCAGGTGATGCTGAGCCTGGGGAGAAAAGCTGGCTTAGTTTTGCTTGCTCTCTGTTGCATCTCTGAGCCAGTGCCCACGATAAGAAAGACGACAGTATCACCCCTGAAGATAAAAGTAAACAGAAAAGCCGATTTAGCAGAAGGTCAGAGTCTCGATTCAAGGATGGGATTCTATA
Organism: Peromyscus eremicus; assembly: GCF_949786415.1. Taxonomy (NCBI): domain Eukaryota; kingdom Metazoa; phylum Chordata; class Mammalia; order Rodentia; family Cricetidae; genus Peromyscus; species Peromyscus eremicus. Next base: position 38,383,582 of record NC_081429.1, on the reverse strand, counting down.
CTCTGGGGTTAAATTTGTGAAAGGGGCTGGCCAGGAACCAAGCAGAATGAGCAGCTCATGTCTGAGCAAGAAACAGAGAAAGAACCTACTTATATGCTAGGCAGCAGTCAGGATATGAACATTTGGGAATATGGCCCAGAAGGGCCATATCTTCCCATATTTATGGAGAAGCCAGAAAGCTGTTATTTACATGAGCTTCATGATTTTAGATGTTGAGGATTAATTAAAGAGATAATGAAGTTGACAAAATAAAATGCACTTTCAGACAGGATCCTTTCTGACCATTTTTGGCTGCTGTCCTAATGGAATTCCAGTTGCTCGCAACAATCTGTTGCCAATACGAATTACTTAATGTCTTTCCTTTATACTGCTTGTCATAGAATATAAGAGAGATTTTCATGAGTTAGGGAGCCAGGGAAGCATTGGTGCAATGGTGATGTTGAGATATCTTCTTACTTCTGCTTCTGGTTTGCTCTTTAATTCTCCAAAGCATCTCAGATGTTCTGAGTACTCCCTCCCCCCCAGCATCTGTCATACTGGGCACAGAGAAGGATCCACACTAGATTTATGTTGATAAAAATCAACGTGTCTTCCCTTTAAGTCTAGGTAAATGGGGAACTGCAAGTTTAGAATGAGTAAAAAAGATCTAAATTATTACTAAGTTCCTTATCTCTAATTTCCCAAGTCTTATATGTATTGATATATAACCCATCATTTTTAAATCAGTATGCTTAACACAGCATACATTTGTATTGTCTTACTCATCTGTGGTCAAGAATTTGGGTTCATCTTACTTGGTGCCTCTTCTGAAAATCTCCCATATAGTGCAAACTAGACTCAGCCAGAGTAGAAGACTCACTAAGGATCTCCTTTAAATTCCATCCCCTGATATTGGCAGCATTCAATTCTTCATGGAGTGTTGGACTTGGGGCTGCCATCTTTTTCTGACTCGTTGCCAGAGTTCTCCTTTAGTTCCTTGCTGCTGTAGGATAATGCTTTTGTGCACTGGTTTAATAAAAATGCTGATTGGCCAGTAGCCAGGCAGGAAGTATAGGCGGGATAAGCAGACAGGAGAATTCTGGGAAGAGGAAGGGCAGAGTCAGGAGTCACCAGCCAGACACAGAGGAAGCAAGATGACAAGGCAGAACTGAGAAAAGGTACCAAGCCATATGGTTAAACATAGATAAGAATTATGGGTTGATTTAAGTGTAAGAGCTAGTCAGTAATAAGCCTGAGCTAATAGCCAAGCAGTTATAATTAATATAAGCCTCTGAGTGATTATTTTATAAGCAGTTGGAGGACCACAGGACCAGAGAAACATAGAACTACAGGGCTAGGCAGGACCAGAGAAACCTTTCTGGCTGTAGCTTGCTATGCTGACATGTCCACAGGGCGTCTCCCATGATAGAATTGGGCATTTATGAGCACAAGCAAACAATTGGGAAAACAGCATTTAAAATGTCCACAGCCTTTTTGTAAACTATTTTCAGAAGTCATGCCTCATCACTGTTTTCATATTATATTTATCTCAGGAAACTGGCTGGGTCCATCTCATTAAATCAAGAAGATGGATTTATATAAGCTACCTGATGATGATTATGATAACAGAGCCATTGGGTGATATCTTGAGCCTGCTTTCCTAGATATTTCTCAGATTTTCTTTTTGATGAAGAACTATGAGGCCCTAGGAGTTCTTGTCTCACCCCTTTCCAAGAGATAACATAAATTATAGGGATTAAGAACTGAGCAATAATGACACACACTTTTAATCCCAGCACTCAAGAGACAGAGGCAGGTGGATCTCTGTGAGTTCAAGGCCAGCCTGGTCTACAGAGTGAATTCCAGGATAGCCAGGACTGTTTCACAGAGAAACTCTGTCTCGAACCCCCACCCCACCCCACACCCCAAAAAATTACAGGGATTAAAAAAAAAAGCAAATTTACTTCATTTCAATATGAAAGAAAAAAATCAGAGAGTCAATGAATTTTAGAAGGTTTTGGAGGATACACAAGGAAGATTATATTCTCAAGTAGTAACAATAGATTTTGAGTCAATGCAGCATGCCATATTTCTGTCTGGGGTCTAGGTCAGGGGATTTGGGGCCTGTAGTGGTCAATCCTAAGAATTGGAAAGCCTGATGCTATCATAGCGGGATCCGCCAGTGTAATGCGCAAAACTAAGCGATGTGTAGAACCCCAGGTAGTCCAACACATCTGAATAGAATAGGGAGTAAGTTTCAGAGATAAGACTTAAAGAACCTGAGGTTGGAACATCACTGGCTGAGGGGGAGGCTGACAGCAAGGTCCATAGCATCATTTCAGGCAAGAATGACACCTTCCTCACTAGATCCTTGAGAGAAAGATGGTCAGTAAGTCCAAATGGCAGAAATCTGGCACCAGAGATGATGTGATGGGAACTGTATTCGAGGTCAGGGCCAGGGTACCCAACCTGCTGCTGCTGCTGCTGCTGCTGCTCTTAGGAAGGTTTCTTAGAGAAACTAGGAGACAAGCCTGGGAAGAAACTTGCCCTTCATACTGGGTGAGTGAAAGAACAGGAAAGAGACTGATTACTGGGGACCTTCACCCTGTAGCAAGGGAACAAGAGTAGACCCAGAGCTCCCCAATGCCAGAAACCAGGACTGGTGTCTGGGTTTGGCACGGGGCTGAGGCTACTGGTTGAGATCAGACAGTCTTTCTTGCCAGGAGCAGAGTCATGTGGGAACCCAGAACCAGGCTGGACATTAAACCCAGCGACCCTGTGACCAATTACACTCAATTTTCTCTGATACCTCATGGGAAAATCCTACCAACATTGTTCAGAGAGGCAATTAGGTTTCACGATTTCCTCCCGTCATCTGGACTTCAGCATGAAATTGGGGCCTAGCTTCCAAGCCTTTACTGCCCTTCCCCTGGTCCAGGGTAGGGTGAGAGAAGGGACACACAAGACAGAGCAACCTTGGGGAGATGGGATGGTGTTTTCATCACTGTTCTATTGCTGTGAAGAGATTTAAAAGGTTGTCTCTACATGACGACTCTCATAAAAGAAAGCATTTAATTGGGGGCTTGCTTACAGTTTCAGAGGCTTAGTCCTTTACCATTATGGCAGGGAGTACGGAGGAAGGCAGGCTTGGTGCTGGAAAAGGAGCTGAAAGCTACATCCTGTTTACAGGAGAGAGAGAGAGAGAGAGAGAGAGAGAGAGAGAGAGAGAGAGAGAGGTAAGTGAGCCTGAGCCTGGTATGAGGTTTTAAAACCTCAAAGCCCACTCCAAGTGACACACTTCCTCCAACAAGGACACACCTCCTAACCTTCTAATCCTTCTGAAATGGTGCCACTCTCTGGTGACTAAGCATTCAAATATATAAGTCTATGGTGGCCATTTTCATTCAGATCACCACAGATGGGGTTGGGGGACAAGTGAAGATCCACATCACTTTTTCTACTTCTTTGTTAGCTACTCCCCTGCCCGGGAATAATCTTCCCTGGGAATAATCAAGCCGCATCCCCACAGAACTCAAACACTTGGCTCTCCTTGGGGCTTTTCCAGGAATCTCCTCAAATCTTCTCTTTTTTATTTCCCCTCACCTTCTCCACACCACCCACACAGCTCCCTCCCCTGTACACCCTACATCTTGCTTGGACTGACATTAATTCTTACAATGGATGCTGTTTCCTTCCAGTATCTTCCCAACCTGCCTGCATTTTTCTACCTCATTCTCTGCTACCATGGGGAAGAAATATTCCTCCTGGGTAGAACATGGTTTCTCCTTCATAAGTAAGTCAGGACCTAAGGCTAGTCTCAGCCCACAGTTCCTTCTTCAATAGACTTCCTGGTTAAAATAGAAAAAACAAAAAACCCTCCTCCCCCATGTCCAAGTACCCCTTCCATCTACTTGATTTGTGCTAGAATTTTGGGGTACACATACTTCTGCAGTTCTGCCTCACTGTCTACCCACTGCATCTCCCACATCTATTGTTGATCTAAATGACTGTGGGACATTGCTCTGGTGACTGGGGGAGGGAGGGGGATAGTGGAGTCATGACGAGTTGCCTGGGACGCAGACTCCGGACACCCACATCGGGGTGCAGATGTAGTTTAATGTGGAAGTTTACTGGCATATATACATATATCATCAATCAGTTAAGGACACATTACGCTATTATCCAATGAGGCCTAATGGCGTTCAACCCATGTCATATGAGGGTGTACATGAGGGACAGCATGTCCTGGCAGTGTGTCTGTGGATAAAGCATGGGAAGCAGGCAATGTCCTCTGCCCGGTGTCATTCTGTGGGTCCCTGGTGTGCCTGGACACCATTTTGTGTCTTCTGGTATACTAGAGACTCAAGTCTGCTGGAGCAGCCACAGGTACTGTTTGTGCTTCTCATGTTCCCTGTCTTTCTTCTAGAGACGCTATCTGGACAGAGACTACTCCCTCAAATGACTACATGAGGAGCCATTTGGAGATAGGGGTCAGAACACAAAAGACTCCACACATCTCACAAAAATCAGGGTAGACTACACTCTCCACAGGCGAGAGAAGTCCCTACTGAACCAAATGGAATTTTCCTGAAGTGAGTGCCTTGAGCCTGTCTTTAAGAACTGTGCTTTCATGATAAAACATGAAGGAGGTTTGGATAAATTTCCAGTATTTAAACTGCCTTTGTAGGGGCCATGTAGAGACAGCCTTTTAGAACACAGTGACCTTTAAGAACGCATCTCTGAGGTCAGGCTTGGCCTCTAATCAGTGGGCAGGCTTGCTTACATTATGTATTTTGCTCTGTTCGTCCCAGTGGGAGGGAAAATTCTGGGGACAGTATGACTATAGTTATCTGAAAAATTGAACTAGGAAACTTTTGAAATGTACCTTCTGCAAATAAACTTTTTTTTTTCTTTAATAATGATTTAAAAAAAAATTAGAAGAATGCCAAGTCGAGGAAATTTCCCATGAAGGCTCAGGATGCTCACAGAATTCCATGATCCATCGTCAAAAATCTTTCCTGAGATGCATGGAGTCTGAAGATGGGGGAGGCGAGGCAAGTCCAATACATTCTTGATGTTGCTGAACACACAGGCCTCTTGTAGCTAACCGGCTAGTTTTGTTTGTTAAAGATTGTCTTGAATAAATAGAGGCTATAGAGACTTGAGAGTCCCCAACGTTGCCATCCCTGACTCTGGTCCCACCTGAGTGCCTTTCTGTCTCACGTAAGCAAGACACTGCATCCTGCTGTTTGAGTTGGCTTTGCCCGGCTCCATGACTTCAGTCCCTTGTCTCTGTTTTTCAATGTGTGGGATCGTTTCCGTCTTCAGAGCACGACTGTTTTTCCTATTCGAATAATCATCCAGAAAACCTTGGTAATAAGGCCTTTGTACCATTACCAGCCTTTCTAATAATATGTGTCTTTCTCATCCTTCCTACTTGAAGACGTCACATTGCAGCTGAAGAAACTGCATGGGAAAATGCAACAAACCACTCCACTCTCTGGAAACCTGTGATTGTACCAAGAGAAACGAAGGAAAAACTGCTGATGTTTGGAGAAGTTGAAATAAGGGCCGAAGAGCAGATAACTATTTCAGCATCTCATGGAAGGGGTAGCAGGGCATTAGGATGGTTCGGTGTGCTCACTGGACAAGGAAAGCAGTGAGGCCGGGTCCACCAAAGGCATATGTTATGGCATATCAAAGGCCTGGCTTGACTGAGGTCTTCATGCCGGACTCAAGGTTCTTATGGTGGTGGTTGCTCCTTCTACAACAGTGCCTACCTTGCTTCTTGGAGGTGGGCCAGCACTCTACGAAACCAGCTTTACTGGTGAAACTGGTCTTTCATAATGGAAACTCAGAACTGATGGGTGATATACATTCTTGGTCACAATGACATGGAGCAAGATGATGTAAAAAGAGTTCAAGATGTGATGTTCTGGGAGCTTCAGTTACAGCCATCCATGATGGAGTCCTCAAGTCAGCTGGGAGAATGGCTCTGCTCTTAGCTCCGGGACTTACTGCAATGGACATCTGTGTTCCTTCCCTCCTGCAAGCATTTCTATTTTTTTTTTATTAATACTCATGTTTTCTTTAATGAAATTGTTCTTTTCCTGGTCTTCTGGTCTTGGAACATAGAAGGTCCATATGCTCCAGATCTGGCCAAGCAGCCAGCCAGTCCCATGCTTGTGTCTATTCTAATTGGCTCAGCCATAAGGATAAGGAAAGTACGTCCAGATCGTTTGGGATTTGATGATGAGGCAAATGACTCTTGATGATATCATTAATGCAATTATGTTCACCTCTTCCTGAATCTTTCTGTCACCCAGTGAACCTCTTTATTCATTTAAGTACATCTGAGTTGACTTTCTATCCATTAAAATGAAAAGAGGAATCCAAGTTCACACTCAATGCAGGGCAGAGAGGTAGTCTATCCCTCCTCTGGGTTGGTGCTCTTTCTCTTGTTAGGATGGAGGCGACAATTAGTGTTCCACAGAAGGCATGCATATAAGGGCAAATCCTCAAGAATAGAAAATACAGTGGTTAGTAGTTGGACCACAATATTACTGGTTCCACTGACTTTATTCTGGCAGCAGCCTAGGAAGTGACTCCAGATCCTTCTAAACCCTGATTTAATTGTAGCATTTGCGGGAGAGTTCCAGATATTACATGATCTCTTGTGGGTTTAAGGAAGGGTGGGTGGTCCCTGGAAGTTCTATGTGGGAATTCCCTTTGAGAATTGGTTTCAGAATGTACAGCCAAATAGATAATTGAATTAGAGAAGGCCACCAATTTTTTTTCTGAATGCTACTAAAGACACTGGATGGAAGCAATTCACACCAAAACATTTTCATTACCATCTTTTAGAGGCTAAGTTTACACCATGACCAATGAACCCCAGATTGTGATAAATGGGTGGCCTTGTCAGTTATTTTTTGGGTGGGGGCTATAATACACATTTTAAGTTTATAGTATTATTTTAAACCTGTTGGAGCACATCATCCTAGAGCATATAATCTTGAACTCTGAATGAGAACAGTATAGCAGGTCCTGAAACTTAAAGGACTGGTCATGTTCCAAAGGCCATAGATCTAAGTCCTAGAGTTTCCACAAGACAATGAATTCTAAGCTGTTCTAAGGTCTAAACTATAAAAGATCATTGGCTCTCCAATATAATGAATTCATCTCAGAAACACTTCCTCTAATAACCCTAATCAATAGTAAATTTTAAAAAAATGTTACTATCTATTTATCCATCCATCCATCCATCCATCATCTGTCCATCCATCCATCCACCCACCCATTTATTCATCCATCCATCCATCCATCCATCCATCCATCCATCCAACCATCCACCCATCCATCCATCCATCCATCCATCCATCCACCCACCCACCCACCCACCCACCCATCCATCCATCCATCTATCTATCTATCTATCTATCTATCTATCTATCTATCATCTGTGTTTATGTGTGCTCTTATGCACAGACCATGGCTCACATATGGAGTTCAGAAGACAACTTTTGGGAGTCAGTTCTTTCCTGCTACTGTGTGAGTTCCAAAGATCAAATTCAGGTCATCATTCTTGGTGACAAGTGACTTCCTCCATTGAGCCATCATGCTGGCCTCCACAGTAGCTTTTTATCCCTTGTATATGCCACAAAATCCCATTGGATGTGTTAGTGAGATTCATATCATTGCGATGTGAACCTAACCATGGGAGCTAACCATGGAAGAAAAGGCTTATTTCTGGCTTGTGTCTTCAGAGTTTTAATTCTTGGTAACTTGTTCTGTTGCTTTGGTGTTTAGTGTCATAGGCCATCATGGGGGTGAGTATGTGGCCAAGGAACCTGTTTGCCTCCTTGCAGCTGAGAAGGAAAGAGAGGGGCAAGAAGGGATCAATGTTCCAATAGTCCCTTCAAGTACATTCCTTCAGTAACCTCACTTCATTAGGTCCCACCTCTAAAAGGTCCTGCCACCTCCCAGCACTTCCAGGCTTATTTCCAAACATTTAACACATTGGTCTTGGGTGGCCAGTCAGAATCCAATCTATAGCAAAGAGTTGGTTTAAATTTTTTTCTCTACTCTTATACACACATAATTATACTAAGTGTTAGCATGTGATGTATTTCTCTCATTATATATTAACCTGACACTTAGGCCACAAGACACATATTATTCTATCTCTCAGTATGTTCTCCATCGCATGTCCCACACAGTAGGGGCTGAGATAACATCAGTAAGTACCAGATAGTCCATCACTTAAGCCCTTCCCCTTACTTTGGAACACACATCTCCCAGGTTTCAACTTCTGATTTAGTTCCTCTTCAGTTTAGACAGTTCATCTTCAACACTCATTCAAGAAATAACGGCTGAATAGTTCCTAAGTATCACATGCTATTGTAGTCCCAGAAGACCCAGAAACAACCAAGAAAGATCTCATTTCTAGTCCTTAAAAACACGAAATGTCAAGTCACAGAATGCTGGACAACAGGCTATGAACTAGCTAAGTTCTCTTAAACTCACATTTAAAAAGTGAGATGGACTTGCTCACAAGCCTTGGAGTGAGAGGAGACAACACTATGCCAGTGCTACCAAGAATTGTCCCCTGATGTCACTGTTGGCTCCCAGCCAAAGTTCTCCTTTCAGTGAAAGGTTTTTCAGCCTTGGCTAGGGGCTTCATTGAGACTTAGTCAAGGTTCATTCTTAAAGGCTGTCTGTTTTCCTGTTTACTTATCTTTTCATTTATTTGGGAATATTTACTTCTTGGCTTTCTATGTAGAAGGTCATTGTTAATCTTACTTCCTAAGTGGCTGATGCAATAGTCATCCTCCAGGGAACAACATGTTGGACAGGATCACAGGCGCTTGGAATCTTGGGTAGACATGGTTCCTTTAAAGCGATGGCTCTGTTGAGCACCTCACATCAGGCAAACATGCAGCTAGACTATGGAAAGCCTCTGAACTCTTCTAATCCTGAATCAAGACCACCATCACTGCCAAACGATCGCTGGTTCCATTTGTATTTCCCTGAGACTTTATTTTTCTTACTAAGATCAAATAATATTTAGTTGTTTCCCAGTCTATACACCAATTATTTCAGGCTGAATATTTTTCCAAATTTATTTCCACCCAGAACTCTCTTTGAAAATGATGCCTTTAAGATATAATCAAGTCAAAATGAAGTCATATTGAATTGAAAGTAGGCTTCTGTCCTTTTAAGAAAAAAAATAATTTGGATTTAGAGGCACACATGGAAGAATGCCATGAGAAAATGACAGCAGGAGCTGGGGTTATATTCCACCAAGACAAAGAATGTTGAGGATCACTGGAACTCACCAGCAGCTAGTAGGAAGTGGAGGAAATCCTCCATTGCAGTCTTCAGGGGGATCATGATCCTACCAACCCCTGAGTTTTCGACTTTTGCCTCCAGAACTGCAATCAAATAAGCTTTTATTATTTCAAACTATCTATTTACTGGGGACTTATCCAAGTGAACACAGGAAAACAATATAGCAACAGATATCCATAGAAATCTAGCACAGGAGGAATGGATGATACCAAAGCAGAACCAGGTGATACATAGTTTCTTTCTGCATGTTTTTTTTTTTTACTTGGTGTACTCCTGGTTTCTGTTATGCAGCAGACTCCAGGATGATGTGCATCATGTTATGGGATTGTTCACTCTGGTCTCTGAAGTCGTAACATCTTGGTCCATGAAGTCTCTCAGGATTCAGCTTGAATCTATTTAATTCGAGAGAAGAATATTTAAACTTTGGGCTGAATGAAAATGGCAAGATTTATAGATCATACCAGACCTAGGTTGACTCTAGGAGACCATTCTAAAGAGAATGTAACTGTCTCAATAAAGGATGCGATGGTCACCGGGGTCAAAACTCAACTTTTCTCCCTGTGTTTGCCTTTGACAAGTGCTTTCTTTGGGAATGTGGTCCTAGGGGAGTGGCAAACAGACACTTTGAGTTGTCCACCATCACTGGGAACTGGTGTTAGACATGTGTAGAACACTTAAAAGTCTTCGGCAACATGCCTTGAGAGTATATATCCTTCAGGATAAAAACGAGGAAGATTTTATTGACTGGCTGATTTGTTTTCCTCAAAAAGGACCCTCCATTCATTAGCCTTCTCCTACTTCCAGTTGGTATACACTCAAGGATAAGAAAGCTTCTCTGTCATCTACCCCATAGAGGCAGGGCAGAAGGGGATAGGCACTAAGCGCAGACTAAGCTGAGGCAGAGCTCAATTGTTTGAAGTTACTATGCTGTTTATTAAGCAGTGGCTGCAGAAAGATGTGGGAGCAGGCTGAAGACCTAGGAACAGTCCATGAGAAGTATCTGATATACTCAGTGTCATCGAAGCAGACACTTACCATTTTCTTTTACTATGCTCTTTCCGAGTCTGGTGAGAATATTGTCTCTTGAGGCAAGGATAGCCTATCATTATAACTATTAAAAAGGCCAACACCTTCGAAGCTGGGCATGCTGGAAAAGCAAGGGAGTACTCATCAGATGGGGACCTATACCATTCCCCGAGAGAGAACCAGACAATTAAAGAAGAAAATATTAAGATGCAGAAATGCAGTCTATCTCAAGTAGAATAGGCAAAAAGCTCCTCTCTCCTCTAGCTTTTCCTCAGCACCTTCATTTTCTGATAGGCTTTCTTGGCTAACTCATTTTAATACCCCCCACCTTGCAGGACTGCTCAGTTTGGGTCTAAAGCTCTGTGCTATGTTCCCTCTGTAGCTCTGAACATGAATTTATGATGCACAGTTTATGATTGGCCCACCTAATACTCTCAGTCAGGCCACAGGCCCCTCTCAGCTCATGGATGGACTGCTGTTGGTTCACCAAGTACTGTAGCTAGAGTTTTCTTGCCTGGCCCACAGTCAGGACAAATCTCTCTCACCTGCCAGTCCCACAGCCGCTCAGACCCAACCAAGTAAACACAGAGACTTATATTGGTTACAAACTGTATGGCCGTGGCAGGCTTCTTGCTAACTGTTCTTACAGCTTAAATTAAGCCATTTCTATTAATCTATACCTTGCCACATGGCTCGTGGTTTACAGGCATCTTCACATGCTGTTTGTCATCCCGGCGGCTGGCAGTGTCTCTCTGACTCAGCCTTCCACTTCCCAGCTTTATTCTCCTCCTTGTCCCGCCTATACTTCCTGCCTGGCCACTGGCCAATCAGTGATTTATTTATTGACCAATCAGCAACACACTTGACATACAGACCATCCCACAGCAGAGTACCATCCAGTTCATTTGGTTATATTTGGAGAGGGGCCAAAAGGCATACAACACAGCATGCAGAGCGTGGGACCTGAGGCAGAAATTCTCCAGAAGAATTTGGAGACAGAGACACCAAACGAAATATTCCTTTAAAGCATAGGTGACTGGATGTAGTGGTTTGAACTGGGAGTCCAAAGACATAAGCTCGAGACTGGTATGTGGCTCACACACAGCCTTAGGAATCTCAGGGAGACCAGGTACCCAGCCTCACACTCTTCCTGCGAAGAAGAAAGGGACATTGATGGGTCTCTGAGCGACCTGCACACAGTGAAAGCAGAGTTGTGTTGTTATGGTGATGGCCTCTTTCAGTGAATAGAGGTGATCCAAACCCTGGGGCAATGCCAGAAACATCCTCTTTGTCTAGGAGAGCTCCTGATAAAAATCCAGTACAGCTTGTAATTTACTTCGGAGTCATTCAAAAGACCCCTACCCTTTCCTCCTTTCTTCCTGTGAAAGATAAACGTGAGAAGCAGAAAAGTCTCTAATCCCCAGTGAAAGACTTCGTGATAGCCCAGCCTAAACACAGGTGCCCCTGCTTTTAGACTGACTGTGAAGAAAATGTATGCATCTTATCTTTTTACACATCGCCTCCACTGTGGCCATCATCCAGAGTAAGACCCGGGGATGCAGGATTCCTGAGAAAGCTTGGAGCCAGGGCATTGAGGGGAAAACCTGAGATTAGAGAGGCCAGTTCACTCTTTCCACTCAGCGGCTCTGGTGACAGGAGGCTAACAAGGTTCCTTTTTAACTGTGTAAGGTGACCTCCACCCTCCTTTTCCCTTCGCTGATATTAGTTGAACTTCGCCAGTCATTATCTCTGTCTTAAGGTTGTAGGTTAAAATGCCCCTCAATTGTCTCAACTTGCAGTGGGCCCCGCTGCCATTCTCCTATTGCTGAAGGAAGTCTTGATGGGGTCACAGCACTCAACAAAACATTTCTCATGAACAATTCTGTTCTATGGGCAGTAAGGGCATAGAGAGTTGTCTTGTTCCACTGTGGGAGCCCGAGAAGAACGTAACACTTTCAACTTGTAAAAGCAGGAATGGCCACTTGATGTGGGAAAATGTCCCCTGGGTCATTCAAGTCTACTGTGTCAGTCATATAATGCTACTAATATGGAGATTGTACCTTTGTTTTGCAGTTGAGGTGGGCCATTCTCTATACGGACAGTCATTTGTTATGCGCCACAGACAGCTGCTCAGGTGGGAATCAACAGTGTGCTCTGGTTTCTACGTTCACACAGGTAGAGAGGTCAATGTATCTCTCAATCACTGCTCTTTCTTTGACGTTGTTCTCTAAGTGTCTGAGGTGCTCCATGACAGGAACTGAGAGATGCATGGAAAGCTTTCTTCTTGAAAACCCAGCCTACAAGGAGAGCTCAGACAGCTACAGTTTCCCTGTGCCTACCTCTGGTGGCACACTCATCCTCTTGTTAACATTCTTAGGACTTCTGCTGGGACCTGCAGGGTTACGTGCGTGCACAATTTCTACTTTTTTTTTTTTTTTTAAAAAAGAATTCTTTTGTGCTGAATTCCTGCTTTTAGAAACTTTCAGGGAAAAAGGGGTCACAGGGGTCTGTATGAATGGTGCCACCCAAGGAAAGGCTCACATAGCCCCTGATCACTCTGTTGTAAGCTCCACAGTAGGGGAAAAGGCTGCCAGGAAATGAGTCTGATGGTCTGCCTGACTAAGCAGAGGATAGGGCTGGGTGATGTACAGGGCACAATCAACATTGTCTCTATTTCTACTCCACCCTGAAGTTCTGGGCTGAATCAGGTCTCTGGCAAAGCCATCTATATACTACTTGAGTCTAAGCCACCTGTAATACTTGAGGCTCAAGACTTCCTCTCATTTGACCGACATGATTCTGGGGTTCAGAGAGGAGAAAATAACATCTCAGTGTGTGAACTATAGCGAGCCTGCCTTACACTCTTGTTCCAAGTTGGGTAGGAAGTTCTGTTACACTGTGTTGCTTATGTGTCGTGATACCTGCTCTCCAAAACTATTTGTCTCTCTGCCACTCTGCTAATCCTGCAGCACCCGACTGACTGATCCGAGGTCCTCTCAGGTGGTGCCTGGGCTTCTTTTTAGCCTTGGGTTACCTATCCAACAGTGATTTGTCCTCATGTCTAAGCTGAATAGCCCTGGTTTGCAACAGAAAGTCAATTTTGTTTTCATGGAGAAATGTAGTGACAAAGCAAGGCATTATTTATGTCTTGGAACAATAAGGACGTCTTCAATAATAACTGAAGCTGAGGCCAGTTCTTCTCTAGACACTATGGGGGATAAAAAGACACACAGGACATGGTGTTTTACGAAAAGAGCTGGGCGTCCTTTGTAACCGATGAAAACATTAAATGGCAGCTACAGCCACATGCTCACTAATGTGACAAATGTCGTGGAGAATAGAAAATACAGAAGACCATGCAAGAAGCTATAGGTAGTTACCTGGTTCCCAGAGAGAGTGCTGCTTTATCTGGTGTTTGAGGATAAGGAGACTGTTGGTAGCCACAGTTGGTAGGAGATTAGAATTGAGAAGAGTGCGAAGCAAGGTGATTGTTCTGCTAGGAAAGACTGCACTGGGTGTGTGCCCTGCTATGGTCCATATTTAGGAGGCCAAGCTGAACAGGAGCCATGTCAGAGTGGTCACCCAGCCACCCAGAGGTTAAAATAGCAAGTCTTGCTCTAGATAAACTGAGGCATGCATTCCCATCACTGGACCTGCTCTCCAATCTCTCTGTCTCAGTTTCCAATGGGGAACCTTAGGGGGAAGCTCTGGGACACTTGATGGCAGACTAGACTGGCACAAGTAAGAGGAGCAAGGGTCTTCAAGGTAGGGTATTCACAGGCAGTGACATGTTAAACAGGCCGCCATTGAAGAGGCTGTGAAATATTTCCCAGGAGGGATAGATGGAGGGAGGGACTTAGATATGGAGTATTCCAATCTTTCATCTTTTCTGCCAAGGCTTGGGACAAAAATCCAAATGAACATGATGCTCCACAGAGATAGCCTCACAGATAAATTGCTTTCAATCTCTCCGTGGTTTGACTCAACATTCCCCAGGCAGGCTGGGTGCAAGATGGCTCTGTCCTTTCTTTAACAGATTTTCCAGCATGGAACCATCATTCTGCCCTTAAAATGAGAAGGAAAAAAAGACCAGATACCCCACGATTGTAACTTCTCTTCCCTGGAAATGAAGGACATAGTGACAACGCCGTGGTATGGAGTGCGGGCCGTTAAGACATGTCCATATTCTAATGAGAAGTGGGAGCCGGTAGCACAGAGGGGCGGGCACTCAGTCTTCAGGCAGGACTTTCTGGGTGGTGGATGAGAACTGTGGCTTTGGGAGCTGCCTGGAGCTGGCCATGGTGTTGACTCTCCATTCACTCTCTAAGGAGCAAGTCGCAAGTGGTGTGGGCCCAGAGTGTGGCCTTGGCTTCAGGTGGGCAGAGCAGAAAAGAGGCCAGTCCGTCTCCAGGCACCTTTGAAAACCCTCTGCTCTTGTCACCTCGAGAAGAGTGTCCTCCCTAGAGAAGGCGAGGCTCCAGGAGAGTTGAGGGGGGAAGTCCAGATGACTGTCCTGGTGAGAATGCGTCATTCAACTCAGGGTCATCAAAATGTAAAGTGAAGACTCAGGTATCCGTGCTGGGGATAAGTTGGATCACTGTAAGGAAAACCAAATGCCACAAGTCATGCTTCTCAGAGCTTCTGCGCTCCTCTACTCTCATAACTCTAGCTTGAAAATGACTGCTGAAGATGGATGGTACTAGAAAATATCATCCTGAGTGAGGTAACCCAGACCCAGAAAGACAAACATGCTATGTACTCCCTCATAAGTGGATATCAGCTGTAAAGTAAGGGATAACCATGCTACAGTCCACAGACCAGTGAGGCTGGGTAACAACGAGGCCCAAGGGGGGAATGCATGGATCTCCCTGGGAAGGGGAAATAGGTTCCTGGATGGACTGGGGGTGGGTGGGCACAGGAACTTGAGGGATAGGGTTGGGGTGTGTGGGGGGGAGAGACAGTGTTGAGAGAGATGACTGGAAAGGGGGACTTTACGGAGACTGACAGAAGCCCGATGTGAGGGAAACTTCCACAAGTCTACAAGGATGGTCCCAGCTAAGACTCCTGGTAGCGGTGATGTACAGCCTGAACTGGCCATCCCCTGTGAACGGATTGGCGACTACCCTGATTGTGATTGGAGAGCCTTCATCCAGTGACTGATGGAGGCAGATCCAGATACCCAAGGCCAAACGTTGAGCCAAGCCTGGGAGTCCTGCTGAGGAGAGGGAGGAGGGATTGTAGGAGCCAGGGGGTTCAGGAACATCGAAAAAAAAGAAATGGCTGGTCAGGCTTATGGGAACTCACAGAGTCTGAATCAACAACCAGGAAGCCTGCATGGGACCAACCCGGACCCTCTGCATATATGTGACGGTTGTGTAGCTTGGTCTATTTGTGGGACTCCTGGTGATGGGAACAAGGGCTGTCCCTGGTGCTTTGATTGGCTCTTGGGAACCTGTTCCTCATGCTGACTTGCCTTGCCCAGCCTGAATACAGGGGGAGGTGCTGCCATGTTTTGCTGATGCCTGTGGGAGGCCTGCCGCTTTCTGAGCAGATACAGAGAAAGGGTGGATTGAGACGGGGACAGAGAGGAGGGGGGAGGGAGAGAAAGGAGAGGAAGGAGGCGAGTCTGCAGTTGGGGTGTAAAATAAATAAATAAATCAAATTAAAAATAAAATTGAAGAAAAGAAAGAAAATCACTGCTGAAAACAGCTTGCTATGGTTCAGCCAGAAGAGCTCCAGTGTCCCTTTATTTGTCTGGGGATGAGCTAAGGCCACTGGAGATGAGCTGACACCACCAGGGCTGAGGTGACTTTCCCTGGGGCCCCGGGGCTGGTGGAGTTCAAGGGGACAAGTCTCGTATGTCCAATTTAGGATTTCTTTCTTCCAACCCACACCTGGTGCAGTAAACGTTCCCTAATCTATTTCATTGGCCCTGCTAACAAAAGGGTGGATGAGTCCAGGGTAAGAGAGCACAATCTTTAGGATGACCGTCCCGAACATCACCACGGCTGTCCCAACCCCAGCTGCTGTCTGAGCTTCTTCCTGGGTCTGGCTGTTGTCAATACTTTTCCGGTACTCTGCCCATCTTCTTTTCCTCTAGTTTATGGTTGGGGAGAAAAGGCCAAAGCAGGGCAGGGAGGCAAAATACAAGGACGGAAGAAGAGGCAGTGGAGAGAAGCATGCAAAGCCGTGAATTCTAATTGAATGCTTAATATATACCAGGCCACCTCACCCAAGGTATTTTTGTTTAATCCTCAAAATAATCCTGTTGTCATCCTTGAATGTACAATTGTGTGATTTAAGGAAAGTGCATAGCCAGAAAGTAACAGAAAAGAAATTATACCCAGGGACAATGACTGACAGAAAGTGGACCTTTCTACTCTAGAGGAGGAAGGCAAAGGCAAAAGTGTGTTATGTTCTACTCCTCAGAGCAGATCAGAATGTCATGTTTCCCCTTAAGTACAAAATTATTCCATTATTTTGACAGAAGGGCTAAGAATTGGCAAAGCTGGTATTTACCTTTTTAGCATTATCAAAGAAATGGGAGATGGAGCCCGACACCCCCACACCATGAGTCAGGGGTGCATCCTCAATGCACCCAAGGCGAATGACCCACATCTAGTTGTTTGATACGTTGAAAGGGAAGCTCTTATAGGAATACCTGGCCTTTTATGCTCCAGAATGGAGGGTTTGTTCAAGGTTAGCCAGTACGGAAGAATTTTGTAGAGGTCCTGGTAGCCCCTGAGGGAAGGCAGTCCACAGAACTGTCCCTGTCCCTTCTGTTAGTAGCTGAGCCCCTACCTAGTATCCTTTTGGCGTAACCACTGTGACAAAAAAGTCCCCATGGCAAGAGGAAGTCTTTCCTGGCTCCTTTGGGTGTAACGTAGCCAGCAGAGGTTAAAGGTCGGTAACAGGGATTGTCTTATAGGACAAGGAAGTTGCTGTGTGAGCAAAGCCGAAGTGACCGGATGGGAGCTTTGTTCAAACTCTGGGACCTGGGAGAGGCTGGGAAAGGAAGAATGAGAAGTGTCCACGGGAGTCCCGGATGGAGGGTCAGGAAACTGTTGCCACCCTGCACTGTGGAAGCAGAAGAGCCTGGAGACGAAGCTGCAGATCTCACTGCAGCTGCAGGCTGGAGAAATAGCAGGCCGTGCTCACCACCTGGCCAGGTTTCCCTCCCATCTTCCAGCACCTTCCTCCTCTCTCATCTGTCTCTTCCAACTCCTCTTTCTCCTGTCCTTTGCTTTTCTGTGACCTCTTCCCTTTCACCTTGGTCTAGCCTTCCCATCCTGCTCCTTTCTCTCCATCTTCTTCTTCCTCATCTTCACCCCCCTCTTCCAGTCAGGAGTGTGCAGCCTGTGGTCCATGGGTTGCACGCACCAGCCTGTGGCCAAAGACAGTCTGAATGCGCACCAATACAAGCTTATTTAAAGCATTATGAGATGATGTGCACACATATAAATAGATACATTAACTCAACTGCACAATTCATAAGCATGAACTCCATAGAAGGCAACCTTGTGTGGCAAGGCTGAAAGGTTGTACGTGTCTGTGAGTGTCTCGGAATTACCTCATGGAATCCAGGAGTCTTAAATTTTATTTAAATTTGAGCTTCACCATGGTATAGAGCCTCAGCTCTTGATATTGGGAGTCCCCGAGCTTCAACATTCCGCAGAAACTCACCCCTGTCTCAAGGTATTAAGCTGGTTGGGAATATTCAAACAGATAGCATCTGTAAAAATTCCACACACGATGCACAGAACGTCATAGGTTCCCTGATGCCTTTACCCTCCCCTCAGGAGACTAAGTCGGAGCTTGGCACAGAGCGGGGAGGAACACTTACCAAGCAAGGTACATTGTGGAGTTTCCCATGCGTTAGTCCCTGTTCTGTCCCCTAGATGTCTTCCTTCATGCACCTTTTTCCAAACGCACCAAGTTACGTGACCTAAGTCATGACTCCCAGTTATTAGAAGCTATTCTGGCTGCTGCCCAGTTGTTGAAGTGTTGAGTCGATGAGAGAAAATACAGGAACTGCTTGAACTCCCGCCCAGTCCTCTTTCTTCCTCATTCCCTCCCCAGGCTCCAGGAGCCATTGCTTCCTCATGCTTAGGGACTCACACTGGATACTCGTAGTGCTCACACTCACTGACCAGCTTCTGCCCTAGCCCCTTGATCTTCTCTCATGTCTAGGGTCAACTGTCATCTTCGGTTTAGGGGGAGAGACTTTCCCTAGTTCTGTATGTTGGGCATAGGTAGCACGAAGCTTTTTTATTTTTTCTATTTTTAAAAATCTTGATTACTCTTTACAGAGTTTGTGTTGGCACACAACACATGGAAGTATTCCTCACAGTTCACGTAGCTGATTTCCTGTTATGGAACTATGGCACCCATCACCATTGACTCCTGAGAAACTGGAAAGATGAGCCGTTGGGTGTGACACACACAAGCTCCGCTCAACACTTCTCCTTTGTAGCCCAATTCACAGGGTATAATTATGAGTTTGTGTTTTTTTTTTCTCCACTCCCAGACTCTAAGGCTCTGTGGGGGGCAAGGATCACACATATTTAGTTCACTCAACTTTCATTATACACCCAGCATCTTACATTCTATAACTGCACAGACCAACTCTAGCTATATATTAAACACGAAGGGAGTTAATAATAAGAAAATAAATCTCTCTCTCTCTCTCTCTCTCTCTCTCTCTCTCTCTCTCTCTCTCGCACACACACACACACACACACACACACACACACACACACACACATCACCACCACTACCACCACCACCACCACCAAAACAAACCAACAGTACCAACACTTACGCAGGCATTCTGTATCGACTGGTCCAGGTGCTGTCTCCCCATCAGCAACCCTAAACGCTCTGCAAAGTGATGCTCCATTAAAGCCAATGCGCTGTGTCTGGGCTTCATGCCTTGCTCCTCTGCACTTGTTGCCTACCTGTCTCCCTTCCCCAGCCAAAGCTGCATCTCTTGGTTGCTAGCTGGCCCATTCCCTCACGAGCCTGTTTTGGCCTGACTCATTCCAGGGCCCACCCTAACACATTCCTATTTCTCTTTAAACGACTATTTATGGCCTGTTACCTCTAGGACACAGCTCCTGATGAAAACAGTCCAGACCCAACGCCTCCTGTGTAATTGAGAATCCAGCCCTCCTTAAAATTCCTTTACACTGTTTTCCATAATCATGTGCTTCTGTTGGCAGCCCGTGGGTGCGACTGATCTGGACTGTAAGCTCCTTGAACATGGCTGTAGCCCAAGGGCTGAAATGGCAGAAACCACCAGGTTGAACCATGTAACCAGAAAGTGAGACAAGAAGGCGTTCTGGTTATACATAATTGCGAGACGTGGGCAGAGAGAGGCAGGCCGGCTGGGCACAGGATCTCTGCTGCACTGCGGATACTTGGAAGGATGGAGGATGGAAGGATGGCTGTTGTGGTCCTCTCCTGGAGCCCAGTGAAGAGTCATCTAGCAGGAGGTCAGACCTGTGCTCTGTAGCCCAAGAAGACAGACCCAACTTGGAGGGTGGAAGACAGCCGATTCAGCTTCATTGGAGAACAGGTGTTTTTACTGTTCGAGTGGTCCTGGCTGGCCTGTGTCGACTCTTAGCATCAGTGATTTGTAGACCAGCCTCCCGTTATGCTCTGCCCCCTCCCACGTTCCTACCCTACTTTGCTACTATTTATCTAGCCTTCTTATTTACCTAATATTTTTATTTTTTCCTTATTTTTACTTGTTCTTTGAAAATTTTGTACAACATGTTTTGATTGTGTTCTCCTCTTTCAAACTCCTTCCATACCCATCTCCCCTTCTTAGCCCACCCAATTATATTCTCTTTTAAAATATTTAAACCACCCAACCTGGCTTTTCCTCATCATAAAAGGGCACCCATGAATTATAGATTAGATTAATAGCCACACACACACACACACACACACACACACACACACACACACACGATATTCACGTATATATTTTTGTAAGTGCATAGGTCAGGATACCATAGGCAGATAAGCATAGTCTCAACTCCCTTCGCATACCTGAGCCAGTTGGATGATGTCAGATAGATCCCACTTTCCAGCTTGGGAAGGGCATTTGGATTTTCTAAACCTTGGTTTTCTAAACTGTAGAAAACTCTTGCCCATGCCTGTCTGTGGGCAAGAGGTGTCAACATGTGTTCAGTCCCCACCTGCTGCTGATCAGCACCATTCGGTGACCCAACTTCCTGGCAGCAGGAGAGTGTCTTTCCGGAACCGGGACTAGCAGAGGGGAAGCCATCTAGAGTCATCAAGGCTGAAGCCGCCTCTGCTTCCACTTCCGATACCTCAACTACAGCTGTGCCTTTAAAGACCTGGGACGTGAACCCCCGCCATCTGGGTGACACTTCCTCCTCCTCACTGCCCTGACCTCCCCCAGTTATCGTTTCTGGGGACGCTTCCTTCCTTTGTACTATGCGTTCATGTGTTTGTGAGTCTCTTGTGAACTCTGCGCATGTGGAATGCAGTGTGGACAGGAGTGTATGTATGTATATGTGTGGCTATGTATAGTACCTGCAGTATGTGTATGTGATGTGGTAGGTGTGTATGATGTATGTGTGCCATGCATGTGGTAAGTGCATATGTGTTACACATGTGGTATATATGGTTCGCAATGTGTAAATGTATGTAACAATACAGTGGTGTGCATGCTATATATATGTACATATATATACATACATACATACACATATATATGACATGCTGTGTATGTATGATGTACTGTATAGTGTGTGTGATGTATAGTGTGTATATAGTACAAGCGTACTGTATATTTGCTGCATACGCACATGGGATATGACTGTGGTGTGTGTATGTTCATAAGTGGTATATATGAGCATTTTATGGGTAGGTAGGTAATATGTGGAAAATGTGTGTCATATGTGGCATGTGATACGTTGAACACTGTATATGTATGGCTCATGATATGGGTATGGCCTGTGAAACATGTTATGCATATATGTTATGTGGTATGTGGTGTGGTGTGAGTGTGTATGGTACAAAGTATTTATTTGGTGTGTGTGTGTGTGTGTGTGTGTGAGAGAGAGAGAGAGAGAGAGAGAGAGAGAGAGAGAGAGAGAGAGAGAGAAGGTGGGTTGTTAATAATGAATAGGGGCTGTAGAAAAAGCCTTTAGGGGAGATTTCAAAAGTGGGAGTTGAGCAATTAATCCAGACAGACCTCTCTTATTGCAGATGTGGGAATACCCCACAGGCCTGCAGCTAATTAGAGGGAAATTTCCAGTCAGAATCCAGTTATCCGTTTGAGCTTCTTTCTGTGATACCCTGACTTTTCCTGATAATTTATCCCTATGACCTCAATTTGGAAATACGTCAAGTCTCTCTGTCTCTGTCTGTCTGTCTGTCTGTCTCTCTCTCTCTTACACACACACACACACACACACACACACACACCCCTTTCAGCCTGAGTTTGTGAAGTACATACCACCTGCCCAGGGACATGAGCACTCTCTGGGCAGCCATGTTAAGCTAGAGCCCAGGGCCAGAGCACTTTAGACTCTGGTAGCTTCTGTGTCACTTGGTCCGTTGATTCTTTACCAAGCCAGATCTCTCTCGGTCTCTCCCATAAGTTCCGAATTTCTGCTTCCACTGGCAAACGAATTACACGTTGCACAGGAAGTCCTGTTCCTTTGACTCCTTTCTTGCTGATGGCCCTCAGCTCTGGGCAGTCCCTCAGAAGACCACTTCATCTGTTGTTCCCTGGGAAGGAGAGAAGGCTAAATCTCTTCAAGAGGAGAGCTGGAAAGTGTGCTGTTTCCCCCCAAACAATTAGTGCCTTGTGGCTGCTTAACCCTCACACTGGCCTTCTCCCTGGAGGTCAGCCAAAGGGAGACTTCGCTTTAGGACCTTGGCAGGGCAACACTTGGAAGCAATTGCAGCTCTTACTGAGAGTGGAGAGTCTCTCCACCATGGATGCTGGCCAGCCTGGGGTATTCTAGGCTTTCTCTACTTGGGTCCCACTTTATCCGTTTCCTTTCCTGGGGCTCCATGATGTGTGCTGTTTTATCTTTTCACAATCACTCTACAGTTATTCCTCATCTGTGTGTACTTTCTCCACACAGAATGTACACAGAACTGTAAGAGCAAATTATGGGAGCTTTCCAGTTTGGAACTCATTGTCGTCTGGGTTTATGTAGAAACCGATCATTTAAAAATGATTAAGAGAGGGCGGGGGAGAGGTTCTGAAAATGATCAATTAAGAAAATTCTTGTACTTTGTGGATGTCCTGGGAAAAGTTGAGGCCAAAACATGCTTAATATACAAATGATAATAGATTTAAGGAATTTCGTTATGACCTTTATGAACTTCAAGTTCAGGGACATTGAAGGACACTTACTGGAGCCCCTTGGGAAAAGTCAGTTGAGCTAGCAAAGCTCCCAGGGAGCCACCCTCTATCTGTCAGGAATAGGAGATTCCGTTGCTGTCTGATTTGGGGGGAAGAATTAAGCATCAAATGTTATGCCAGCTACAGGCATGTAGACATGGAAGTCCTGGTCTGGAGATGAGGTGAAAATGATACATTCAAAGGCTGCCTATGCCAGAGCACAAGGGTGGAGGTTTCACACAAAGTCTCTTTTTAAAAAGGGCTGAAAGACCTAGGCCCACTGGGACCAGTGATTCCACTCACAATCTAGAGTATGGCTTCTCCATCTACAGAATAGATACCTTTTGGTCTGCCTCGGTCTTCACCCTCCAGTCTCTAACCTGGCTGGCTTTTTTCTTCTTTGGAATAATCTTGGCCCCTTTGGGAACCTGAAGTCTTCAGGCCTGGCTAGATGAAGTAGGTGGAGACATTCATCCAGGATGAGAGGGTGATGGGCACTGTGGAAATCAGAGGCAGGTCACAGGTCCAGGTTGCTGATGTCAGAGGAATTAAAAGTGGCTATTAAGAAATCGTTTCCTGCCGCCAGTATTGTGAAAGCCTGTGACGGAGGACAAGGGAAAATTACTGAGGGCCCCTTCCCTAAAGAATCTTCAGGAAGAAGGACTTAGTTATCTAACAGAAGCCTGACCCCGAGCAAGAGCTGTTTCTCCCCCTTCCTCCAACCACAAGACTGTTCTGTGAGAAATGTTGGCCCTTGCATAGTTCTTCCAAAAGGTTTTGCTAAACAAGCTAGGTACTCTATACCCTCTCCACTGTGAAGAAAATTATTTGAAGGATTTTTTTAACAAAATGAAAATTCAGTCAGTATTATGCTGAGAGAGAAAGAGAGGACCACAAGGTAAAGATGAAGCAGGGATATGGCTACTCTAGGTTGCTCTTTTGAAGTAGGTTGTTTCAATGCCACTGAACTCTGTATGCCTGGAAAATATGATTTAATTCATCTAGGGACACAATATGGATTGTAATCTGACCTGACAATTAGGTCAATGGAAACAGGATTATGGTGAGATTGGCAATGTCTGGATGGGAGGGAGAAGAAATGGAGAAATGGGGAGCACTGGGTGGATGAGGAAGTTTGAGGATTTCTGGAGGGTCTGAGTTCGTTGACCTACATATAAACTGGGAACATCCTGGGGCAGTGTCCGGGAAATGGAATGGGGAATCTATGTCACTGTGGAGTGTTCAATTTTGGAGGAGGGGATAAGACTGGGTTTGGAATGTACAGGTATCTTTCAGGATCCATGGCAATCTGGTTCAAGTACCTCTGGGATATCAAAGTCAATGATGCTTAAATCCTTCATATAACATTGTGTAACATTTGCATGCAATCTATGCACATCCGCCCTCATTCTTTAAATCACTTCTAACTCATTTACAATACCCATATGAAATACATGCTTCAATAAATATTATATGAGGGAATAACGACACACAAAAATATTTCGGCATGTTTAGTATACACGCAATTGAAAATCTATTTTGATCTTCAGTTTCTTGAATTCACAGGTGTGGACCCTTGAGCACAGAGTAATTATTATCTATGGGGGAAATTTCAAGAAAAAAGATGGAGTACCGGAGCATCCACTGTGGGCTGGGCAGGACTGGAATGGGGCACATTTGTCCTAGCAAACACCTCCAGGCTCCTGTCTCACTGAGATGTTTATAGATAGCTTGGATTTCTGGAAACACGTACTTTGGTCTATGCATACCTTTGCGTTACCCTTTTAGTTTAAATGGGTGTACTCAGAGTGACACGGATAAGCTAGCCAGCAGAGTGAGCATTTGTCACGGATGCCATTTGCAAAACAGGGCTGCAAAATACAGACACTGAGAGAGGCTAGAAAGGAGTGATTCTCTGCACTTTCCATGCATGGTATGTGCTTTTCAGGGGACTTAGACTCTTCGAGCTTTTTATGTGTGGCTGGCATTCCCCTGGGC
The DNA here is from genome assembly GCF_949786415.1 of Peromyscus eremicus. Lineage (NCBI taxonomy): Eukaryota > Metazoa > Chordata > Mammalia > Rodentia > Cricetidae > Peromyscus > Peromyscus eremicus. Next base: position 38,358,834 of record NC_081429.1, on the reverse strand, counting down.
TGGCAGAGGCAGATGAAGGGAATTCAGCATGGAAGGTATTGGAATGCATGTCCAGTGCAAGCAAGGCCTGGCATTTATTGTGCAGTTGCTGAAAAAAAACAGAGCAGACAGCTAAATGGATTTGGTTACTAGTAGAGTCCAGGGAAACCACAGTTGACATGTGTGTAGAGAAGTCTTCTTTTGTACCTGACACAATGCACAAGGTGATGGGTCTTCTGTCTTGATAAATGTCTTGAAAGCTCCCTCTGAAGTTTAGGGTTTCTTAAGGTTGAGAACTTCAAGTCCTCAAGACTCTGGACTAAGGTGGGGCTACCTCCCAAGAGACAAAGGACAGAACTGGGGAGCAGTTCTAAACTCTGAGAAGAAACCATTGTTCAAGGTTAGGGAAGATTAACTTTTAACCGTCTATGGAGAGCAGGCTGAAGTACAGAGAAGAGGGAGATGTAAGGTGTAGGGTTTCTCTCAAGCTGGAGATTCTAGACTTTTCTTCATCCTGGTTCAGCCGTCCTGTGTACCTAAGAATCATGGAAAGTGCCCTGGAATCCAGGATTATCCTACAGAACTGGCAAAGAACACACTTGCTATTTTCATGTTTTTGGTTTTTTTTTTTCAAGACAGGGTTTCTCTGTGTAGTTTTGGTGCCTGTCCTGAATCTCTCTCTGTAGACCAGGCTGGCCTTGAACTCACAGAGATTCACCTGGCTCTGCCTCCCAAGTGCTGGGATTAAAGGCATGCACCACCACCACCTGGCCACACTTTTTTTTTCCAGCAGGATTAAAAAGAATTAGTGTGTACTGATTGTATAAAAGGGTTTCATTAGGATATTTTCATATGTTTATAGAACATACTTTGATCCTGAATTGACTCAGGAAGTATGTGTCCATTTCTTAGCTATAGGACTATCAGCTGAATGAACCCAGGCAAGGGACTTGGCCTCTTTTAGCCCAAGTAATTTCTTATTTCCTCAGTAATACAGCGGGGCTTGGATGGATGATCAAAAGGCGACCTTTAGACTGTAGTCCTTTATAACTTGGTTTTCTGTGACCTCTCTTTTCCTTGGAGGACTCTTCCATCATTATTTTTATTACTGTCACCTTCATTCATATTAATAATAGCTTTTGATTATTACTCAGATCACTGTGGTTGGAACACACAGTCATGACAAGGACAGCAGCCAGGCATGTTATAAGCAATTATTATGGCAACCGAAATCCTACAGGGGCTGAAGCAGGGAATGACTGCCCCACTCCCTACATCCAGGCAGACCCAGCCTTGATACACAACCAGATGACTTTTCCTGGGTCCAGAAGAGTCCTGGCTGCAAACGGAGAGAAACACTGCTTTGTCATTTGGAAACAAAGCATCATGTGTCTTGGCTTTTGCTTAGACAAAATGGCAGCTCATTTATGCTTAGCACACACATCTAATTTGGTGGGATAGAAGAGAAATCATAGATTAGTGATCCGGAAGTGAGCTGGGGTGCAGGTTAACTGGTAGTGTGCTTGCCTAATGTTCCTCAAAGCCCTGGATTTGATCTCCAGCACGACGTGCAACCTGGTGTGGTGGTATATGCTGAGCACCAGGAGGCTGAGACAGGAGGGTCAGAAGTTGAAGGTTGTCTTTGTCTACAGAGCCATGAGGCTAGCCTGAGACACATGAGACCTTCTCTCAAAAGAGCAAAAGAAGGAGGTGGGGGAGGAGGAGGAGGGAAGCAGCATCTTTAAGACTACGAGACGGAGCATGTGACTTGACGTCTCTGCCTATCCACTGGTGGACTGTCCATCTTTAAAGAAGTTATTTCATCCACTACCCCTTAGCTTTTTCATCTGTAAAATGGGGCCAAGCCCAGTTTCTACCTCATTGGGTTGTTTTAAGGAGTGAGTTCATGCATGTTAGAGCAAAGCCTGGCTCACAAAATTTAAAACAAGTTGACCATTTTCATGACCCTCCTTCCCATATGTTGCATACACATGCATAATAATGAAAACCTAGGATCTTAATATGAGAAAAAATATATAGAATTTTTTTTCTGTATCTTGGCTATTTTGTGTTATAATCTTCAACTACATCCATTTTCTTGGAAATGCCATGATTTTGTTTTTCTTACAGCTGAATAAAGTTCCGTTCTGAATTTCCTTGACCCATTCATCTGTTGATGGCCACGTAGGTCAATTCCATTCCTTTGCTACAATAAAAATCGTAGCCACGAACATGGCCATGCGGGTATCTTTGTTGAGGGACTTAGGATACTTTGAGTGTGTACCTAAGGGTCATATAGCTAGATCATATGTTAGCTGAGAGGAGAAAAAGAGGTCTTGGGGTTTGGGGAGATGGTAATAGAATGTGCCATGGAAGTGGAAGGGGAGATGCTGGGGGAGAAAGGAGGAGGCAGGGGAAGGGAGAGAGGAGTGGGGTAGAAGGGTCAACCGAAAGAATGGATGAGGAGAATGCAGCAATTAAGTGTACCATTCCGTAGCTGTTTACTTTGCATGCCAAATAAAAAAAAACTAACAAAAACCAGGTTACATGTGGTGTTGATGTCTTTAACTTCTTTCTGATTTTAGTAATAGAACTGAGGAAGAGGGGGAGAAGAGAGGGGAGAAAAAGGAGAGGAGAGGAGAGAAGGGGGGAGGGGAGGGGAAGAGAGGGGAGAGGATGGGAGGGGAGAAGAGGGGAGGGGAGAGGAGAGGAAGGGAGGGAAGAGGAGAAGAGGAGAAGGGGAAGAGAGGGAAGGGGAGGAGAAGAAAGAGATTATGGTTCAGTTCTGAGCATGGGTCATGGGTGGCAAAGCTCGGGGAACATTGATTAGTCGTCCCTACTAAGTGCTGGCCTTGAGGGTCATGCCACCTCCCTGGGATTCCTACACCACACCTCACATGCTCTTTCTCAGGCATATCTCCCCACTGCAGGACTCACTGATGTCAGCAGAACTGGCCTGGCCGGGGTTTCCTCCACACACCCAGCATTCTGTCTCCCCAGTCTACCCTGGCTTTCCTTCCTACTTCTTTCTGTACCACGTTCAGAGAACAGATCCAAGCTAGCCTTCCTCTGAGGACAATTCCCAGATCTCTCGGATGTCCAGCCCCATCTGCACACCCCCCCCCCCCAGTTCCTTGTTGTCCTGTTAGACCTTGTGACGTGAGTCATTTTTGCATGGTAAATGTCACCCTGCTGTCAAGAGCTCCCTGCGGCACAGCCTCATTTTGGACATAAATACTGACCTTTACCTTCTCCTGTGGACAGCCTTCTCCTGAACTCCGAAAGGGCTCAACAATGTGCCTGTGTAGTCCCCCCCCACTCCTCAATACGGGGGGTGGGCAGTGGGGCCCCTGACGTGCTGTCTTCTTCAAATTTCATGCTACTATAACTGTGTGTATGCTGAGGCCCAGACTACAGCCCCCAACATTACCCACTTCCTGATGACAGTCTACACGTGCATCCAGATGGAGGGACAAATGGGTTCCCCAAATCAACGAAGAACAAACTAGAAATTTCTGTTATTCTAGGACAGAACCGTTCTCACCAGGTCTTATAAAGAAAGTCATTAAGGGTAGGGCTAGAATGAGAATACTTTCCACACACAATTATATGTTAACTCTCTTCAAGGAAACAGGCCAGAGAGCAACGAACTAAATTTTCATGTTAAATGATGTTTTTCAATTGTGCAAGACATTTCAAACCTTTCTCCTTCTTATAATGATGTTCTTATGGGCTGTCCCACACAGTGGTTTAGAGTATTTAGTTGTCAACCTTGTGAATATTGCACAGGCTTTGGTGATGCAAGAGCTGACAGAGAGGAAGGCAGCTTGTCTGAATACATTGATTTCAGCATATGTGGAAAGTGATCATTTTTTTCAGAACAATGAACTGGTGGATGGACCACATTGTGGATGCTGAGGTGCCTTGGTTGCTGGCCATACTTTCTATCTCCTAGTGTCCCTGGCTGCTCGGTGCCCTTGGTGAGTCCCTTAATCCCTTTAGGACTTCATTCCTTCATCAGTAAATGAGGTCGATGACACCCGCCCTTCTGATTTCCCAAAGCGACTATGAAAGTAAAATGAAATGGGCTATAAAGCATACAGCACCAGGCAGACCATAAATTACAATTATGATTTTAAATTGATACACCTAGAATGTCATGACTTCATCTCGCAGGCCTAGTCTGGAGAGGAAACCTGAGACACGGCTCTGTTACCCTGATTCTCTTTATCCCCGACCAGACTTCTAGGCTGCTTTCTTCTGGTCCCCCTCTACCACTGCTCACAGTTTCACGGTCTATGGCCACTGTTGTGAAATTTTATTTTTCAGTGTATCCTTTTTCACATGCTTGTAAGGATTTGGAGGGCTCCAAGGTTCTTATTCCTTGTACGCCTTTACCATTGAGAAAGACCTTGTCTACGAACTTAACCTTGACACCGTCTCCGACTTTCCCACTCTGGCTGGCTGGCTCTGTTTCCTCTGACATGGCCCCTTCTCCTCAGTGGTTTCTTGTTATCTCAGCTGCTTGGGCCGTTTGTGTCACTTCCCCGTGGCAGCCCAGGGCTCCACCTGCCTCCTTTCCTCTCCCACGCTGATGGGAACCCACAGTTTATCCTGCTGTGGCTGCCAGGTCCCGGCTGGCCTCACTCCAAAGGACCAGCCTCTTCCTCTCTGGGTCATGGTACAGGGGACACCATCAGAAAGAAAAAGCTTTCTTTGTGGCTCTCCTTCTGCGTTCTTTCCACTTTTATCATTTAGTGTATTTCAAGGGAGACCAGGTATTTGCTGGAGGAGCCAATAAAATAAAACAGGAGGCTTTACCTTTCACTACGGAGGACTTCTAGAACTGCCATCTGAAGGGGCTCTGGGAAGCTCTGTGTTCTGTCCTCTCATTGTCTGCCATAGGATGCAGAGAGGAAAAGTGAGCTGGCCCCCTGAAGTCATTGTGATTTCGGCTGACGCTTCCCATCACTGGTGGGTACTGGATGCCAAAGATGGTAAAGACAGAAGATGAAATCTTTCTTAACTATTGATCAGGCTTCAATCCTGGTATTTTCAGCACAGCCCTCCCCCACCTTCCAAAACCAAGCTCCTTCTCCATCAGATTTCAAAATGTTTACAGGGCTATCTCCAAGTATCCCTTTCCTACTCCTAGACTGTTTTTTCCTCCCGCCAGTCCTTTCTCTTCTCAGGAAGTGAAGATGCTGTCATCACTGAGTGCTATTAAGGTCAATTTCAAGTGTATTTGGTCAATATAAGGGATGTAGAAATGCAAAGGAGTCTCTCAAAAAAATTGGTCTCTGGTTTATGAGTCTCTGTTGCTATAGACGACCTGGAAGTCATTGTTTAGATACCATGAGCCACTGGAGAAGCCCCTCCTCATTCCGCCTCTCTTTTCATGTGCCTTCTGTTTCTCAGGAGAGAGGACCGCATGGAGGGTGCGAAGCCAGGTAATAGATGCACTTGGCGAGGTTGAGAAGTAAGAACACATTTAGTGAGCCTTTGGAGGACCATATATTACTTGTCTGTTGCTGCATTCCAAACCATTCCAAGCCATTTCAAACCATTTCAACCCACCCCAAAGTAGGTCATTTAAAATGGCTTTACTATTCTTTGTCCTGTAGGTAAGGAATCTGAGCAGGGATCAGTTGGGATGGCTTCTCTGTTACATGTGATGGTCTCAGGGATAGTTAATTTGGGGCAGGAAGATAAAAAGTGGCTTCACTCATCTCTCTGGAGCCTTGATGCTGATGGTTAACCAGGGTATCTTGGTTTAGAAGGAGTAATTTCAATGAGCCTATGATAATTCTCCTGATGATGTTCCTGACATCATCTGTCATATCTGATGGTGTCTCTGGACAAATACCAAGGACATATGTTGAAGCTCAGAGTTTTGAGTGGAATGTCACCAAGATGGGAGTATCTGGAGGTATGATTCATTGGGGGACCACAGACTATTCACAAATACTTCTTTGGAACTGAGGCTGCGACTGCATTGGTCATTGCCTCCCACTCAGTAAGAAAGACTTTTAAAAGCCCGTCTTCTCCACCTTTCAGTACTCAATACTTTCACCCTATCTGCTCTCATGTCAGGTCACCCCTCTCTGTCTTGGGCTAGAATAGGTTGTTCAGTTACTCATACATATCAGTAGCATGATCAAAGAGTTCTGGGCCTGGAGGGTGGCTTTAGTAAATGCTCTCCTCCAAATAAAAGCATTTCCAAATTTTCCATCAGTGATTTGACCTTAACAGAAGCTCCAGGTAAGGTTCATATATGGACACGTTTCTCGGCCCTGGCTTTGAGGGATAAAATCACATAGGAATAGCTCTCTGACAGGTGGGGTCAGTAACTTGGGTCACCTCAGCAGTGTGGTTGAAAGTGACTCTAGAGGAGCTGTCATGGGACATGTGATCACATCACACTTGTCAACTGCAAGGACCTTACCCTTTGTAAAATTCCCCATGTGAAAAATGGAGCAAATACTGTATTAACCAGTCAACAAATCAATCCGTCAATCACTGAGGATTGTCTGGAATATCAAATGGTAAAAAACCCCTGGATGCTTACCAATGCCTGACATGTCTCAAGGACTCACAAGTTAAATTCTATTTGTTGGTACTAAGACATATTCATGCCATCATTCCAATAGTCCCCCTAAAATATGAACTATATAAATAAGTATATTCCTAATCACTAAATCTATCAGTACAGAAGAGTAGAAAAAAAGGCAAGGAAGATGGGAGGAAGAAAAGAGGAGAGATAAGAGACTGAAGTCACCTAGATGATACGTAGACAAAGGAGGAGGAGGAGGAGAGTGGCAGAGATAGAGAAGAGATGACAAGGTTGAGAACACACATACTTTATGAGCAGATGTCACTTTCCAAGGAGGAGTCCCATGTCTGTGGTTACCCCACACCTACTGGCTCCTGAAATTCAAAGCCTTTGCTTGAGGGAGAGGATGCAGGGTGCGTCAGAACACGAGTGCATTCCGTCTGTACTAACTGGGAAAAGATTGCCTGGAAAAAGAGAAAGGATGTAGGGGCAGGGGAAGGAACCACTTCCTCTTTACAGCTCACCACTTCCTCCCCTGTCTTCGTGTCCCTTCATTCACACTGCAGAGAGCTGCAGGCTCTCTCCTCACCACGGCTTTGACCACTTCTCTGGTCCCCTTGTGCATTTCATTCAGGGCTGTACTGCTTATAGGACTGTCACATCTGCCCCCTGCCTGGATTCCCTGCCTTCAGCATCACCCTCTAGTTAATTCTCTATCCTGAAGCCAGAAAAATCCTTTCTTTCTTTTTATTTTTGTTTTTTGTTTTTTTTTTGTTTTTTGTTTTTCAAGACAGGGTTTCTCTGTGTAGCTTTGGCGCCTGTCCTGGAACTCGCTCTGTAGCCCAGGCTGGCCTCAAACCCACAGAGATCCGACTGGTTCTGCCTCCCAAGTGCTGGGATTAAAGGTGTGCACAAACATAATTGACTGCATACATTTTAGCTTATGGCCCAGTGGATATGATTTTTTTATTTTCCCTTTTCTTCCCTCCCTTCCTCTTTCATTTCTTGAGAAGAGGTCTCATTTCTAGCCCTAGCTTGGCTAGAAGCTCACTATGGAGCCCAGGTCAGCCTCACACTTGTTATCTGCCTGCTTCTGCCTCTTGAATGCTAGGATTACAGGCACTCATCACCATGCCTGGCCTCTGGTTGATGTCTTTCTGACCTCTTCCTTGAGTGTTCTTCTCAGTTATTCTCTGTCTTGTCTCTAAATACCCCTTTCCTCAACCTCCCTTATATTTCCCATTCTCCATGTGTTTGTCATTTGTCATATCCCAGTCACCCCAAATGTTACAACTCCAAACAAGCCAAATCACTTCTCACTGTACTGTTTTCATACTCTTTCTGTGTTATGGTTTATATAGGAAGTGTCTCCTAAAGGGCCCTTGTAGGGAAGGTCTGCTCTCTAGACTGTACATCTAATAATTGAGAATGAATTGAGTCCAGAAGTCTCCTATATAATAAGGGATTAATCCATTGGTGGGTTCACAATCTGATGTTGTTATGGGGGGGAGGGGTACAAAGTTTTGGAGATAGGGTCAGGTGGAGGATGCAGGTCACTGTAGGCATGTTCTTGTGGGCTGTATGTTAGGCCAGGTCCCTTCCTCTCCCTGATTCTCCTCTGCCATGAGGCAAGCGGATGTAGTCCACCACATACTTCCTGCCGTGGTGTCCAGTCATTTCTATCATAGCCCTCTAATCCTCTATGACACACATGAAAATTAGTCTTTTCCATGTCTTTCTTTTTTCTCCTAGACAAAAAGGCACATAGAAGAAGAAACAACTCATTTATTGTGACAGCTGCAGTAGCTGGCACAGTGTTGAGGTAGAATAGACATTCCATGCTTTTTAATAAAGGGAAAGAACAGAGGTGAATGAGTGCTTCAGTTCTCAGGTCTTCAGTTTTCTTACCGAAGGTGATATTGTCTATTAGCCACAGCTAACTTGAGGGCTAGGGTTGCCATAAACCAGTTTTGTCACTAGAATAGCCCAGAGAAAATCAGACTTGTGGGAAAGCTGACTCCAACTGTGTGTGCCGAATTTCTGAGAGTCATACGGCAAAGCTTTGATGGAACAGAATAGCAGACCTCTAAGACGGACAGCTTTCTTCAACACCCTGTAATGCAGCTGGTGTGGCTCTGGGGTTTGGCCACACAGACCTCTTGCTTTGGGGAACTTAAATGACTGAGGACCCTAGATGTTTTCTAGAACCATCTCTGACTTTTCTCTAAGGCCGTGCTTCTTTCTCTGCTCCCATTCATGACCGACAGCATTAAGGACACTAAGAGTGATACTTACTGAAGGTCATGGGAATGCTCTGCCAGCTCACTTTGGCTCAGTGACTTTGCCAAGGCTGAGGCTGCAGAGTAGGTGCTGGGACCCAGAATTCTTCCTCTCTCCTTCATGGACTGCATTTGCTTTTGGCTCTGAGGCTTCCCCCAGGCTTCTCCAGGTCCTTCCAGCTTCCTTTCGAGGACTATCTCCTTATAAAGTTCTTGGAAATTTAATCCCATCTTGGCAGCTAATCCTTGGAAGGATCCAGAACAAAAAGACAGTATACTGTAGGGTCATTTTCGTCTGTGAGTTGGTGTTTAGCAATGGAAGATGATGTTATTCTGGCCTAACAACCATAAAGAGAAATAAGAAAAGGGACATTTTCAGTCCCTGTTTGGAGAAAACTCTAAAAGTGTGTGTGTGTGTGTGTGTGTGTGTGTGTGTGTGTATGTGTGTGTATGTGTGTGTATGTATGTGTATGTGTGTGTGTATGTGTGTGTGTATATGTGTGTATGTGTGTGTGTGTATGTGTGTATGTGTGTGTATGTGTGTGTGTATGTGTGTGTGTATGTGTGTGTATGTGTGTGTGTATGTGTGTGTATGTGTGTATGTGTGTGTATGTGTGTGTATGTGTGTATGTGTGTGCGTGTGTGCGTGCGTGTATGTGTGTGTGTATGTGTGTGTATGTATGTGTATGTGTGTATGTATGTGTATGTGTGTGCGTGTGTGTATGTGTGTGTATGTGTGTGTGTATGTGTGTGTGTATGTGTGTGTGTATGTGTGTGTGTATATGTGTGTATGTGTGTGTGTATGTGTGTATGTATGTGTGTATGTGTGTGTATGTGTGTGTGTGTATGTGTGTGTGTATGTGTGTGTGTGTATGTGTGTGTGTGTGTGTTGGGGTGAGGAATAACACAATAGTGAGAGTAACAGTCTTGATGGAGGCTCTAGAAGAAACGTACACAAGAGGCTGATGTTGGGACTGACTGGTTTCCCAATCAGAAAAATTTCTCAGGGACTCACTTCTCCAGCAACCTAAGCAAGCCTCTATTAGCAAATTCACACACACACACACACACACACACACACACACACACGCACGCACGCACGCACGCGCGCATGCACAGGGGAAAGAAAGAGAGACTGAGACACTCCTCTTGTGGTCTAAGTAGGAGAGTATAATAAATAATATATGTAGCAATGGGACTATTTACAGAAATATGCCACAATTTAGGAAAACTTAATAAGGGGTGATATAATATTCTTCAGGCTACTGACACCTGTGAGTCCTGAAGGCATAAGGGAGTGGAGTAATTCCTGGAAGGAAAAAAAAAAACACTCTTACAAAAAGCACTCTTACTGCAGGCATGGTGTTTTGTGAGGAAACCCAGCCACCTACAACAGTACACCTTCGTCTCTGCCTCCCATCTGGCGGTGTGACCCTATTGGTCAAATTCAAGCAGAAATTAGCAAGCAGGAGATGAGTGATGCAATCAGTGCAGCCGAGGATACGTAAATCAGGGCAGAAAGGGAGTGGTGTGTATGGAAGGTAAATGGTAGGTGTATTTCACACACTGCAAGGGAGCTGCTAAATTCTGGAGGGCGCACGTGGAAAGCATAAAGACAAGCAAGGATTAGGAGTCTGTTCTAGGTTGATGTTATCTTTATTTTCTCCCCTGCAAATATTTACAGTCAATTGTTTGGGAATCTGTCAAAAACTTTAACCTGAGATATTTGCAGCGAGGTCAAACACCTAGTATCACCTGACTCTCTGGGTTCACTTCTTGTCTTGTTGATGCCAACTGTCTGCTTTGATTCCTACTCTCTAAGCTGAGCCTACTCTCTGGATGACCCCAACTCTGATATGACCTCACTAACTCGCTGAACTCTCATTTCTGGGATCATACCACCACGACATGACCCCACTGTCCTGTCTGGACCTCTTCTGATCAGTGATAATTGACACCAGAGCTGAGCTGGCTGTTGTCCTGATGAGGGACTGCAGTGGTGTGTGTAGGTGAGGCCCTGAGCGGCAGCTCCCATCCGTCATCTCGATTTCCTCCTGGTGCTCACAGTTCACTGGGGACAGTGTGTAGGAGGGTAAAGCTGCCCATCCTGCTGGATAGCCTCCACCTTTCCACTCACGTGGGATAGCAGCAAGGCTAAAAATAAACACACTTGCAGGGTGAGGCAGGAGCCCACATCAGGGTGATGCTATCAGCCTTGATGTCACAGCAGAACCTATAGTTCCTTCACCTAAGCCAGGGCACAGTGGACTGGGAGGGACAGAATTTCTAATGCTGCTGACATGGTCCTTTCGCACAAAGGGCTTTTGGAATAGACACAAGAGAGCTGTTTGGAGGAGATGGGTGTCTTTATTAGGCACTTGTCTTGCTATGACAAACACCCAAAAAAAGAAGCTCAAGAAAGCAAGGGATTATTTGGCTCACAGGTGCAGTCCATCATGGCGGGAAGGCAGGAATGTGAGGCAGCCTGTCCCATTGTATCTATAGTCACGAAACAGAGAGGGATGATGAATGTCAGTGTTCAACTTGATTTCTCATTTTTAATTCACTCATGACACCATCCCAGGGAATGGTAGTACCTGCTTTTGGATGGCGTTTCTGACCCCAGTTAACCTAATCTAGAAATGCACTCACAGACTCTAGTTGATTCTAGAACCTCTCAACTTGGCAACCAATATTAGCCTCACACTGGCTGGGGACATGGCAGGGTTGCGGGGCTCACTCCATCGACTGCCTCCCCTGGAACTGTCCCTACAAACTTCACAGCAGCTATTTTAATTTTACAAAAGTCACGTCAACTCCCCTTTACTTAGGGTGGTGTCCTCAAATTTCGGAATGTTAGAATTACACAGAGAGCTATTACAAATCTCAGCGACTAAGCTGTGCTCCAGAGTAATTAAATTAGAATGTTGGTGGGGGCAACCAAATGGTGGAATTACCTGAGGTATGTTCTTAAAACCAAGACACAGATTCAAGACCTCCAATTTGAAGCATCCGATATATTTCCTCTTCCCCAGTAACCTCACAGCTAATACCCATTATTCTGTGATTTTCCCTAAGCAATTTACCCCTTGATCAGTGTTCTGTCCCACTAGGGTTCCAGGTCTACAACTGTGCTTTTCATATTACTTCTGAAGTTCAGAAGCAAAGGTACCTCAGAGGCCATGGCCTAAGCTTGCATTGTTTGGATGAAAAATTCGATCCACAGGAGAAAACTGTTGGGTAAAGTTAGGTTCGGGGTGGCAATGGTTTGGACAACTCCAATTGATGTGTAAAGACTGAATACTCTCAGTGTTCACTGGCTTACTCTAGACAAAGCAAAAAATCAGTTTGTGGTGATATTGTGTTCCCCAAAATATTGTGCACCCTAATAAACTTATCTGGAAGATCAGAGAGACAGAACAAGCCACAGCCACCTCGCCTTGCCAATTCCTCAGCTGATCCTGTTTCCTCAGATTGGAAGCTTCTGTGTCCTCATCCAAATGGGTCTCAGCTGAACTGCTGCTAAACCAGCTCTAGTTCCTGGTTTTCATGCATTATATACCTTTCTGCTTCCTGCCATCACTTCCTGGGATTAAAGGTGTATGTCACCATGCCCAGCTGTTTCCAATGTGGCCTTGAACTCACAGAGATCCAGATGGATCTCTGCCTCTAGAATGCTAGGATTAAAGGTGTGTGCTACCACTGCCTAAACTCTATGTTTAATATTGTGGCTTGTTCTGTCTCTCTGACCCCAGATAAGTTTATTAGGGTGCACAATATTTTGGGGAACACAATATTACCACAAGTCCCCTTTTTGTCTAAAATTTTAAAAAGCTTATAACTAATCCACGAAAAACTATATCCAATAAGTATATACAATATATACAGTCAAGAATTACATTAACAATGTCCGGTCCATTAACATTTGACAGATTCAGACAAAAAACTACTTTACTTATCCTATTTAAAACAAGTAGTTCCTTTTTCAAAGTAGATTCAATAATCTCCCTTTTTATCTTATCATTAGTTTGATTCATTTTCTGGAAAGGCAAAATAGTCTATGGAGAGCCTTGAAATCCACCTAAAGGATTCCTTGAGTTAAGAAAGCAGACAATGGGGAAACACCGATTATCTCAGAGAGTCAGACTTTCATGTAGGAACTTACCTTTAGGGTGAACGCTCTGACGGTGTCAGTTAGAATGGAGATAAACAGAGACTTCCATCAGTCAAGCAAGATAGAAAGCCAAGGAGGAAGCAGCAGCAATTGTGTCCAAAGCAGGTGAGAAGTAAAGGGAGGGACTGGCATAGCTGCCCTGGGGAAAGCCTTCGGCCTCCTTTCCAGCTCACCACCGGAATTATGAGCAAGAGCTGATTTTTCAGGAGTGGACATCTTGAAGAACAGCATTGGCCCAGATGCTATTGACCTCAGCACAAATATTGAGCATAAAATGAAGACCCGATGAGCGAAAGGGTCTTGAACCTCAGACTCCCCGTCTCTCCCTGGTGTCTCATTAAAGATGGGGCTCAACTGTTCATGCCACAGAAGTCGCTCTATAGTGATGCTCCAATATAAAGTTGGCCTTGGTCCCCAAATTGACAAGTTAATACAGGAGCCACCAAAGACACCTGGAATTCTCTCTGGAATTTTCCATGGTGATCTGTTTAACTTTGAACATTTGATTATGGATCTAGCTAAACCAAAAGGGCCACAGGGGAGAGCTGACCAAAAACTGTAGGCCGTTCCTCCATTCTAGGTTTGGCTTGGCAGCTTGACTCCCTTGACTCTGAAAGTCCAGAAAGGGAGGGGAAGGAAATGAAAAAGGGAAAGAAAGAGAGAAGAGGGAAAAATATTTTTTTAACTTTTCAAGTTCATGATGTTTCAGCTGTCGATACAGCTGAGACCAAAGCTTTGATGCTGGCTCATTGCCATTTTCATCTAGATAGAAGACGTATTTTATCAGGAGTTATAAACAAAGGCACACTCTTAGAAGTGATTTCATGATCCGAATCTGTCCCTAGTTCGTGAGATTTGGGGGCTCTGTAAAGTCCCTGGCTGCTGATTAGGAATAGAAAGGCAGTACATTGCAGTGATTCAGGTTTCCTCAATTTGAAATCTGACTTTTTTCCCTAGCTGTACATCTTCAGCGTTCCTGGGCCTAAGTTTGTAAACTGTGAATGGAAATTAAAGTGGCGTTCTTATCCCAGGACTGTGGTGACAGATGAATTATATTGAAACACAAGGTTACCCAGAAGCATGTGAGATGCATAGTAGGTACTTAGGAACTGTCAGCTACCACATTACCTTACAGTCTAGGAACAGCCATATGAAGGCTGACGTTGACTGTCAATTTGATAACAATGTAAAATCACCATGGAAAGAAGCCTCTGGAGACATATGAGGGAGTTTCTAGGCTGGATTGAGGTGAGACGACCCACTCTACATGTGGGTGGCATCATTCCACAAGCTGGGATCTTGAGCTGAGTGAAAAAGAAAAGGGGAGCTAAGCACCAGCCTCCGCTGCTCGGCTGCCTAGCTGTGGATGCGATGTGACCAGTGCCTCATCTTCTGCAGCCATCACTTCCAACTATGACGGATGGTACCCTTGAACTGTGAGCCAAAACCAGCCCTTCTTTTGTTAAGCTGCTTTCGACGGGTATTTTGTCTCAGCAACACACAGAGGAAATAATACAGGTTCCTTTGCCGTCCTTCATCATTCCTGAGCTAATATGTCAGAGAAAAACATTGCTGGAACAAACACCTGGAAGTCTTGATGCTAGTCAGATCCTGGTAAGTCATACTTAACTCCTGCTGGCCTCCGTTTGCTTATACAGTGATGGGCTTAGCCTACTTTGACATCTAAAGATCAAATGTGAAAGCGGGTGAGATAACACCTCCCTAAACTGACGAAGGAAAGCTTTTGCAGTGAGATTATTTGGGCTTGGGTGGGGCTCTCTCACTCCCTGTCTCATCCTTACTTGCAGAACTACTAGACCAGAGACCCTTTCGGGTGGTACTCTTCCCCTGAAGGAGCTGGGACAGGAGCACAGTGAGAGTATCCTGTTTGTCCTCTTTGTCTCCCAGTTCTAGGCTTGGCTCTTTTGTTGAGGCCGTAAAAACAAAAATCTGTCTCTTAGACCTTAGACAGGGTGGAACATGCCTATAATCTTGGTGCTTGGGAGGCTGAGTCATGAGAATTACCACAAGTTCAAGACCAGCCTGGGCCACAAAGTGAGATCCTGTCTAAGAAAAAAAAATGACATTTAGAGGAATAGTTTGGAGCTAACTTAACGTTATGTATTCTACATATTAGAACTTTAAGTTTTAATGGACTACAGCTTTGTGGTATAATGTGTTCCCAGGAGAAAAGGGAAATACAAGCATGGTGATCTAGTCACTGAGACCTGGTCAGGAGCTTGGATTTGAATCCTGCACACAGCACAGCCATGACTGGTGTCAGCCAGGAGCTCACTGCAAAGGACTCCCCAGAAAACAAAAGCACTAAGTTAAACTTCCTCTACGTTCTTTTTTTGGGGTCTTCTAAAATATCCGAGCAATTATCACAGCACAGGCATGTCAACTTAACTAGCACAAAGGTCATTCTAATAGAGCTGACCATGGTAGAAAAAGAAATGATGAGTTACCATACCTAGGAGCCACCAGCACAGGCTGGGGAACTTCTGTAGGTGGAACCCCTACAGAAAGGAAGGCAGGATGACTTGTCACCTTATGGATCACTGAATTCTGTAATTTTTATGGGGTAGGGTAAATCACTCAAAAACATTAAAAAAAATTATGAGGGGTGGTACACCCTGGCCCTTCTCAATTCTTGACCTGATAGGGACCATGTTGTGCATCCATTTCAAAGGCCGGCTTGCTGATCCCTCCACAGGTAACACTTTGATGCTCATGGAATTCATTTTGGAAGAGGATGCCACACATGGCTTGTCTCAGAACAGAGGCTAAGGTAGGATGCTCAGAAGACTTCAGCTGATCGGGTGAGGTGAAATGTTCTTTGATGTGATCGTCCTGTTTTCGTGGATCTCCAGAAGGAACATTTCTTACTCACTAATCTGTCTAGAGGTGGGAACCCCTCCATCTGGACTGGCCACTCCCTGTCCTCCCTTTCCTTGCTCTGTAACTCTTACTGAGAATGGGGGACAAGATTGTCTGCTGACAGCTAGTGTGCAAGGATGACCCAGGGGGTGCTCCACAGACCCCTGATTTGAAGCTCAGTTAGATCCCGCATGGCAGTTTTGGGAGATTTCTAATGTAGGTAAAAAGAGAAGTTGGGATGCTTGGGAAGGCGTACTCTTCTACCTTGAGAACTCTGATGCATACTCATATAACCACTGAAATGAATAACGTACACGTACCACAGATAGGGCGGTTTGAAAGTGCATTGAGGTGGCATTATGGGTGGCTCAGGAGTCCATCACTTACCTGTGAAGATAATTCGTTAGCAGGGGGCTCTTGGCCATCAGATTCCCTTAGTCATCTGGCCAGGGATCCCTCACCACGTGAACTGGTACAGTGAACCAATCCCTCCTATCCATTTACCATGGGACTCCATCAATCTCAGAACCACTGCAGCCCAGAAGAACAGGCTCAGAGGGAGGAGTCAGAACTCAGGAGTTCTGGGAACTTTGTGGCTATACAGTATAGACATCTTGGTGAGAAGACAGTGAAACACACAGAAAGATACTTGGCTTCTTCATCTCAATAGGGTCCACAATTTGAAGGGAAAATGAATCTGTAATCGAGCCAGATTGTATGCAACCAGTGCAGACCGGTCTTCATTCTCACCAATTTCTATCAGAGAAAGGACAGAAACCGCCAAGAACAGCAGAGAGTATGCAGCTCGGGCTTTCTAGGCCGCCAGCTGCCAATAACCAAACTGGCAAAGGAGCGATAAATATTGGTCAGTCATCATGCATGTCAAATTAATGGAAATTTGACTACTGACGGGAATACTGTGGCACTTTGCTCATGTTAAGGTAAATATTATAAACATTAAGTTTTGAGTTTGTGAATATAGTTGAACAGTTCCTCAGCTGAGGAAAGGTCTCCAGAGAGCGAGAAAAGGCCTTGGTTTTAGATGAAGGTATCGCAGTCAACTGCATCAGAATACCCAAGACTGGGTAATTTACAATGAGTAGAAATTTACAGTGAAAACTGGGGTATCCATGTTTAAGGAACTGTATCTGGTGAAGGTCTTGCTAAATTGCGGCATGGCAAAAGGCATCACATTGCATGAGGTTTGTTTTCTTAACAAACTCACTCTCGTGAGAATGACCTCACTCCTACAAAATTAACATCAACCAACTCAGAGGGCAAGCCCTCGTGACCTATCACCTCACAGGGTTCGTGCCTAATCAGTGGTGCACTGGGTGTAGGCATCCGACGTCCGTGCTTTGATGAGCGTAGACACACAATAGTAGTGAGTGGGAGTGTTTTGTGCAAGTCTGAATCACAGCTATCCAGAGCAATTCAAATACTGCACGATGGACAAAACCAGTGTCTTTCAATCCCATCCTACCTCTTCACGTCGGTACATTTGAGCTGGTTGCGGTGGTGCACACCTACCGTCCCAGAATGTGGAAGGGAGAGGCGGAAGGAGTGAAGACTCAAGGCCAGTCTCAGATACATAGGGAGTTCAAGGCCATTTGGGGCTGTGTGAGATTCTATCTCAAAAATGAACAAACAAAAAATAGCAAGTTTAGCTAGCAGTGTGGTGACCCAGATTAAAAAGTAGGGGAATGTTTCATTCACTCATTCACCACGTAATTATCAAGCACAGGCATGTACTAGGTACTGCCCTAAACACTTAACTCTGCGAGGATAGTGCATAAATAAGAGAAGCAGTTTCTTTTTTTAAAAATTAGTTAATATATAATAACATCATTTTCCCCCTTCTCTTTTTTCCCTCCAAACCTTCCAATGTCCTCTCTCATCAGTCTTTCTCACCTTCCCCCCAATGCCTCTCAAATTCATAACCTTTTTTCTGTGATTATTGGAGTTGCAGATCATACCATGGTCCTGCTCTAGCTGTTAATGCAGTACCATATTGGAGGCCCCCAGAAGACATAAGCTGCACATGCTGTCTTAGGGCATCTCAGTGAAGAGTAGATGGAATCCAGTTCATCCATCCTGAGAGATCGTGTCCACCTCCTGAATATCTATCTACATGTCATTAGCTATTAGGAAGGAGTGGTTCTCTCCACCAGTAATTTTCCAGATTGTTATAACTACAGTCTCTATTATGGCTGGGGTTTGGCCAGGAGCCCATTCCAGATGTTCAGAGTGATATTTCCCCCAACAGATTTCTCCCCAGACACACAAAAAAAGTAGAGCCATAGCATTCCGTTATAGGTTCTTAAGAAAATTCATACTGGGGGCCACTTTGCTGAGTTCCTGAATATCCTTGGACCACAATGGGAAATAAAGTACTGAGTACTGCAGGGACCAGCTGGTGTGTGTCCTCAAATGTCAGGCCACACTTGGGAGCATTCCACTGTCAGGCCAGATACATGGCGGGCCACAGGATGTTCAGTCTTGGGTCATGGAAAGTCTTGGGGTTTCTCTGCTCTGTCTCTTCCGGTGCAGATGAGGAAACAGATTAAGGGACATGTTTGAGGTCATGTGGCTCATCAGTAATCAGTAGCTAGCTGCAACAGACCCAAGCTCTCTTAGATCAATATTCCTGGTAATTTTCTCTCAGTCCTCAAAACATCAATTCAGATGCCTGGAGTTTTTCTCCAACACTGCGTGCATCCATGCAGAAGTTTCAAAACACAAGCCCAGAGGCTGTACCCAGCACGCACAAGTGATTTTAGTTGCTGCTGATAAAAGTTGAAGTGGTATTTTTTCAAAGGAGATATTTTCAGTAAAAACCAAGACTCCTAGATTCTCCTGAAATGTAAAAAAAATAAATAAATAAAAACAAAAAAACTATGGACCATCAAGGCCACAACCATCAAGAGTCAACGTTTCAGGCTGTCTCCAGACTGCCAGAGTGCCCACACTGCCATAATTAGGCCTATTCACTCCGGAAAGTGGCACAGTTGGAGTGGGAGATTGTCCTGGGAGACTTTCTTGCTACTGTGAAGGAGAATGCTTCAGCTCCCCTACCTCAAGTGCCTACCAATCACGCCTGAAGACACCCACATCACCCCTGGGAGCCCAACCATGCCTGCTCACCAGCACCACAGCACCAGCCTTTCTGGGCCTCAGTTTCTATCCTTTGTAGACATCCCTCCTCTATCTAATGATTCTTCCAAACTCATTTTTTTTTCTTTAGAGTCCCCAGTAAGCCCCTGGCAGAGGATGTTAAACTAGGATTCCCGGATAATCTTCAGAGTACAAATTTCCTGGAATTTGTGTGCAGAATGTTAAATGCATGTGCACCACAAAAGGAAATCATCTATGGCTTTTCAAATCCTTTCCTCAGGACCCTGAAAAATCACTTCTTCTCTGTTCTCTGATGGCCCTTGTGGCCCTGTCTTCCTGCAGGTGTTCCTCTGGCCCAAACAGTCTCAGAATCCTAAAGTAGTGTTCCCATCCATCCATGAAACTGGGGAGAGTGCCATTATTTTTTGCTATTGTTCTGGGACTTTTTTTTGTTTTATTTTGATTTTTGGGGGGACAAGTTCTCCCTACATAGCCCAGGCTGGCCTCACATTGACAGTCATCAGCCATGCCCAGCTGAGAATGCACTTCTTACTAAATCTTCTCAGGAGCTTGCTCTAGTTTGTGTGAGTCTGGAACATGGACTTTTGGTTTGTTTTAAAACATCTTGCTCTTTGGCACAAAGTAAATGATTCCAGTGGGATTCAGTGTTTTAAACTCAGTCTATCTCACAGGCTTGTGACACCTTCTAAACTGCTTAAAAACTTCAGTGAGAAGGGAAGAAGGGTCGTGGAACTGCCTGTCCCCACAAAGGTACAACAAACAGAACACAAGCCCCTCCTTATTTCAATAAACAGTTGACCGATATTCAAAGAGCGACAACCAGAAAGCAAGAATGGATGGTTTCTTCCAGTTCTGACAGACAAAACTCTCCATGGGTTGTCAAGTATTCAGCTCTCAGCACCAAGAGCAAAGGCTAATGTGGTAATACTGTATTCCCCAATATATTGTGCTCCCTAATAAACTTATCTGGGGTCAGAGAACAGAACAGCCACTAGATACAGAGGCCAGAAAATGGTGGCACACATGCCTTTAATCCTAGCATTCCAGAGGCAGAGATCCATCTGGATCTCTGTGAGTTCAGAGTCATACTGGAAACAATCAGGCATGGTGACTCACGCCTTTAATTCCTGGAAGTGATGGCAGGAAGCAGAAAGATATATAAGGTGTGAGAACCAGGAACTAAAGCCATGTTAAGCTTTTAGGCTTTTAGCAGCAGTCAGCTGAGATCCATTTGGATGAGGACTCAGAGGCTTCTAGTCTGAGGAAACAGGATCAGCTGAGGAATTGGTGAGGTGAGGTTAGCTGTGGCTGGTTCTGTTTCTCTGTTCTTCCAGCATTCACCCCAATATCTGGTTCCGGGTTTGTTTTTATTAATATGACCTTTTAAGATTCGTGCTACAGGCTAAAATAATCTACAGACTGGATGTTAACTTTGACTTCAAGGAGGAAGTTGGAACAACTGCCTCTGCTTCTTCATTTGCTGGGTCGGCTCTGTCACCAAGGACTCGGCCTCCTTTGATTTACGTTTCCAGCTTGTCACTTAAATTTTTTTTTTGCGCTTATAATATAATTATATCAGTGCCCCAGATCATCCCCTCCAGACCCTCCCATGCACCCCCTTGCTCTCTTTCAAATCCTCAGCTCCTTTGTTCTTGTTAGTTGGTGTCACATAGATGGATGTGTAGCCACTTCATATTTGCAAGATGTGCGCTGTGCAACTGCATGCCAGAGCAACAAAGGTCAGAAACAAAAACAAAGGATCCAGAACAGGGTTCCTCCTTCGGCTTCTCCTTTCTTTTACCAGAGAGGAAAACTAAATCCCCACTGGCCAGGTGGGGCTCCACAGACAGCTCAGCTTCAGGGCTACTGGGAAAGTATGATCCCCTGGTGGGACTTGTGAAAGGATTTAGACAAAGGAGGGGATGGTGTGAGTAGCTGCAGCATGGAGAAACAGCACTGTGGGCCGCCAGGTTGGCTCTACCTGAGTTAGGTCACAGTAGATCTAGGATCTGCACCAGGGGCAGTAAGAGCAGCTCCTCATCAGTGATACGGCTCTTCCTCACCCTCTTCTTCCTCGATCTTGGTTTCATCAAGGACAAATAACCAAAACTACCTGCTGACTTTCACACTTTATCTACTAGATAAAAGGCAATGCTTTATTTAACACTCCGAGCCTGACCCAGGAAAGATGTTCTTCTAAGAAAGGTGGGAGGGGTTTCTTCTTCATTGACAAACATTCATCAGCTGGATGAACTGATCGGTGCAACGTTCCATTTGCAAGGACACAGTATTCCAAAAATAATAAATAAATAAAGCAAAGCAAAACAGAACCTGGGTTGTTAGGCATGCTGGTGCTAGGAAAAGATGGATGGATGGAAAGATAGGGGTCCCCTCAGTTACAAAGACCGGCGTGCTCCATGGTTCCATAGTACCATGCGTCATAAACTCTTCTCTTCCTCTCCTTGCTTTTGAGCTTTGGTACCCAGGAAACAGAAATTGTGTAGATCTGTTCTCCACAGACTCATATAACCAAAACCATATGCAATTATAGTAATTTATGATTTCCAAAGGAATATGCAATGTTTTATTTTATCTACGTATGACAAGCTGGGGTGATAAGCAAGGAGGGAATAGAGAGTCTGCAATTTAGAGTGTGTTACTAATTAGTTTCTTCTACACACACGCATGCACCCCCACACACACTAATAGACAACATGTACACTAATACACCACACACACATTAATAGACAACACACACTAATACATCTCTCTCTCTCTCTCTCTCTCTCTCTCTCTCTCACACACACACACACACACACACACACACACACACACACACACACACACACATCCTGTATGTACTCATCTAATTTTGATTTCCTATGTCCCACGAGATGGATGATATTCTTAACAGGAAGAAGAGTCAAACTGATCTACACATTGCAGCACTCAGGTTGGCGGGGAGGAAGAAAAAAACGACAGACCGCTGTCTGGGTGGAAAGTGAGCAGAAAGCTTTTACTCCCTGCCCCCCACCAGGAGACCAGAACCCCCACAGCTAGGATAGGAAGGCTCTCAAGGACAGAATTCAAGTGTATTTCCCATCACCTTCAGTGTCTGCAGAGCAGCAGGAGTAATAAACGGTATTTCGTCTATATTACTTTGAGTTCTGCAATGATGTTTCTTTTGTGTGTGTGTCTGTATCCGTGTATATTCGGGTGTATGTGTGTAACCATTCACTCAAGTTCATGTATGTGTGTGAAGGCTTGAGGACAACCCAGGATGTCATTCCTCAGGAGCCATCCACCATATTTAGTTGTATTTCTTTTCTACAGAGGCTGCTGATGTTTTTAATTAAAAATGTTTTTTTGAAATTAATATAATTACATCATTTCCCCCTTCCCTTTCCTCCCTCATGCCCCTCCCATGCATCCTCATGCTCTCTCTCTCTCTCACATTCATGGCCTCTTTTACTTTTATTGTTGCTACAGATATACATATGCGCTTATATATCAGCACCCCTAAACACATAAAGACAGCCTGCTTTGTCAGGATAATGCCACCTGCACCTGCATGGATATGATCTCAGGGCCAACAAGGCATCCAGTCCCGGCTGATAAGCCCGCAACACAATTCTTAAACCAAAGGCTCAGGGATCACAGCAGAAAGATTGTCAAAGCCGGAGGAACAAGGAGTTTGCTGTGAGACTGTGTCTCCTAGTCACAATGGCAGAGAGGCTACCCCCATGAAGTCTGCACCTTATTTTTTAGGACGGTTTCTTAGTGCCCTGGAGCTCCACTTGTCTCTGCCTCCCAGCTGCTGGGATGGCGTGTGTGTGCACATGTGTGTGTGTGTGCGCGTGTAAGTGTGCGTGTGCATGTGCGTGCGTGCGTGCGTGCGTGTGCGTGTGTGTGTGTGTGTGTGTGTGTGTGTGTGTGTGTGTGTGTGTATACCACTAATTCTGACTTCTTTACATTGATTCTGGGCATTGAACTCAGGTCTTTGTCTCACACAGCAAGTGTTTTATTAACTGAGCCGTTTCCCCAGCCCTGAAAGTTTTCTTAATTTAAAACCATTCTCAGACTGAACTGCATGGATTCTGAAGGTTGCACATAGATGTTGAGACAGAACCCCGGAGAGGTTATCCATGATCTGAACCCCAGTAGTAACTGACTCCATTCCCCCATGCTTTTTGCCATTCCACATCAACCTACAAATGCAAATATGCATTTTCGATCATTGCTGCTGCTTAATTTCTGTGCTTTGTCTTGTGTGTGTGTGTGTGTGTGTGTGTGTGTGTGTGTGTGTGTGTGAAGGGAAATGTATCTTCATGCTCTGCTCATAGAGCTTAGAGGACTGCTAAGTTTTAGGTTTGTATCTATCAGACAAGTGCTTTGCAGAATCAGGAGTTTTTCTCTATTTCCTTCTTTTTCTTATTTCTGGCACCTGTGAGTCCCTTGGGCTGTGTGTCTCAGAAGTGATAATTGAATTTCTCAGGGTGCGAGGCACTGGGAAGCTGTTAGTGCTACTCAGTGGCACTCACCGTGTCAGTGGCGTACTAGTTTGGTAGCTCTGCCTTGTCTCCCTCCTCTCTCCCGCAGGCCTAGGGCTGAGGATTTCACTACAGAGCACAGTAGACAGCGGACCCATGGAGTAAGATCTCGACCAAAGCTTAGGGGTAAGGGCTCTCACTGCGCAGTCTCCTGCAGGCTCTAGCCTGAGGTTCAGAGCAAAGCTGGCCTGCTTGCTCTGATCTGGTTTGCTCAGATTGATCCAGGGGAGCCAGGCAGAAATGTCATCACCAGTATTGATTCGTCAGGAAAATCAAAGATGTTCTCATCTGTTAGAGAGAGCACCCTGTTGGAGACAGTGTCGGGAAAGTGAGGTACAGGTTGCGGTGGAGTTAGCTGGATACTTCTGCTCCCGTCAGAGGAAAAGCCATGGTGTGGAGCTAGAACCCTAAACAAGTCATTGTCAGGGATGCGGACAGAGACTGAGTGGAGAACAGGCTGAGGACGCTGACTGTAGGTCAGGGTAGGCGTGTGTGTGGTCTACTTACCTCCTCATTGTCTGCAGGGATTTCTGTCTTTTTTTTTTTTTAACGTATTTAGAGGAAGAGGATTGGTGGAAAGTTTCTGAGAACTTAGGTGGAGAGAGAGAAAGAGATAGAGATAGATAGATAGATAGATAGATAGATAGATAGATAGATAGATAGAGCAGGTGCTTGACGAGAAGCCTGTTGGAAGTTCTTGTGAAGATCCCACTGCAATGTGAAGGCCTGAGGGAGGCAGTATGGAGGAGCTAGTATGGCGAGTGAGTGGATGGGGGAAATATAAGGGTGTGAGTGTCTTCCACAGACACGGACAATTTAGATCAGGCTGCCAGTGTCACTTAGGAATTATTGCCACTGTGTGGGTGCTCACACAAAGGCACAGGTCCCCTCCGTTCTTTGGGTCCATGTTGCCTATGTTCCAATCTGAGTGATATTTTCTATCCCTACAGCAGCAACAAGGAGTCAGAAAGTCGCAGAAACTCACAGGGTCTAACTCCTTCTTCTGAAGATTGACCTGGGGACAAGGGTAAACATGACCCTTATATTCATCAACCCATTGGGCTAAATGAGATCACAGTCCATTCCTGGACATAAAACACCAACCATTATTAAATATTTTGTGATTTTTTTTCCTTTCCTTGAGATCCGAATGTAAAATGTCAAGAAGTAGAAAAACTTCATAAATCCAGAGAACACAGAAGCGGTGCTCTGGATTAGGGACAGGCCCAGCCATGGAAGGGCACACATCTCTGTAAGGACTGTGTGTTTCACCCAGTCAATCAGGAATGCACTTTCAAAATCAGGTTTGTAGTTTAGAAAGAACCCCCTGGTTGTAGTGTGCTGAGTCCAGTGGGTAGGGGTGGGCAGTGAGTCCAGTGGGTAGGGGTGGGTAGTGAGTCCAGCAGGTAGGTGTGGGTAGTGAGTCCAGCGGGTAGAGGTGGGTAGTGAGTCCAGCAGGTAGGGATGGGTAGTGAGTCCAGCAGGTAGGGGTGGGTAGTGAGTTCAGCGGGTAGGGGTGGGTAGTGAGTTCAGCGGGTAGGGGTGGGTAGTGAGTCCAGCAGGTAGGGATGGGTAGCGAGTAGGGGTGGGTAGGTGAGTCCAGCGAGTAGGGGTTGGTAGGTGAGTCCAGCAGGTAGGGATGAGTAGTGGGGATTTATCTCTAGTTCATGCCACTGAACATTAGACCATCCTAATGTAGGAGGGGTGCATGGGTCTGTCTTGGAGCTGACCTCTATCCCCATTCTAACGTAGATCACTCAGAGATGGACCAAAGGCTCCCCTGAGCTTTGTGTGAATTGTGGAGGTGAGATATATTCCCCAATATCCAGGCACAAATAATGAAGAAAACAATGTTGAAGGGCTTGAGGAGAACACATCTGGGTTTTTGTGGAGTAACTGTATATTCTAGAAGGAACTAGAAGGTGGAGAAGCCACCTCTCCCTTGGTAAATCTCAACATTGCTGCCCCATCTTCTTGGATGTGAGATGTCACCTCACCACAAGGCAACCTAGATGATGGGGCTCCATCTCCCCTGGGCACAACTTCCAGGGTGCACTTTATTTCATTCTCAAAACTTCTCTGTGGTTGTGGTCAGATAGATAGACACTCAAAGCTCTGGTCCCTTTGCTTGTTCAGAAGTCGAGTTAAAATGTGGCCCACTCATAGTCACAAATCTAAAGGGCCATGTCAGAAGCCAGCCTTTTGGTCAAGTTCCCTCCTTGGTGTCAGCTCTGCGTCAGGCAAAGCTGTACTTGCTTATGTGTGAGTCTGGGCATGAGGAATGGGATGCAGGGGGATTGGGTCCTCTCCCTAAGCAGTTTTCAAGCCCTGACCCTAGAACCCATGGATATTACATTGCTTATACAAAGGTCTTTGCAGATACAGTCAAATGAGGTGGAAGCCTTTAAGACCAACCTTAATCCAATGTGACTCGTGTCATTAAAAAAAGAAATCGTATGTAAAGTATTAATATCTAAAATATATTCAAAGCTGACTTATCCAATTAAAGCTAAACAAAAGACTTGAAGAGGTGTTTCCTGAAGAAGTATATTTAATGGGCTTATGAAAAGATGTCAGAATCATTAACCAGAGAAGCACAAACCAGTACTACAGTGAGTTATCATCTGACATCTGTTAGGATGTCTGTTTGCCCAGGGAGAGGCTCAGGGCTACTCCTTCATTCACGATGTCAAGTTTCCACAACTGTGAGAAAATACATTTCGGATGCTTTAAGGCACTCGATCTAGAATAGTTTGTCATGGCAGTTACAGGAGTTGCATGTCATAGCAGTTGCATGTCAGCAACGGGATCACCATGAAAGCAGGACTTTCTGGGGACTCCTCTGCGGACCAGAGTGTGTTGGCAGCACTGTGAGTCTTGGAGAAGAAAGCAAAATGTATAGAATTGAGGAAAGCTGGTTCGATTCCATGCACCGCTCTTGTGGTTCTTGATGAGATGCCCCCTCCCCTCCCAAGGCTCATGTATTGGGGCCCTGGGAGCTAGCTGGTGGCACTATCTGAGGAGGTGGCAGAAACTTAAGAATAATCTGTCTGGAGGAAGCAGGTCACTCAGGAGTGTTGGCTTCTCTGAAAAAAAAAAAAATGCCAGTCTAGAGAATTGCAGGTTTCACCCTTCACTAATATGAAAGGGAATTTGGGAAGTCCTATCTGCAGACCTGGAACTGGGGTGAGGGGACTCTGGCAGAGCCCCTGTCGGGTCTGGTGAGGGTGCCACACTTCAGGACTGGTTGGTTTGGTATTTCATTCAGTGATCTGCAGTTTCCTACCCTGAACCATTAGGAAAATCTCCTGCGTTCCAAACAGCTCTTCAGCGTGGCTGTGGAGTGGGTTGACTTCAGTCTGAGGGGCTGCAGGAGAACAGAACCCGAAACCCGCACCCATTCAGCTCAGGGAAGTCCTGCAATCTCTGGTTTCTCTAACTTGCTGGTGTGAAGTGAGGAAGGAGAAGTGGAACAGGACGAGAAGACATAAGACAGTTGAGTAGGACAGGAGAGAAGGGGGTGACAGCTAGTCACGTGTGAGCCGCAGCAAGAGCATACACGGGTGACACACTCAACACATTTTATGAAAAACCTCACAGAGAGGAGAGCAGACCCCCACTGTTAGCAGGGAACTTCCCTTTGCATTTGACCTCCTGTGGTCCTGAGTTGCACAAGACCCCGGGGAGAGAGAGGAGCTTCACTCCCTCCAGACAGAAAGACATTATCTCATTCGGTGTCGAGACCTCGGAGGCTCTTTGACGTCAGAGCCGCTTGCTCCTCCCCCTGCGGGTGTTTGACAGACTCCTGCTCACAGACCCCCTTGGAAGTCCCATTCTTCAAAGAGACAGTTTTACTGCTCTCATCCTGTCGCCACCACATCCCTGTCTCCCAGACCCCAGGGGATTAGAATCCTAAGAATGGCCTGGAGAGATGCAGACAGTTTCATCCACCCAGTAGGTCATGATGATTGCAAGGGGTCCTGACAAAGAAACCAACCGGAGAAGCGGAGCCTTGAGCCAGTCCTATGCCAGCCTGGGGACCCCAGACCCACAGAGCAAAGGACAAAGGCCATCTTTCAGTATCATTATTCATTGTCAGGCTCATTGCTGACTAGTCCCCCAGGGACTCCAGTTTCTGTGTGAGGTATCCCATAGTACAGAAGGAGCTGCCATTGAGAATATATTCTGAGAACTCAACATAAAAGCATTTGGAAATGTGAAGGACATGGATGATTTATATTAATTAAAGATTCATTAATTCCACCCGTCCCCAACAAAACTTTCCTGTTAGCTTGTTTCCTTGAGTTTTGTTTCCTAAGGTCTTGCAGTGTAGCCCAGGCTAGCCTCAGACTCATGATCCTTTTCCTGTCTTAATCTCCTAAGAGTAACAGGCATATGCCAATACGCCACCTCCAAAACAGATTGTTCCCACAAAACCGCCCCCCACCCAAGTTATACAGATGGGGAAGACATTCCATTTTCTCCACCAACCCTGCTTACCCTCACCAAAGTGTTTGGATTCACCCGTGAAGGGAGTGTATCTGCGACTCACAATTTTCCTCAGCAGAGGAAAGTCTCCGTGGAAAATGAGATAGACCTGCTTCCTAGGGTGGTAATGCGATGTGTGATTATACAAATACAAGTCTCAGACCAGAGGTTAGCACAGGTTATACATTATTGTTGTTATTAGGGTCCCCGTTGCCAGCTTCTCTTCCAGTTCTCACCATCTCTAGTGTTACTGACATCCTCCTATGAGCACAATTAAAGCCCGCATCTTCCTGCTACATTTATACTCTGCAAATACAATTTTTCAGTGAATTGTCCCTTTCAGCAGAAGCAGCCGGTGATTCCTGATTGCTTATTACTGACTTGAGATTGCTCAGACTAGTACTCCAGACTCTCCCTTTTTTTAGTAGCATAGCCCATCATGCAACTTCAGCATAGCTGAGGCACCTCAAGCGGCTTCCTCTACCCCTCCTTCCAACATCTCTCACTGAGATGCTTGCTGCCTCTTTCTTAACCCCCTCTTGATATTTACAGCCCCAGTTACAGAGCCTCAGAGCTCTTTCCCTTGCAGAAGCCATTAGAGCATGGGGCAGGACATTACTCTGACCAGAACAATGAGATTTTTATCGACACAGTAAGTGAGGTCCTGAGAGGAGGAATGATGCCCATATTTTATTATTGGATCAATTCATTATGGTTCTATTTTATCTTTGTATCTAGTCTTTAAATTTTTATTGTATTTATTTACTTATGCATACATGTATATATAGGGAGGACAGTCATCCCATGGCACACGTGTGGAAGTTGGAGGACAACTTGTGGGAATCAGTTATTGACTTCTACCATATGGGTTCTGAAGATCAAACTCAGGCTAGTAGGTCTGGCAGCAAAGACCTTTGTCCCCTGAGCCATCTTGTAAGCCCCCCCAGTTTTTCTTTCTGTAGTACTGGTGATTGAACTCAGGATTCTATGTGTGCGAGTCCCGTATTTCACCGGGGAGCTGTACCCCAGCCTTGTCTCGGTCATCATATCCGCACTAGTGAAATTCCAGACCTTCAACTTCAGGGAGCCTAGTATGGAAAAATCCACCAGATCTCAATGGGGAAGCGGAAAATTTTGTGCTTTTTTTCTTGCTGTGAAGATTTCTTGGTTTGATTGTGGGGGAGGAGGAAAAATGTAAGAGGGGAATAAAGACACAGGAGACATGTCTCCAAATATAAGGAAAACATCCCATCTGTTGTATAATTTATGCCGTGGATGGGGAAAGGGAATGTTAAGGCAGAGGAAAGTCACCTCAGCTTTTCTTATTATATATGACATTGGTCTGGTCACAATTCTGTCATAAATCTAGGAATAGAAAGTTACATTCCATCTGTTAGCTCCACCATCAAGAGGTAATTGGATGGTTACCTACAAAATCATTTCCATAATGGGTATTTTTTTCCTTTTCTCCCTTATTTTGCTTTATCTCTCTAAAATGAAGAAATGTTTTCTAAACAGCACCTTGATGATGTATACAGGAAGGGAAGAGGCCTTGCAGTGTGGAGAGGTGAGTAAGGATGGATAGCAAGATAATGGGTAGTTATCAAACAATATCCTGGGGAAATTAGATTAAGTCTATCATTTCTGCTCTTTATTACTGTCCTTGTAGCCTTTGAAATAACAGCTTTGCCACACCTAGAGATGATGTGGGCTCCTTCAGTAGAGGCAGGAGAAAGGAAGCAATGGCCCCTTTCAGGACTTTTCAGCACGGCTCTTCAATAACTTCATGATCCCAGGAGACGAATCAGTTGGAGGCAGGTCATGTTTGTGTTTACAGCCTGCTTCCTGTCTCCTCCCTTCCCTCCATCCCCACCCAATGTGTATTTCCCAAGGGAGAGAGGCTTTGATTGAGGATAATAGCCCTGACATGAGGCAATACATTTGTTTTGGCCTGTGCTTGGTCTGTCTCTGTCATTAGAAGGTGGGCTCCTCTCATCCGGCCTTCCTAGGGCTGCTTCCCAGGATCAGGACCACTCCACCATGGCTGTGGTGACTCACCTCCCAGATAGAGTCTTTGAAACCGTGGGTTGTGGTTGGCTGTCCATGGCAGGCCCCCAGGGCCTGAAAGGGGATGGACTGTCTGCTGCCACCCTTCAAGTCTGTATGTGACATATTCAGATCCATTGTGTGTCTGTATCATCGGACCATTGTGTAATTCTGTATACTTCTAGCCACAGGAAAAGCGCAATCACACAGTATTGTTGCAATTAGAAATGAACGGAGTGCGAAGTGTTTGCAAACGATACACTTGGGTGAGGGGTAGCTTTTGCAGATGAATGAAGAGATGATCACTTTAAGGCTTTCCTAGAAAATTGCTTAGTTTAGAGAAAGTGGAAAAGACAGAAAAGCAAAACAGTAATTCTATTTCAGAGACAAGTGTCAACAACATTTTGAATAAATCCTTGAAGATATATTCTATCTGTTGAACACATCTGAAAGACAAAAATGGGATTAAGGAATTTTGATAACTGGATTATGTTGTATTAAGATTATGATCTTCGCCGTGTAGGTTGGATCCGTACTAAACTTGTGAATTTCTAAACTTAGATGCATTTGTTTCTTACTTCAGAACTACACTGTCCAGCACAGTAGCTACTGGCCTCTAAGGCTACAGTTCCATTAACTTAGTCGAATTACAGTTTAACATTTATGCATGGTGGAGCCACCTCATTGAAAGGGTTGAACAACCTCATGGCTACAGACCATTGCTCAGACGTGGGGTGTGTTCCTTGCCATGCAGAATGCTTTTGAAAGTACTGCTCTCCAAAGACACCAGCTTGTAAGACCCACGCTAAAGGCGAAGGCACACCTGCATACCACATTTACACCTAATTACAGTCAGAGATAAAGAAGGAACTGCTCAGTCTAGTTGGGTTTGCTTTGGTTTTGTCTTGTCTTGATTTGGGATCAGAGCCTCATTCCATAGCCTAGGCTGACCTCAATCTCACAGAAATCCACCTGCTTCGGTATCCCAGGTGATGGAGTTATAGCACGGAGTTCCCATGCTCAGCGTTCCATCGTGGTTTGAAGTCAGTATGCCAAAGTTTGTTCTTTTGCTTGATGATTGGATCTACCATTGCTAGTGATACACCAATCCACTTCTCCTAGATCTCAATTAGGTGGCAGATTGCAAATCCCATGAGGGTTTCTGAGACCCAGATAACTGGAAACTGGCTTGAGCTCTTTGTAGAGAAAGGAACTCACGCTAGGGGGTTGAATTTTATTTTGTACTTTTGGAAAAAGAACACAAATAGCTTATGAGCAGGGTTAGAGGTGGGGTCTGCAGCACCCAGATGTTCTCTGCAGCTATCTTTTGGTAAGTGTTTGTGGTCTGAGGATCCTGGGGATGGCTCAGTGTTCACTGATAGAGGTGGTATGGAAGGACACTGCACTAATATCACTGAATCTGCACCTACTTAATACTATCTGCAGACAGCCAAACGTTTCTAGAAGTAGGCAGGAGGAGGAGGAGGAGGAGGAAGAGGGAGAAGGAGAAGGAGAAGAAGGAGAAGGAGAAGGAGAAGGAAGGAGAAAGAGAAGGAGAAGGAGAAGAAGACGAAAAAGAAGAACCCTTGCCATGAAGACATCATCTCCTCAGTAGGGCTGGGGTTTAGACTTTTCCCTATACTGAGTTATAATTTACTTCTTTATTTGTAATTTTTCTTTATTCTTGAGAATTTTATACATGTATGTAATCAAACAAGATTGTAACCACCCTTCAGTTTTATCCTCCCACTTCTCCCCCATATTCTCCCCAACACGTCCCTCCTCTCCCAACTTCATATCACTTTGTTATTGTTTTGACAAGCCGCTGAGCCCAACCAATGTTGCCTAGATATGCATGGGTATAGGGTCATCTACCAGAACATGGGGAATTCAATGCTTTTTTGCAGTCCTGGAATCGAGGAATGGTCACCAAATCAATGTCAGGATATTTTCAACTCCCCCAAAGGAGGATCCAATCATCAATCACCTTCCAAACTTGCCCACCCACACCTCAGCTTCCATTAGCCAACCTGTTTATGGCTTTTTACCTCTTGGGAACCTTTCATATAGTTGCAGCCAGACAGTCTGTGGTCTTCTGTGGATGGTTCCTCAGCATCTCTTCAAGCTTTATGTTCTATCCATGCTGTGGTATGTATTGGAACTTCATTCCTCTATATGGCCATCGCATAACGTGCTCAGATATATTGTTCATGTGTTGGCCAACACCTTAAAATATCCTACACGGATTATGGTTGTCCCAAATCCAACAGGTAGGTCTTTGTTTTTCTTTGTGTTTGGAAAGCAATTCGGTCAACTCCCTTTATCTATGGAAATGATGCCCAGGGTTAATTTAAAGATAGAAAAGGGGAAGATAATATATTTTAATTTTTGCTATCTAGAATTGTATGTGTTAAAAGTCTGTGTGCATGCATGTGTGTGTGCACACGTGCGTGCGCGCGCGTGGATGTGTGTGAGAATGTGCGCCTGTGTGTACTGATGAACTGAAATCTACTCCTTATTTCTCAGCCTCGTGCATCAAGAGCTACTTGCAAGCCCCATTAAAACAGGCCCCTGTACCCCCACTCTCAGAGATTTTGAATTGACAGGTCTAGGGTAGGGCCACAAGCCTTGAATTTCTGCAAAAGCTGCTGAAGCTGCCGGCCCATGGAGCATGCTTTGCACTGTACTTAGTTTCATAATCTGAAAAATCACACGGCTGGGTGGTGTCTGCCCTATGCCAGATGCCTCCTGTACCCTCATAATGAACACACAGTAGACACTTCCACCTTCCGTCATAACAAACGCCGTTTACGGGCTGCTGCTCGATGCCAGGCCCTGTGCACATTGCTTTCCCGGCACAGAGTGGTTGTGTAACTGGCTGACGGGAACGGTTGTTGGGGTCACAACTGGGGCTCCTCAGAGCATTGCCTCCTACATTCTGAGAGGCAATTTCAGTTCCAAAGAGGTGATCCTTGGTAACATCAGTTTTGTTTGGCTTTGGGGATTTTAACTGGGGGCTTCCTACTATGTGCCTGGTATTGAGATTTATAGTCTAGAAATGTTCATGTGGAAAATAATCAGAGCGAAACCATCTCACTGAATTACACCTTTTTCTACTTTTTACGGGCATTTCATCTGCTGTTTGTAATTTCCTTACAAATTCCTTGAGGTCTGGGGTAGGATCACTTGCTTTGTCATCCTTGTGCTTTTCACTGTCATATCCAGCACAGTTTTTTTTTAAATTATTTTTATTTTATGTACGTTAGTGTTTTGCCTACATGTATGCCTATGTGAGGGTGTCCAATCCCCTTGACCTCCGGAGTCACAGACAGTTGTAGCTGCCTTATGGGTGCTGGGAATTGAACCCGGGTCCTCCGAAAGAGCAGCCAGTGCTCTCAACTGCTGAGCCATCTCTCCAACCCTCCCAGTATAGTTTTTTAAAATCTCATCTATGCAGTTTTAAAAATCAGAATTTCTTTTCAGAGAAGGGTTAGGTTCCGAGCAAAATGAAAAGTACTCACAGCTCCCTCGTGCTCCACAGGACACAGTCTTCCACCTTCAACATTCTGTGCCAGAGTGACACATTTGTTGCAGTCAGTGGACTTAGGTTGACACAACCTTATCCTGCCTAAGCCCATGCTTTACATTAGGCCTCACTCTTAGTGTGTATTCTGTGGGTTTTGACAAATGTATGGTCGTGTGCAAGCATCCTGTACCCTTAATGTTACTCTGCAAACCATCTATTCATCTTCTCTCCATCTTATCTCTGGCCACCTCAGAGCATTATTCCATTTCTGTGATATTACCCTTTCCAGAATTTCCTACAGTCAGGATAATATACAGTGGATTTCTTTCATACAAGCTTCTTTTCCTATTCATGCACACTTACGTTTTTTCCACATCTTTTCAAATGTCTTATGATCTTGTGTGTGTGTGTGTGTGTGTGTGTGTGTGTGTGTGTGTGTGTGTATACAATAGTCCATCATCTGGGCTTACCACATTTTATCTCTTCCAGTTCCTGCAGGGCAGCAGTGTGGCTGCTTTCAAGTTTTGTCAATTATCAACAAAGACTTTTTTTTTATATTTTGGGTGGACTTGAGTTTTCAATTCACTGCATAAACGCCAAGAACCACAATTGACAGAACAAATAATTAGGGTTTATTAGTTTATGTAAGGAACTGTCAAGGTGTCTCTGAAGGATCTGTACCATTTTACATTGCCAGTATCAGCAAAGAGTCTTTCTGACTACTCCATGCCCTGGCCTGCCCCTGGCGTTGTCAATGTTTGGGGTTTGGCCATTTTAATAGGTGTGTAAGGCATTTCACTGTTGCTTTATTAAATTACCCAATGGCACATGGTAGTGAGCATCTTTTCTCATGTTTATTTTCCATCTTGGTGTCTCCTTTGATGAGTTGTTTGTTCAGACTATTTTGCCCATCTTAATTGGATTGTTTGTGTTCTTATTGTTCAATTTGGATAGCACCCTTTTATCTGATATATCTTTTGCAAATATTTTCTTCTGGTTGTTGGTTTATGCATCTGCCTATTGATGGTGTCTTCTCTAGACCATTTTAAATTTTCATGGAACCTAGTTAATAACCACCTTGTTAATGAACTACACCTTTGGCATTGAATCTGAAAAGCCATCATCCTAGCAATGTCCTCTAGAGTGTCTCGGGACGTCTTCCAGTAGTTTATGGCTTTGTCTTTTATTGAGGCCAATGGTCTATTTTGAGTCATGCCCACCTTGTGCTGGTCGTAAAGATCTGAGTTTTTATTTGTTGCTTCCTGCCTGTGGGTATCTAGTTGTTCCAGTGTCAGTCGACGACAAAGCTCTCTTCTCTATTGCATTGCCTTTGCTCTTTTGTCAAGGATTGGTTGACTGTACTTAGGAGAGATTCCCTCGAGGCTTTCAGCTTTGGTTTCCTAGTCCATTTCTGAAGAGTGTCTACCCTGTCTTCATTACTGTAGCTTCATACTTAGTCTTGAGGTCAGCTCAGCCCTCTGCTTTGCCCTTCTCCTTAAATATTGTGTTGAATATTCTGTATCTTTTGCTTATTTACACTGACTTCAGAATCAGTTTGTCACAGCCATATAGTTCAGTTATTTTAAAGAACTGTAAACACGGCACAGTGGTACTGGAGCACAAAAATGAAAGATGTTATCCTGTGGCCCCAAAGTCAAAGTGCTGTTGAGATGCTGTTAGCTAATTCATTTTATGAAGGTCAGGAGACGGGAGGGAGGGAGGAAGAAAGAGGGGAGGAAGGGAGGGAAGGAAGGAGGGAGGTGTAGAGAGAAATGGAGTTTTTCTGGGAGACACTGTTGTGTCTCATCATCTCATTTTTTAGAAATCAGAAATATAGAACTGAAATTAGATTCCTCCAATTCTCAGTTACTTAAAGATTAAGATTTTAAAGCGGGAGAAGTAACCACATCAGCAGGTAGTGCCCAGCCTTTGGGCCCCCAGCCTACCGTCTTCTTTCTAACCTGGAACCCATTCCTTAGCAAACCCTGACCCACTGGGCTTTTGCCTTTCCCATGCCTCTATACTGGCCCCTCATGCAAACACACCTTCCATCTAAACTTCAATTCTTTCCTTCTTTCTCATCATTCTGCCCTTGCCAACCAGTCAGGCTCTGGCTTTTAAAAACAATGATGGGTTTTTAAAGGAACATTTTACCTCAACAGTTGAAGATTTCAAGTTAAGTTTTCTTCTCTCTTCTCCATTATCTTTCTGGTTTTTCCCTGAGCTTTGTTTGACTAAAATCACCTCTCTAAAATGGAGTGAAAATTGGAAGGAGTCAGATCACAAACTGAGAGTAAATCTCTGACAACTATGCAAACCACTGGTTATTTAAAACAACATTTTAAAATAATTTTTACATGAATTAATTTAATTTGTGTGTATGCATGTGCCAAGGCATGCATGCTTGCAGAAGTCAGAGGGCAACCTATTACAGTCAGTTTTTTCTTGAATTCTAGGGATCAAACTCAGGCCATCAGGCTTAGTACACTGAGTCATCTTGATGGCCTGCAATTTATTTTTTGAACTGATGATAATTAACTCTATTGAAAAAGAAAATTGGGCCTCTTGACTTTTCTCAAGGATTTAGTGAAGTTGCAAGAAAGAAAAAGGCACTGTGCCATTTTAGACACGTGTCTCTCTCTAACATCTACTCTTACCTCCTCCATGCAAATATTTCCCTCTACAGGGGTACACAATTCAGTCATTACCATCACAATTATCACAGGCTAGAATTTACTGAGTACCTCTATGAAGAAGAAATGATACCAAATAATTTACTTATATCACATCCTTTTATCTGTCACAAAAAGTGACAGAATAAATTTTCCATCATTAGTTCCTATGGTCAGCTTTCAGTTGCTGTAACAAAATAGCAAGTCAATCAACCAATAAAGAGGAGAGGTATTTTGGTTTATCCTTTCAGAAGTCTATAGCCATAGGCTTCTAGACCTATCACCATGAACTTGTGATGGGGCAGGCACTGGAATAACCAGACCTCCACAAACAAGAATAATCATAGACATCACTTTGGGAACATGTGTTCTCTCCACGGTGAGGCCTCCATATTGTTTCCCATAATGTACTCACTAATTTTTCTTCCTAACAACAGTGTGAAAAGGGTCCTTTTCTCTCTGTCCTTGCTAGAACTCTCATCTTTTATCTCACTAAAAATATGCATTCTTTTCAAAAAGAATTATTTGTATTACATGTGTGCATATCTCTCTCTCTCTCTCTCTCTCTCTCTCTCTCTCTCTCTCTCTCTCTCTCTGTGTGTGTGTGTGTGTGTGTGTGTGTGTGTGTGAGAGAGAGAGAGAGAGAGAGAGAGAGAGAGAGAGAAGAGAGAGGTGTGTGTGCATGCTTGTGTGTACTTATACATGCCCATGTGTGTACATGTGGAAGCCAGAGGTCATTCATTGGCTTCCTCTTTTGCTCTCCACCTTATTTTTTGAAGCAGAGTCTCTCACTGAACCTGGAGCTCACTAACAGGCTAGACTCGCTGGCTGGCAGACTCCCAAGTTCCTGTCCCTGCCTCCCAGTGCCAGGATTACAGGCATGTGCATCACTCCTGACTTTTTAAGTGGGTGGTGAGGATCCAAACTCTGTTCCTCATGCTTGAGCAGCAAGCATTCTGTGCACTGAGCATCTTTCCCAGCCTCTCAGAGCAGTCTTGGTTTGTACTTCCCTGATGATTACTGATGTTAACCCTTTTGGGTTTTGCTTTTTGTTGGTGGTGGTGTTTTCATGTACCTGTTGGACATCTGTACGTCTTATTTAGAAAAAGGCTTGTTTGGTCTATTTTAAAAATCATCTTTCTTCTTGTTTTCCGTTGAGTTTTGAGCACCTCCTATATCCTGCTTAGTCTCCTGTTGTGTGAATAGCCCGTTCTCCCATTGTGTGGTTTCTCTCTTCCCTCTTGACTGCTTCCTTTTGTGTAGAAGCATTTTGGTCTGATGCAATCCTCTGTCCAGCTTTGCTTGTCTTTCCTCTACACTGGTGTTTCCTCCAAAGACCTCTTGCTGATTCCAGTGTCCTGAAGAATTTGCCCTATGTTTCTGTCTAGTAGATTTGTAGTTTGGGGTCTTACATTAAGTCTTTTATCCGTTTTGAGGTGTTTCTGTAGTAGGTGAGACAGGGGTCTACTTTCATTCCTCCTACAGAGGTTTACCCGTTTTCCCAGATCCACTGCCTCTGATGCTCTCTTTGCACCATTGTTGAGACTCAGCAGGTTGGGAAGGTGTGGGTTTCCATGTCTGTTTTATGCCAGTGTCATGCTATTTTAGGGGTTCTTTTATTTTATGTAGAACCCACAAATCATAGGACTTTGTTTAGAACTTTATCTTGAATTTCATCTGGGTTTTTTTTCTTTTTTTCCGACTGTAATTTAAAAATAGTCATTCGCTTATCTCCCCCTTTTGCAACACACAGACCACTCTCCAGATCCCCGGGGCATCATTTGCAACAGGAAATAATGTGTGTGTGTGTGCGCGCGCGCGCGCGCGCGCGTGTGTGTGTGCGTGTGTATGTGTGGGTGTGTAGTTCCAAGAGCAATCGAAACAAAACCAACATAACATGTCTGCCTGTTCTCTCTTCAGGTCAATGTTTCAGTGTCAGTTATTCAGGGCCAGAGTCAGAATCTTACTATTTATCTGCAATGTCTACTCAAATTCTATTTGTATTGTGTATGTGTTCCTGTGTGTGCACATATCTGTGTGTATGTGTGTGTTTGTGTATGTGTTCCCATTTATGCACATGTGTGTGTATATGTGTGTGCATGGCCACACATGCTTTGGATGTATACGCAGGAGTGGGGTCAGTTTCCGGGCCATCCACCCACTCACCAGGTGTCCATCTCTCTCTGTTAATCACGGAAATGACTTTTGAGTAGTGACATGAAGTCTCCTGCAACAAGCAATTTAATCATATGGGCCATGATTGCTATAAAGAGAATAGATATCTTTACAGACTTGCAGTCATCACTTCATGTCCCTCACCGGTATTCACTTCCTGGTCTTGGCCTTGCACTATTCACTTGTGAAGTTTTCTTATGCATGTGGAGTTGGCTGTGGTTTGTATCCGAGGTGTCCCCTGGAGTTTCAGGTGTTGGCTACTTGGTTTCCAGTCCTTGAGATTTAGGAAAGTAACTGGGTCCTAAGGTCTCCAATCCAGTCGATGTTTTAATCCAGGGACTCTGAACCTGAGTAGTTTTTTGACAAGTGATGGATCTATGGGAGGGAGTGGATCATTAGGAATATGCCGTTGCAGGGTAAATCTTGACTCTGGCTCTTTTCTGTTTCTCTTCTCTGTTTCCTGCCTGCTGTGAGGTGAACAGCTTCTCTCCACCAAGCCCTCCCTTGGTCATGTCCCTTTCTTATCATGCACCTAAAAGTAACATAGCTGCTTGATCATGGAAATCTCGGAAACCGGGAGCCAAATTAATCCTTCTTCCTTTACACTATGCCTTTCAGGTGTTTGTCACGGTGAGGAGGTCTACTCACGGAAACCGTTTAAGGCCGCGCTTTCATTTACCCTGGTGGTCCTTGCCTCCCATTTTGTTCTCATTGTCCTGTGTTGGAAATACGTTTGGCTCATGTCTACCCACTGAGAGTCTCTGAGCTGTAAGGAGCTCACAAGACTCTGAACATCCATCCTACAAAGTCTGTTGGTGGCTATGAACAAGCCTGGCCCTTTCCATTCAGACAAAGCCACACCAGATCGGAAGAAAGCAGCTTTGTAAAGGATGGTGTTCGGCTAAGTTTACCTTCCTAGGGTCTGGTATCATCAGTACCATCCAGGGTAAGTCACTTCCAGGCCATCTCAGCCTTCTTATGGGCTCCACTGTGGTCTGAACCATGAGGAATTCCAACAGGAATGGATGTCACCAGCTCCTTGGAGTCACCAAACTGCCTCTGCTTGTTACGTAGCCACAGGGCACGGGCACTGCGTTCCTTCCTGCCCGCAAAGGTCCTACAGATTCCTGGCCATCCCAAAGGAGAGGAGAGGAAAAGTGAGGGAATGTGGGGAGTAACAGAAGGGGGTAAGAAAGACGGAAGCCCTCTGACTAACCTCGTCCTCCTCCCTCTGCACTGTTTTCTCTGAACACACAGCAAGATGTCTTGTGCACTCCTCATTGCTCACTTCCAACCTCGCCTTCCTGCTCTCTAAGGCCCTGTGTGACCTCCGAAGCCCTCAGCTTCAGACCCAAACCTTTGGGCACGGGGAACAAAGTTCCTCATGCCCTGGTTCTCTTGAACCACTACGTAGCTGAGGATGACCTTGAACTTGGGATACTCCTGTCTCTGCCTTCTGAGTGCTTGAATTACAGACATGTGCCAGCACACATTGTTTTATGCAACGCTGGATATTAGAGCCAAGGCTACACAGCCAAGGCTTTGTGCATGGTGCACAGCTCATACCCTGTTCTAGTCTGAAGTCTTGCCAAATTGCCATATTCCCTTCCCTAGCTTCTGTCCATCTCCTTCTGTCTGTTCTTCCCCTTTTCTCCCCTGTCGGCTTCCGTCCCTCCTCCCCATACCTTCAGTGATGTTAGCCTGCTTAGGATTTTCTAATGTAGGTGTCCTTCTTCCTGCCTCCTGGCCTTCTCTCTTCTCAATTTCTCCCATTTTCCTGGAATTTCTTCTCACAGTACCTCGGTCTGCTGACCCCTTCCTCCTTATCCTCAAAGAACCAACTCAGTTTTCCTCCATGGAGCCTGCCGGTGCGTCTCATCTGGGGTCCCCTGTTTACCACTGTAGTGCATCACGAGGTCTCAGATCCCGATGCTCTTACCTCCATGGGACCAAAAGCTCCATGGAGGAAGAGACAGTGCCCCTTCATGCTATCTTTGCAAAACACAGCATCTGTCACATGGAAGATGCTCGCACATCTATGTAATGTTGGCTGACGCCAGTTTTACATAATGATTTAAGCTGGTGCTGACCCTTGCTAAAGTACTTAGTCTCATCTCCTGTACTTAATAAGACTCAGACTTAGAAAAAGGTCAAAGCATTGATAAAGCACATGCTGCTGTTCAGGTTACCTCTGGGACCGGAGCCCAGGCCATCAGGTTGTGAGCCTCTCAAGAAGAGAGCATATCATATGGATCTTGTGACTCCAGGGCCCAGTGTCATGTCTGGAAAGTAGCAGGCGCCTCATGAATGAATGAATGAATGAGTTCACAACACTCTGTTCTTTCCACTGCCCAGGACAAAGTGGATCATGATCAACTCTGTGATGCTGCATTTGTTTCTGCTCAACTCTTGACAACTAAGCCAAATAACCAGAGCCTATGATTCCAATTAAATACAAATTTCTTGTCAACATCTACCAGGTAGGCTGACATTTGCCAAATTGCCTTGGTGGTGTGCACCCTCAGTATAAATGGCACTGGCTTCCTGAAGGGACAAGTCACACTAGACGAAGAGCATCCTGAGGTGGCCCAGATACACATTTCCCATCCTGCCAACAGAAGGAGGCTGCTGCTATTTTTAAGTTTCTTCTGGAAAGTAGGTAATATGATTCCCTTTGCTTACCCACTCTGATGTCACTCAGATCTCTGGGGAGGATAGTTCCCCTTCTGAGCCTGCTCACATTGACCTGCTTCACGTTTGGAATCTCTCTCCAGACAGGTCAGATCACAAGCAGGAGGGCAGGCTTCTGATAGCGAGCTATGACCTTATGCCAACCCAATTTTCCTGGCTCGGTGGACAGCATAGATCAGAGGGAGCAAACATCTGGGGGACATTAGCTATGGTATGGGTAGGGTAAGCCTGGGCTAGTGAGGGCTGCTATTGCCTCCACTACAGCGGCATCAGAGAACGCAGAAGCCAAAGACTGCACAGTGGAGCAAGCACTGATGTGTCCCCCCAGATTGTGACAGCGACTCCTGGGGCCACAAATCTGCTCAAGGTTTTCACCAGATCCTGTGTAAGAGGGAGCTGGGAATGTCTCCCTGATTTCCAGCAACTGGAAGTCGTGTAGCCTATTCTGAACTGAGATTTTTGTTTTGAAATCGGGTCTTATACCTAAACTGCATTGTAGCCAAAGCTACCCCAAACTCATATGCCTTCCTTTGCCTCAAAATCCCAACACAACTGAAATGAAATCCCTCTTCAACAGCTCATCTGCGATCAACATTGGTGATGTTGATCGTGTTTACTTAACTCATTATTCTCCAGACTTTGCATTTCTCATTTCCACCCTCTGACTTTCAAAGCCGATCATTAAATGCAGCCTACACACAAGAGCAGAAATTGGGCATTAATCTCCTTCTGAAGAAAGGGATAGATAAACTATTTTAAATACTGCAAGGAATATTAGTCTCTCCTCTTCCCGTTATTGATTTATCCAATCATTATTTGTGTTGGTATAGATCCTTGGATGTTTATTTTATACTCTAGGCTATAACCCAATACTACGCTATTTATTTTTGTGCTCAAACTGCTTAATTATAGGATATTGGAAACTCCCATTGTTGGCTCCTGTGTCCCTTGGATACACTCCCATCATCACAGATTATTTTCATTGGCACTTTCTTGTTTTCTGGTACCACAGGATAATCCAAGCTATAGTGATCACCCTATAGGCCAGGACATTGAAATTTTTTGTTAAAATTATAGATCATATGTAAATAACAACTGATGTTGAACTGTCTGAACTTGTCTACTGACTTTTTAAGTAACAGCATTGCTTGTATCATTTTCCACATGTGACTTTTATTTATATAATCAGTATAAAATTAATTTTATTATCAATATTATGGTTTCAGCTGAATTTACAATGTTATAATTCTGTTCCACTTCTAATAGAATCAAGGGAGGCAAATAAGAATGGCCAGTTCGCTTACAATAGACTTTCTGTTTGAAGCACCTATGGCATTTATATAAAATTGTCTTCACTTAGCTATTGGCCTGGTTCTCCCTCTGTGAGCATGGCTAAGACAGAGGAGCTTACATTCTGTTTTTCACACACACTCGAGAAAAGCCGTAATAAAATTTGAGTAAAATTAGTTTAGAAGGGCCATGTAATCTAAAGGAAAACGTGTGCTATCTCAAATGATATATAAATATGCTGCAGCTGGACATTCCAAATTGTCATTTTCAGGCATGTGTTTTCTTAAATTCCCACTAAATTTCAGAAGAGATGCTGATGATTCTTCAGCAGATTTGGGGCTTGTGCCTTTCACACAGAAGTGATATTATTCCTGAACCTGCTGTGATGGTCAATATTTATTATCACTTTAACTGAATTCAAAATAATTTAGGAGAATGAGTCATATCCATGGGTGTGCCTGGGAGGACATTTCAGAGGCCTACTATGAGTGTGGGTGTCTCCATTTCTTGGACTGGGATCTTAAGTGGAGTAACAGAAGACTAAGAAAGAGCTAAGTACCAGCATTCCCCTCTCTCTGTGTGCTGAGACAAGAGCAGGTAGCTGCCATACCTTGCCACTGCTATGGAGCTGCCCACAGCCATCTCCTTCACACAATGGCTCAGAATAAATCCTGTATTCTTTATATGTGTTCTTATCAGTCATTTGATTATATCAAAAAGAAAAATGAAATAGAAAATTAATACTGAGAATTTGGGATATGGTGAAAAATCAGAACAGGTGGTTCATACACCTTTGGAACTGATTTGCAAGGTAATAGGAGCTCTGGCCTAAAGAAGTAGAACTTAACGGGGCTTTCAGGTAGCAGTGTGGAACTGCTAAACACTAAATTACTGTTTGAAACATATACAGTAAATACTATGCTCATGTTTTCAGAGAGGAGCAAGGACCTTAAAAGTAACTAAGCTAGAGGGCAATTGTGTTTGATTCTGGAAAAAAAACAAAACAAAACAAACAAACAAAAAAAAACAAACAAACAAAACAAAACCTGGCTGTGTATTTCCCATGTTCTGAGAACTTGAACAAAGCTGAATTCTGAAGTGACAGATTAGATTGTTTGGCAGAGGAATTTCTAAGACAGCTAACACCCAGGCTTTGGCGTGGTTAGTGCTCATTGTTCTTAGTCAGATTTAACAGGAGAAAGAGGAAAAGAAGAAGGAGCCGGGGGTGTGGAGGATACGAAAAACAGTGCAGTTGTAAGGAATGGAGTGTGAACACGTTTCAAATATGGACAGGGAAGAGGCTGACATAGCAGCTGTAACTGTTAAAGGGGTTAATGCAAAAGAAATCTACTTTGTAGTGGGACCAATGTAGGTGAGACATCGCTCCAGAGATTCCAGGGGATAAAAATGCAAATTCATTAGGAAGAAGAGTACCCAAATGCAGACAGCTTTCTACTGCAGGCTTTCCTGCTAGAAAACAACCTCTTAGGGAAATATTTTCCTAGGCTCAGCCACCCAGGGGCTTCTGTAAAGGTGGCGAGTTGGGGCCAGGCTTCATCTTTAGCCGGCAGCCAAACTTGGAAGCATCATTCACATCCACATCCTGATTTTGAAGTCATAGAAAATGCAAGAGTAACTAGGCTGTGGAGGCATGCACCAAGGTTTCAGAAAGCTCTGTGAGGAAGGACTGAACTCCCTGCATGTATTTCTTCAGTGGACTGTGTGTGAAGTCCCAACTGAGAGCTCAGGATGCTGGAGATGCTAGGGCTATGGGATTTCCATTGAGGAACTCTGTATGCACAGAGTGGAGCTGCCCTAAGAGATGGACTGTGTATGCTACAGAAAGCAGAGCTAGAGGAACAGGGCCACCCAAGCCTGTTGGAACCCACAGGCTGCCATGACAATCCCTAGATGCTGGCCATGGAGTTATAGGATTTAGCAGTTGGCTTGCCTGGTTTCAGTTTTGCTTTGGCTCAGGCTTTCTTGCTGCCCTCCTACTTCTCCTTTTTGCAGAGAGAGAAAGAATATGTGTGTGTGTGTATGTGTGCTTGTATACATATGTGCATTTTGAATCCATATGTATTTTAGGATATATATTTACATACACACACACACACACACACCCTCAGGTTCAAATTTTCCTATTGATTGTAACGTGAAACTTAAAAGGTCTTATTAATAGAAAAAACCCAGAACCAGATAATCAGCCAGGGTGAACGATGGAAGATCAGAGAAGCAGAACAAGCCACAGCCAACCTCACGTTACCAACTCTCAGCTGATCCTGTTTCCTCAGACTGAAAGCCTCTGAGTCCTCATCCAATAGGGTCTTAGCTGAACTGCTTAAAAGCCTCTAGTTCCTGGGCCTCATG
Organism: Peromyscus eremicus; assembly: GCF_949786415.1. NCBI lineage: Eukaryota > Metazoa > Chordata > Mammalia > Rodentia > Cricetidae > Peromyscus > Peromyscus eremicus. The sequence continues at coordinate 38,314,026 of NC_081429.1, read as the reverse complement.
TCTTTATATACCTTTCTGCTTCCTGTCATCACTTCCTGAGATTAAAGGCATGTGTACTTCCCAAGCAAGACATGAGATCTCAAGTGCTAGGATTAAAGGTGTGTGCCACCACATCTGGCTCTATTCCCAGTGTGGCCTTGAACTCACAGAGTTCCAGATGGATCTCTGCCTCCCGAGTGATAGGATTAAAGGTGTATGCTACCATTGCCTGACCTCTATGTCTAATCTGGTGGCTGGCACTGTCCTCTGATCCCCAGATAAGTTTTATTTGTTAGAGCACAAATAAACTATCACCACAATTGATCCTCACCAACTGGTCACCTGGAAACTGTAGCTCAGACCACAGGAATATAACTGGTATGCAAAGCAACTGGTATGGGTAACTGCCACTGAATTCTCCTAGTACTGCTGTCTGAGACTTGAGGGACCCACTTATGTACCCCAATCTGTCCCCATGCAAACATCTTACTTCACTAGGAGGCACCCACCACACATACTCATTTAAAGGAAAATGTGGAGGAGAGGACCAAAGGGCATATGTGTCATGAAAGCTGAGAGGAAACTTGGAGGAGGTGACAAGATGGGGTAGTAGGGAACAGAAGAGGGGATGAGGAATTAGGATAATCTGAAACATAGTTTGTTTGGAAATACAATAATAACATCTAACCCTTTGTATGCTCATTTAAAAGTAAATTATAAATGAATAAACAGATAAAAATAAGTATAAATGTTCTTTTACATGTGGAGACTTGGGAAACTAGAGATGAAATATTATTGGTGACTTTCCAATGCTATCACTTGTTAAAATGTCTCTCTGGTGCTGCTCCATGACCACAAAGGAAGCTAGGAATAAGCAGCAGGACTCAATTAAATCCCTTCTAACTTGCCTTAATGCAAATCTTAATGACAGCTCTTTGTGAAGGAAAGTTAAAAAAAATGAGTAAAACTAAACCAGATATGACCCTAGGTCAATAAGCATGAGGTTGAACTGTCCTGGACAGAACATGTGGACATTTTCTTTAAAACAGCTCCTGTGGACCAAGGAGTAAGCCTCCTGTGGACTCTGAAGTCTGGGTAAGACTCACAGAATTTTGCTTCTTCAAAGCATGGTGAACTCCTGCACAAGGTTCACATGTTCCCATACATTCCTAGAGTTTCTTTCGCAGCTATCTGGCACCTTGTACCTCAATCTAGAAACTTCCCACTGTGCTGGATGCCTGAGAGGAGACACAAAGAAAAAGTCTCATCAGCTCCTGTCAAAAATCCTGCCCCATACCCCGTGAGCTTGGCTGGACAACCGCAAAATCTTGAGGGGTCCTTACTCTTCTTCCCTTCTCTTTTAGGACGGGTTCTGTCGTGGACCTTCAGCCTTCTTGCCTTTGTTCCTTTCTTGTGGACCTCACTTAACCTTTCAGAGTTGAGACTGTCTCTCAGTGGGAAGATTTTTCGGAGTCCTAGTCTAGCAAGAAAAGGACAAAGGGGAAAAATAAAATGAGTTTGTTTGTTTTCAGTTCTGGGGTTCAAATCCAGGGCCTCATGGATGCCAGGCAAGCACTGAGCTGCATGCCCAGCTATGCGATGAGTCTTACAAAGACCTTTCTCCTTTCATCATAGGGTAAAGCTCCCATTCCAGGGGAAGATGGATGGCGGGGCCTTGAACAACAGTAGCTTCATTGTGCTCATATGTGATTCTACCATTATCCCCCTTGCTTTGAATACACACTGGAACAACGCCACAGCTGGATACTGGGCGATGTGCATACGGGGGGCCACCAGGCGGCTGATTGGGGATAACGAATATTCAGCCAAAGACTCCTGACCTCATGCAGTTCATGGGTTACTTCAAGACTCTTTCTCACGGCAACAGCAAACTGCAGCATCAGGTTCGCTAAACCCAACCTCAACGAGGCACATCATTTGAGGGGGTGCTCGTGGAATTGATTCTGAATGGGAGCCAAACCAACCCCCTAGCTGCACACTTTCCACAGTCAGGCTCTTGGTTTCAAACCCAAATACATCCTTGAGAACAGCTGCCCACTGTGAGGAGCAATCGCGCTGAACAAGGGTGTTTTGGTGTGCAGCTGGCGCTTGGTGGTTGGGAGAAATCATGGATTTGGGTTCTTGTGGCATTTGCTCTCTGGAGCGCATGTGATAAGTTATGACAATCAAATGGGTCTTTGTGGCAGGGCATAAATAGTGGTAAAAGACATATATTTTTGTTCCTATGTTTTCCTCTCATTTTCTTGCTAGGCTTCTTTTGGTTTGAATCTTATGATGGCTGGCTGCTGAGCCCAGATCATGTTTCAGGCAGAGATTGCCCTGAGAATTAGGGATTGCTCCTTCATCTCCCTTAGGCAAACTAAATACTCTTCATAGGAAAAACGGTTCTAGAAAAATCTGTTCCACAGATGTGATTGGTGAGGTCTGCTCAAAAGTGCTGATTTTTATCTAACTGTGCTGTTGCCTGCCTGAGGGTTATCTTGTATCTTATTATGAACGAGACTGAAAGAGAATGGGACCTGGTAAACCGAGCATCCAGCCCTGGTCAGACTAGGAACGGTGCTCTGTGATCAACTGTGGAATTACAGAGTATTGGAGGCAGATGAAAATCCAGGGGTTATCATCAGAGGGGGGGACAGAAACCCAGTGGTCACCTGAGCTCTGACCTTTGCCCATGCAGAGAACACAGTGGCAGAGCTCACCCCAGGATTCAGGGTTCTTGGGGGTGTTGTTGTTGTCGTTTCCACCCCTTAATTCTTTCCACTTGGCCACAGACCACCGGGTGATGGTGTCATCCAGCTGAAGGGAAGGAGAAAGCGGACTTCTGGGAGCGAAAAAATGAATGACAAGTTTGGTGCATAATTTAATATACCTCTTGCTTACATAACAGCATCTCTGCTGACAGATGCGTTTATTCTGGGGACAAGTTCCTCAATGCCATCTGTGGGCTGCCTTTTCTGTAATGTCACACCCACCTTCTAACCGCCCCCTAGAGTGTGTTTCAGATGGGTTTGGTGTGTCCTTCTAGCTCCTTCAGGGACCTGGGTGGGATCTACTAGGAGACCAGCAAAAGCAGTGTTCTGACAGAAACCAAGTGAGTCAGAAACCCCAGTGATCTCCCACCGAAGCTGTCTTGTCTTCTCCATCTCCCTTGATAAAGTCGCGTTTCCACACAGAAATCTCCATCACTGTCATCCTTCATCCCGTAAAGGTAAATGTCATCAGTGCTGGATATGGTGGCCCATGCTTGCAAGTCCAGCTCCTTGGAGGCACAGGTAGTTTGGGACCAGCCTAGGCTACATAGTGAAACCTGGTCTTGAAATACAATCTAAAACTTAGTTGCTCCCTTTATAGACACCACAGTCCCCAGGGAGTAGGTTCTAGTGAATGGAATGCTCAGAGTCACTGCATTCCTTCTCTGGGGATTCCAATTTTCTTTCTATTGTCGTAAAGCAAAGATTAGGGTCCAACCTCCCAGCTCCAGTTCTTCCTGTACTAAGCGCTTAGTGAAACTGCCCATGCCTTGCGTTCAACACATGCCAACCAGAGGTATGGGGCTCCTTTCTGTGCCCTGTGTCTCTGGAACAATATTGCCAATCATCCTGCGTTACCCTGATTACCCTGCTCAAGGAGCTCTTAAAACATTTATCATTAAGATATGATGCAGTTTCTCGTTGACTCCAGGTTGCAAAGCATAAGCTCAATGGAAGAGGGCCATGGTCCGGACTCTAGAGAAGAAAGGAAGAACATGTTCATCACGCCGAAGGCCGCAGTTAGCCTGCTCACCATAACCAGACTGTGGATGATACAGGAAGGGTGCTGATACCTCTTGTGTCTGGCATGATTAGCTCTTTCTATGACAGTCAAGTAAATTAAGCTCCTAAAGACCAAGAATGCTTTAAATGAGAGACTTTCATTCTGAGTCACTGCTGTCTAGCGTGGATTTCACCCAAATACATGAACTCAAGAGTGAAAGAAATATTTTATATCTATTTTTCCATAAATCACATTATATTGTAGTCTGGTGTGTCAGGAAATTTAATCTTATCCTCTACACCTGCCAGATCTCTCTAGGTTGCACTAAGTGTTCAGGGTCTCACATAGGACACTGTCTTGACATGCATCCATGAGTCTCAGGTGGCTGTCTACTCTTTGAGGGCAAAATCTTCCCTTAGCATGCCCCTCTGCTCTTAGCAACCCTTTGCTCTCATCCCATCCTCCTGCCTCCAGTGAGCCCTCACTTCCGGCAAGGCAATCCCTTTATCTCCACATTTTTTTCCATAGCCTTCTTCTCTCTACCCTCAAACCCTAGTTTCTTCTGTGGATCTAGCTTCTAGAAACAATAACATGGAAATTCTGCTGAATAATCCTCCTAAAACAGATGCCCATGATATCATCTGTGTGCCTGAATGTTTAGAGGACCAACAAGAAATCCCGAGGAGAGCAAATAGATTACAACCACAGGCTGCCCCATGTCACTACCCAGAATGACCAGAGAGGGTCACTTGGCATGGTGTCCTCCAACCACAAGCTGCCCATGTCACTAACCAAAATGACCAGAGACCTGAACTCAGCATGGTATTTTCCTACACCTTCTCTCCCTTCTCTCTTTCCATTCTCCTGAGGCCTCTTTGGTTGTTTAGAATAGGCTGCCAGGACTACTTTAGCCCCGAGTTGTCTGTTCAAAAGAACAGCCTGTTGAGCATTTCACTCACAGCTCTAGATCCCACACAGGATCTTGGTCCTTTGAGATTAAATCTGAACAGAGCACCCCCTGCCCCATCCCCAACCCTCATATCTCCCCAGACCAGGCCACTTCAAAAGTTGAAATCTTTGTTTCTACCAGTGTTTGCTTTTTGGTTAATTGTGGGGCAGCTACTCACCAACCCCACAGTTCCCCAGAGTTTTCTTGAGTGCGAGCAGCAGGAAATATTAGATAGAAGGATTTAGATTGTGGAGATAAACAGAAAATAAAGGATAACCTTGAGAGGGCCTGGAACCTATTCCAATGAGCCCTGACTGTCTTTGCCCTAAAGTATTTATAGAAACACCAAGGGGTGGAGCAAAAGACACCCCCTCCCCAGCACAGCCAAGTGCAGACCATCTCAGACACCTGCACTCAGGCCCGTGGTCCTAATCATCCTCTATGCAGACCTGCTGGGTAAAGCTACTAGGAAGCTGAAAATGGGCTCCCACAGTTAATTTGATGGTGGATACTTCTTGGTGACTCTTCTCTCCAGCTATAAGCCACCCTGCCCTGGTCCTGTCTTGAAATCATTCACCTGTAAACTTCGGTGCTGTTTCAGGTAGGAACATGCAAGCTGCCAGTGCTCTTTTTTTGTTTGTTTGAGAGATTTCCATAGGATACAGGGATAGGTAGTTTTTTCCATTGGTTTGGGGGTTTCTGTGACCAGTTACCCAAAACTGAGTAGTTAAAAGCAATAGAAATGAGGCTATAGAGAGGGCTCAGCAGTTAACAGAATGTGCTGTTCTTGCAGAAGACCTGGGTTCACTTCCTAGCACCTGCACGGCAGCTCACAATCATCTATAACTCCAGTCCCAGGGGATCCTATGCCCTCTTCGGTCCTCTGTGGGCACAAAGTATCTACACAGTGAACATACACACAGAGAGGCAAAACTCTCATATACACGAAATGAACATTAAAAATCTTAATGAAAATAAACTCAGAAATGTACCATGCTTTCCTTGATTGTTCTAGGGAGGCTCGTTTTTTTTTTTACTTCAGAGAGTTTTCTGCAGTCCTGGGCATTTTTTGGCTCAAAGGCATTAGTTGTTTTCCTTCTACTCGCAGCCCTACACGGGCAGCAGGGTACACATGCATCTTGCAGGTCTAAACATTAGACTGGGATACTGTTTTGCATCTTCTAATTTCCCCTATGCATTTGTGCAGTGAAAGGAGATTGAAAGATTAAAATCAAATTGTAGGGTCTTTTCTATAGATCTTATGATGAGATTGGAATAGGGCCATTATAGAACTGACTTCCGTCTTTGGAGATGGCTGCCAGCTTCCAGGCTGGCCTGGTAGATTCTCTCAATTTCTCTCTCAGTGTAATTGTTTTTTCCTTTGCATACTGTGTGATAACACCTGACAACTGAGATCATTCTTACAGCCCCCATCCCTGTATCTCCGAATGAGTGTTCTCCATTTGGGGATTTATTTTATCCTGATCACAGATAGAAAGCACCTAAGGTAATGCCTACCTAAGGCCACAGGAGATCTCCTTCAGCAAGTAGGGTGTTGGGTATTTGCTGGGCTGTATTAACCAGGTACTCAGAGTCTCAGAGAACAGCATGAGCTAACCAGCATTGACCAACCAGCGAAGCAAGAATGACACAGGCCACTCGAGCCTGCCTGATGGATGGCTCACTACTTACGTAGTGCAGGAAGGTAGGTCAACTAATGGCTGTCGTTTCTAGGGGTGGAAAGCCTGCTTCTGAAAATTTCACTGTTTTCTCTTAGTCCAAGATTCAGCTTCCTTGCTTTTTACCCAAATGGGCACTGAGAAGACCCTGCTTCTCTTTTTGATTTTTTTAAAAATATGACTTTTCATAGCATCTATTGCTTTATAAGTAAAAACCATCTGGCTTTACCCAACAAAATCAGATATATATATATATATATATATATATATATATATATATATATATATATATATATATATATTCCCTTGAACTCTCCTTCCCTATTTATACTCTACTGCCTTTTAGGTATAGTTTCCTTCTTGATAGTCTCCTAGATAGCCAAGCAAACTTGTCTTTAGTCTTAACCTTGTGATTTCAACTGAAAAGGTTACTAGTGTGCCCCCCCTTTTTCTTGTTTGCTCGTTTGTTTCTGTTTGTTTTTTGAGACAGGGTTTCTCTGTGTAGACCCAACTGTCCTGGAACTCACTCTGTAGACCAGCTTGGCCTCAAACTAACAGAGATCCACCTGCCTCTGACTCCTGAATACCTGATTTAAAGGAGTATACCACCACCACCTGGCTATGTGACCCCTTATTGCTTACATCCTAGCCAATCCTATCCTGTAAGCCCAGTGATCTCTCTACTCTGCAGTCAGCCTTCCAGCTGTGAAGCAGAAGCCCATGGCATTCATCTTTCAGTTTCCATGAGAGTCCCTCCTTTCTGTCATTTACCTGGAGAGAATGAGTAGCAGTACTCATGGCCTCCACAGCCCAGGAAGCATCTGTACTCAACAACTCAGCATCAGGCCTGAAGTGACTGTCAATCTCCTCTCAAGTAGCTCTCTGAAGTGTACTTGTTTCCAGACCTGTGTTTGCTTCACGGCCAGCTTCCCTGATGTCACTTGAGCACCCAAGGATGCTTTATGTCATCCTGCCAGTCCTGTGTGGACAGGACCTAAAATGATGCACAGCGAACACACAACAATTGGTTTTTCTTCCTTTTCCCTCCCCCTTGCTCCCTGCTGTTTCCGGGATAGGCACAGCTAACAGAGCATCCATCAAGGTCTCCTTTTAGGCCTCACTTTTTATTCTTTTCTTGACGTTGACAAGTCCTGCTGTATATTGAGTGGAAATACAATGCACTGCTGGCTAGAGAGGAGGAGGAAGAGTGCACTTTACCATCAACTGTGTTCTAAGGAAAGCACCAAGGTGACTTCTCCATCCTTTCCCTGTGCAGATTAGGAGGATGACACGGTCCCCCCAAAAAGATGGTACATGATACTGCCCAAGTTGCTAGGAGAAGACATGATCATAGAGGTCATGGAGGTACAGAGAACAAGAATGGATTGAATTCTAAAATGTAAAGGCTCCTCAATTCTCTATGATAACACACACATATATATACATATGTATATACATATATGCATACATTTGCATACATATACACACACGTGTGGTTTTTTTTTTTTTTTTTTGAGGTAGGGTTTCCTGGCTACCCTGGACTCACTCTGTAGACCAGGCTGGCCTCAGACTCAGAGATCTGACTGCCTCTGCCTCCCAAGTGCTGGGACTAATGGCATGTGCCACCACACCTGGCAATAACATATGTTTTAATTCCTCCGGACTTTGAGGAAGATATTCTTAAATAGACAGGCTTTTGTTGTTCCTGACAGATTGGAATCAACTCATCTGGGCTCTAAGTCCAAAGTTCCATGCCGATTGGTCATCTGGGAAGCTGTGTGACACCACCAGGAGAGCCCTCTGACTTTTCTTACCTCTTGGGTATATGGAGATTGGAAGACCAGATGCTTCTGTCCCAACTCTGTCCTCTTCGCTACATCCAGCTTTTACTTTGTAGCTTCCAGTTTTGATGAACACACTGCTCTGGATTCCATGCTTTCATGGAATTCCAGAGTCTAAATGTGTGTGCTTACACATGTATAGGACATATGTATACACAAACAACCATGTCATCTAATAATGACCCCACCTGAGTTTTACCTTCAATTTCTAGTAAACAACATTACAGGCCCATGTCTTTACTTCTAGTTCTGTGACTGAAAACCACTGATACTGATATGATACTCTGTGAATAGAGAAAACCGTGAAATGGATTTCAAATGCTTTCGCTGACACACTGTGGACATTTCCCCATTGTCTCAACCCCAAGCTGCAGGTTGCCCGTTTTCTCCTAACTACTTAAAATACTGTATCTGCACTCTTGATCATCTTGCATGGTAATCAGAGTTGAGGTCCATCAGAGAAAACACAAAATAAGGGGACTTGGGAATCGATATTTAAAAAGATCTTAAAATAAGAAGGAATCCAATGGGCACACCACAGTGTACTCTTCCATTTCTTTAGTGCAATGCCTTTTGAAGAATGCCTAGATAGTTTCTAGAAACTATGTATCTCCTTTCTACCCAAGAGTACCAATTCACAGTGCTAATACTTCCAACTGATGTAAAAAAAAATTCTGTTCAGTAATATCATTCAGATATATTGCTGAATAGTGGCCTTCTCCAAATATTTTTCTGCTCAATATCTAAAATCCAGGAGTTGCTGTTCATCTTCATAGATTTGTAGATTATTTCCTGCCTAAAGAGTTTTTCCGCACACAGATGAATTATTGCAGTAAAAGCAGAAGTATCTCTTCTCATGGTCTCATGCTAGAAAGAAGTGTATGATATGTGGAGTTAGCAAGGGAGAACCTCATTGACCTGGTTTAGGGTTGAGATTATTTAAGACAGAATGATCCAGGACCAGGGAGATGGCTCATTGGTTAAGTGGTTGCACCCACATGCCTGAAACTGGAGTTGGGACCTCCAGAACACTGGTAAAATGTCACATCAATGGGACAGCCCATTTGTAACTCCAGCCTCAGAAGACAGAGACAGGGATCCCCAGAGCACGCTGGCTTTCAAGGATATACACAATGACCATCTCTGAGTTTGACAGAGACTCAGTCTCAATAATCGAGGTGATGGTGATAGAACGGTGGAGGATGACATTACCTTGGGCCTCCCCATGCATGCACACACATGCACCTTCCTCACATTGGCCCACATGTATGAAAACATGCATGCCAGACACACATGTGAAAATGGAAAAAGAGAGAACAACCCAGAGTTTGACAAATATGCAATGAACCCTGAGTAATGTCTTGCAGAGAAACGGAGGCACAACTGTGGAGAGACATGGAACTTCACTTTAAGGAAAGTGACATTGTGGCAGAATGACACCATTGTTGCTTGATTTGCATTCCTAGCCCCTTGGGACAGAGATTCTAAAGTCTACATTGAAAAACCTGGATTTTGTAAGTCAGGGATCTAGGAATTAGGGCAAAGGCTGTCACAGTGTTTTGTTCAAAACCATCTCTGTGGATATTAGGGGCGCTTCTTGATGGAAAACTGATTATTAACGACACACTTTTCTCTTCTGTTCATTTTCTTCTGGAACTTTCTGATTATCCCTCCCCAAGGAAAGGAATCAAAATATAACACACCTACATCTTAGGGAAGATGCACATTCCCTACCCACCATTGCAACGTGAGTGCATGTCAGATCCACTGGCAGAGGTTTATGGACTGGACATTCTATGACACCAGGGAAGCTGGTCCGTCCTATCTTGTCTTCTAGTCGGAGAGAATGAAAGAGGGGGAAAAGAAGAGAATTTAGAATAAAGTACAGGGAGGGAGAGAACCCTGAATAGATTCTCCTAGTGACTCTAGGTTCCAGGACAATATCCTTATAGGGAATCTCACCATGACCCACTTTAGAATCATCTTGTTTTGTTATCCCTAAATGTACCTCTGCTTAACGCTTCCCAAGGCTGCTCTTAGGCATGCTTTCAATGCCACTCTGAAGACCAACTGAAGTAATTCCTTCTGATTTCTCGCTTCTCCCATCTCTACTCTTCGCAATCTACGCTAAACTTGCTGCATTGTGGGCAGAGTTGTGTGTTGGAAAACAACCTGTACTCAAGGAGAACTGGTCTGCCCGTGAGGCAGATGGGTAAATGAGACTTGGGAATGAGGAGAGATAGGAATGATGACTGCCACAGAGTGCTCTGAGCATTTTCTCACTAAATTCTCACAGTAAACCCCACCTCGATTTACAGATCACTGAAGTAGGGAACAGATATCTCAGCACATCACCCAATGTGGCAGGGCTGAGATTTAAATAAAGTCTGGCTCCGGAACTTATGCTTTAATTACTGTTATTATGTTTTGATTAAATATGTCAAGTCCTTCGAGGATGTCAGCGGTGAGAACGATCTGTGGCAGCGAAAGAGGAGGTGATGTCTGGATGTGATTTTGAGGAAACAGTAGGAGTTCCACAGGAAGAAATAAGGAAGAAGTGAAAGGAACACCGTGGAAAATCCAAGAATTTTCTATTGACTGTGTGTTGAGGAACGACAGAAGAGCCATTTGAGGGGTGTGAGGAACACACACCTTGTGAGTGAGAGTGGCCAGTTAGACTGGGGGCGGGGTGGTAAGGAGAGTGGAACAGCAAAGGCGGCAGGGTGGGGGGAGATGGAAAAGAAACTCCATCTCAATAAATGGTTGGGATTTACTTAGGAAATTAGATCCTGGAGAAGGTTTTCTTGGGGGGGGGGTGTAAATGGTCAAATTGGTCTCTAAGATACACTAGTTGCTTGATAAAGTGAGGAGTACGTTGTTCAAGAAAACATCAGAGGCAAGAAGACCCTGGCTCTTTGGTGTTCTGGGTCTGTATCTATGCCAGCCAGGACAAGCAAACCTGGGGTAAATTAGGGGGTCAAAATAAAATGCCTTCCTCACTTTTTACCTATCGCTCAGTTAGACAGTTGTGTGCCTTTGATGGTATCCTCACATCGCCATTGCAGACATCCCGTGGATTCCCTGAATATGGTCAAATGTTGCTTAAAAGCAGGAACCATCCTGAGAAATCAGCAGGTGACGTGGTCACCACGTAAACTCACAGAGTGCGTGCATATGAACTTCCATGGCAGAAGTCAGTCAGTCTACATGCAATGGAGAGATAGGGTAAACATGAGCTGTACAAAGCTGCTGCCAGTACATGACAACATGCTGTTCTATGGTAAAGTTTTTATAAGCGTGAGTACAGCAAACAATGATGACATGCAGTCACTAAACACATAGAGAAGTGGTGTATCTGTTTATCACTCTCAAGCATTGTAAACGGCCCATGACTCTCTGTACTGGGCTTTTATATGGCTGGCAACACTGTGGCCTTATTGACACCAATATCACTGTGGACACAGGAACAATGCCCCATGCTGAGATATCATAACGGCTTCAAAGTCACTAGGTGATAGAAATTTTTAGACGCATGGTCATTTTACAGCACCATTGTTATATTTGTAGTCTATTGTAGGCTGACATGCTGTTTGTTATGTATCACACGACCATACTTGACTCACTCATCAGAGAGGACCCATGGGAAGGAAGCCTTGTTACTCTCGTCCTTTGAGATACTTCCTACCTAAGAACAAGAGGCTAGCCCTTTACACTGTGCAACAAAGGCTGATCAATAAATACTCCCACCTGTCTTTGTATCCTAAGGCTGTGAACTTTATGCATTCTAATAGAACAGCATGTGGGAAGCAGGGTTACTGCCAACAGGAGAAGGAAATAGACCACATCTGGAAAGATATTGCAGGGTCCTTCCCTTCTGGCCTGCCTGCCATGCACATGGGCCACTGGGTTTTAATTGTAGAGTAACCACCTCTTGCGTTTGTCTAATCAGGGATTTATAAATTGCAAAGAGCATTCACATGCATGAGCTCATCTGAGCTGGATGGAAGCTGCCATTCACACCTCTGTCATCGAGACCAAAATACCTTGTGACTTCACTCAGCGGCTGGCTGTGGGGTATAAGGAATTCGGCTGCACAGGTGGCTGGTGCGGAGGTGGGGAGGACCCTGGAATGACTTCTGTGTTGTGAGAGGAAGAGCAGTAGCTATGAATGAGAGTGAGAAGTGAGCAAAGCCCAGAAAGGGTTTTTGTTTGTGTTTGGGTTGAGACAGGGTTTCACTATATAGCCCAGGCTAGCTTCCAATTTGCCACATCCCTGCCTCAGCCTCTGGAGTGCTAGGATTTCAGGTATGCACCATCATATCCAGCAAACCCAGTCTTTAGGTCACTCTTTTTAGTACCTCTCCTTAAGCCACATCCCTTCGAGATGGAAAAGAATATGGAAGAAGAAGCTCTCAGCTGGAGAAAGTTGATTTTGCTTCCATGGCTTTTCATACCTAACAAATTCATAGGATTTTTGTTTTTACTCCAGCCAGATCTGTTTCCCATTGTGATCATCACTCTATTTTTGATATTTTTTATTTTATTTATGATAATAAATACTCTTTTGGGCAAACAGGAGCTGAATTATGTCTTTCAAGTCACTTTTCTACATAGTTGCTCGTATTGATTTCTTTATGGCTTATGTGATACAGCAAGGAGTTGGGATGAACATTAAGGTCAAGAAGGGCGGGTAGAACTGCAGGGGCTATTGCTTACCCAGAACCCAGCCATTTGCATTTCCTCAGTATGCTATAAGGAATGTGTGAATAAGGCTGGAGGGTAGATTCCAGCTTAGAGAACACAGTTATTATAGACTTGGTTTCATAATGCTTTTCTTTCCACAATTTTCTAAAAGGATTATCTCATTCATTCCCTCAAATCTGGACTCTCCAAATGTAACCCACTCAATGGAGCAAAACAGTAACCTCAATACAATACAACCCATCGCTGAATAACTAAGCCATGAAGAAGGGCCTGACATGACTCCCAAGTACACATTCTTTGGTCTTAAGAACTTCCGACCTCCAACCTGTCCACATGCCTCCCCAGCATGGAGGGTGTGTTACTACCAAGGGGGACTTCCCTTCTATTTCTGAAGAGGATGCATGAAACTTGTTTCTCTTCACTGACTTTGGAGAAGACCCAGAATGACAGGTCCTTCCAGGGCAAGTTGGGACAGATCAAGAAAATAAGAGACATAACCTTACAGAAGTGACCCCCTTCAGGAGAGAGACGGTACTGTAAGATGGTCATGACTTCTTCCATGTCTAAATTCTGGTTTAGAATTCTTATTCTTTCCCTAAACCAATTCCTCAGAGTTTCTTCTTGAGTGGAATACCTCCATCTTGTTGGGGTTCAATTTAGTTTTATTTACTTTATTTTTTGAAGCAGGCTGACATTGAGAAACAGGGATGCTGAATCACATTAATGACAGAGCTGTGAGAAACATTTTTGAGAAAAACAAAATAAAAATAGTCATTTCACACTCTAGTAAAATCTTCAGAAAAATTTCAAAACTGGATGGAGCCACAGCAGCCATGGAGAAGGATGCATGAGGCTTTCCTCATGAGATTGGAATGTGACATTTATTTGGATGAACACATTATTAAGGGTAAAATTAGTCTCATGGCCCAGATTGACCATAGTGTCAATAATTTTTCCCACTTAAGGGAGACATGTACATTTGCATGCTGTCACCTGGATATATCTAGCAGCATTTAGAAAATGGGAGCTGTGCTTCTCTGGACTACAATCCCATCAATCTTTTTTTTTTTTTTTTTTTTTTTTTTTTTAAATCTGCTTGTCTGTGTGGAGCCTTCTGTGAGTCTCTTCACACAAAATCCTGTCTTGGAAGCCCTAAAAAAATACTGCTAAGGACTCACAAGTAGAGGCACATGGGCTATCTCCTCAGCCTCGTTTCTACCCTTCCCACCCCTTTTTCTTTGCTCTGAGGAGAGCCAGAAGGGTTAGGTTATTATATTAAATAATAATTCCTGATGTTCGGCTCTTGCTTTCTGACTTCCTTGGATACAGTACTGTGTTTGCTCAGGGAAAATGGGTCACAGATTGCTGAAGGGGCTCCTCACTGTGCAGTGGTTAAGAGCTGTTTGTTTTTCAAATACCTTAATTGTATGGTCTACCAGAAAAGAACAGCACTGAAAATTATACCTCTGCGCTAACTGCAACCAGATGGACAGAAACAACAAGGCGTTTGAAAAAGATAAATGCCCCACAGTCCCTCTGTGGCTGGTTTTATCGCCAGTTAATTTCATAATGGCTTCTTCTGGCACAGGAGGGTTGGGGGGGGGAGAGTGGATATTCCCCCTGGGGTAGGAGCAGAGCCCCAGCAAAACTCAGGCAGCTTCCAGAGGGAGGGTCCTCCTTGCAGCCGATGTGGTGAGAATTGGAATAAATGTGTTGGTTTGGGGCTGAGGTGAAGGGCGGAGCTGTTGGGAAAGTAGAATTCAAAGCCCAAGGGCAGCACATTGTTGTTTTTTTCACTTCATGCTTCTTGGTGCATTCCATTTTGTACTGCCTTCTGCTACGTACAGTGCGGGAGGTGAGGGGATTGTCGTTACTAGAGCAGAGGAGGTGGGAAATACACTATTAAATGATCTGATTGGTCCCTGGCAGCTCAAAGGTACAGAAGCCAAAGTGGCTACTGGAAGAGTGTTCATGTTGGGTGAGGGTCATGTGGATGCTTCGTTGAACTCAGGGTGAGGCTGACTTCTGGATCTTTGGTCCTTCTCCCAGGACCACAGTGTCCAGGCTAGAGATCAGCTCTGTGGGTATGCCTTAAAACCCAAGTGACCAGCTTGCCAGACTGTCTGCAACCCACACGTTCTTATTATATATCATCCTTACAGTATGGAGTAAACATGCTGGATTCAGGGCCTTGAGGGTGTGGGGAGAAAGTCCTGGAAGAAATGTAGGCAAAGAACTCATTGACCCTCTCTCTCAGGGAGCAGCTGTGGGGCCAGGGACTGGTTTAAGATTTCATTTTGGAAAAAGAGTTCTTCCTCTCCTGCCCCATCATCAACTCTGACCCCACTGCCACCAACAAGAAGTCCTTGAAAATGGGGGACAAGGAATTTGAGATGCTTCACATGCCCGTGTTAAAAAAAAGAAAAAGAATGCATACAAACAGTGAAGCATGGACTCTCCTGGGGTTAAGGAAGACCCAAAAGTAAAAATAAAATGGTCAGTCAGTTATTAATGCTGCTTCTTCCCTTCTAGAATGATCTCCATCGAAGCCATCGGGTCTCTATGCTTACATGGTTTAATAACAACTCCCCAGTTACTGGATGGGCTTTTCCTCAGAAGACTGTGGTTTCCTCTCAAACCTCCTTCAGCTCTTCAGCTCTCCCTCACCAGAAAATCATCAGATTGACCTTAAATATCTTCTATGTTGTATGTCAGTTAAATCTCAATAAAGCTGGTTAAAAAGAAAAACATTCACTTTTTTATTCTGATCTCATGCTTAGTGAGACTTCTGATAGGTGTGGGGGGCATAGATACACGTGTGTACGTGTGTTTATGTGGTTATGTGCACATGTATATGGAGGTCAACACTGATGTCTTCCCCAATCACTGTCCAACTAGTCCAGTGGTTCTCAACCTTCCTAATACTGTGTGACCTTTTAACACAGTTCCTCATGTTGTGGTGACCCCCTAACCATGAGATTATTTATGTTGCTGCTTCAGAACTTTAATTTTGCTACTGTTATGAATTTTAACATAAAATTCAATGGTCTCAAGCCACCCCTGTAAAAGGGGCATACAACACTCAAAGGGGTTGCAACCCACAGGTTGAGAACCTCTGACATAGACTCTAGGTCCTTGAGCTTTCTAATTCAGCTAGGCTCATTGACCATTGAGCTCCAGAGATCCTCTTATCCCATCTCCCCCACATATTACAGATGCATACTGCTATCCCAGATTTTAACATGGGTTCTGGGGATCTAAACTCACATCACCATGTGTTTTTGTGACCAGCACTTTATCCACCAAGTCATCTGCCCAGCCCATTCTTTGGGACTTTAAAAACAAACTGATGAGACACACAGCTTGCTTCATAATAAAATTGGCTAAGTTTTAATAAAATACTTAATTCATATTGATCAATAAAGGAGATCTCAATCACCTTAACATTTAAAAATGTATTTAATTAATTCTGTTTTATGTGCATTGATGTTTTGCCTACATGTACGTCTGTGTGAGGGTGTCAGATCCCCCGGAACTGGAGTTACAGACAGCTGTGAGCTTACATTTTCTTTTTCCAGATTTTTACCAACCTGTGTTCTACTTTTCCTTGTTCTAAAACATCATAAGAGTTGAAGTATACAGTAGGTTCTTTTGGACCCACTTCTTCCACCGAATCTGCTGGTTCTGAGAGTCACTTGTGTGCCCACCATTGCTGTTTTTGTACTGGGGCATAGCGTACTGCTGTATGAATAACACACAGTTTGTTCATTCATTCTTCTGCTCATGAACATTTGAACCACTTCAAATTCAAAGCTGACCTAAACAACCTTGAATAAATCTCTCGGCAGATACTTGTTTTATTTCTCTTGGATAAATATGTGAGAGAAGTACTTCAATGTTTATGAGAATGTACATTTTGGCTCATATATAATACATATGCTAATGAAAAAAGATCTTTTTTTTAGACTTCACTATTCACACAAATTTGTGGGTGGATAGATGGGTGTTTCATAACATCAACCAGTTCTCCACCACCACCTAGGCATCAATTCAATTATCACATGGCCTGCATTTAGTACAGACCCTATGAGTTAAGGTCTCTAGCCCATAAAAGCACCCATCCCCCATTTTAGGCATCAATCATAATGGCAGGTCCTAAGGTTATCCACAGTCTGTATGACTTTGCCATAAATTGGAGGTTACCAAGCTTTTCTCCCTAGGTTTGGTAAATTTGCTGAACTCAAGAAAATACATTTATTGGCTTATAGTAAAGGATATGATAAAGGGTGCAGATGAACATCCAGGTGAAGGGTACACAGGGTGAGGTTTGGAAGGGTCCAAAGCACAGAAGCTTGCTTCCCATGGAGTTGGGGCACACCACCCTCAGACACATGGATGTGTTCACTGAGGGTTTTTTTTTTTTTAGAAAAACAGATTTCATCACACAGGTGTGGTTAGTTATGAACTCAATTTCTGGTCTCTCATCATCATGCAGGATAGGAAGTGGAACTGTAAGTCTCAAGCTTTTAATCATGGCTTTCTGACAGACAGGCCCTATCCTGGAGCCTCCCGGAACAAAAGCTCTGCCGGGGGACCCATCACTCAGACTGCAGGGTTTCAACGGGTCAGCGCTGAGAACCAATATACATAAATTTTGTATTATTTCACTTATGCTCTATAATACACCTACCTCCTGGTCACTAGGAAACTACAAATCCAAAAAGTACAGCAAGATATCACTTAACACCCAGCAAACAGTTTTGCCAAACAGAAAACACTGGGAGAAATTAGAGCCCTTAGGCATTGCTGCTGGGAATACAAAGGGCTTGACTGCTTCAGAGAGTTTTGCAATTTCAAATCGAACACTTCTGTGTTTTTAGTTGATCCGCCATGCTGTCTACTGTCCATAACTGTCAAATTCCATAAGGGTCACATCAGCTGTGAAGGATGCTCCATGCCTATCGTATTCCCACAGACCTCAGCAAATACAATCTACCTTCTATGTTTATATATTTGCCCTTTCTGAACATTTTATACAATTGGAATGCTATAATATATGGCCTTTCATGTCTGTGTGTGTTCTTTTACTAACGATAGTGTTTTCAGAGTTCATCCACAATGTCATGTGTATTAGTACTCCATTCCTCTTAATTAACAAATAGCACTCCACCATATACACTTGCCACATTTTCTTCACTTATCAACTGTCATGTGGACACTTGGGTTGTTTCTACTATTCTTGACAATTATGAAGAATATTGCTATGTATATTTATGCACAAGATTTTGGATGAATAAATATTTTCATTGATCTTGAGTACATAACTAAGCGTGGAGTTATAAGTATGATTTCTGTTTAATGTTTTTGAGGAACTGAAAAATAATTTTGAAAGCAGCTGCACCTTCTTGCACTTCTGTTAGTAATGGATGAAGGTATCACACCAAGTTTGTCCTCAAGTCTCACTGTTGCCTGTGTTTTTGTTAAGAATCAACCCATTGAGTGAGAAGTAGTATCTTCTTGCTTAGGTTTTACCATTCTATGATGGACACCTGGTCATGTGCTTATTGGCCATTTACAGACATTCTTCAGAGAAATTTCTGTTCAACACGCTGTCTATTTTTAATTGGGTTATCTATTTATTGTTGAAGAGTTCTCATTTTACATATAAACAGATGAGAGCCTGGAGAGTTGGCTCAGTCATTAAGAGTACTTCCTGCTCTCCCAGAGGACTTAAATTTGGTTTCTAACATTCATGTCAGGTGGTTTGAACCTCTGTAACTCCTGCTCCAGGGCATCCAATGCTCTCTGTGGGCATCCTCATATATGTGGCCTAAGCTCACCCAGATACCACCCACACACACATAAATAAAACAGTATATGAATATGAGTGTTTATGCTTATGTGTATTATTTTTATTGATTTTTATGTGTGCATACACAAGCACACATACTTAAAATCCTTATCAAATCCATGAGTTGTAAAAATGTCTTCTATTGTCCACTTGTACTTTAAGTTTCCTGGTACTCTTCTTTGGAGTACATTTTGTTCCCTTGTTAATTTTGATGAAACTCAATGTATTTACTCTTACTAATTACTCTTACAGCTTTTATTTTGGGTATCAGGTATATCATGTAAGCTAAAATCATAAAAATTCATGTTTTCTCCAAGAAATTTTTTAAGTCTTATCTCTTCCATTTAACCCACTTGAGTTAATTTCCATATTTGCCATACAGAAGCTACTCAACTGTGAAATTCTGCATGAGAATGTCCAGCTATCCTGGGATATTTTGTTCGAAAAAAAGGGATTACTTCTTCCCATTGAATTATCTTAGCATACTTGTAAAAAGTCGAGTTATCATAAATTTAGGACATTGTTTTGGAGATTTTTATTTTATTTTATGGTAGATATAAAATGTCTCAATCATTGTATCTTTACATTAATTTTATAAACTCAGAAACCTGAGTCTTCTAATTTTGTTTTTTATTGAAGATCGGTTTGGTGAGGCCATGTCTCTTGTGTTTTCATGAGAATTCTAGTGTCATCTTGTCAATTTCTTCAGGAGAGGAAGCTGGGCTTTTGATGGGAATGCGTATTAAACCTGTAGGTCATTCCAGAGAATGCCCCCCATGTACCTGTTAAAGCTGTGTCATGAATGCAGCTCTTTCCGTTCAACTCTTCCTTCATTTCTTTTAGTGACACCTTTTTTTTCAATGCAATGTCTTCAAATACTGTAAACTATAATCTTAATTTGCTGGTGTTATCATTAATTGAACTTCTTAATCTTATTTTAGAATACTTACTTTCACTGATTTTTGTACATTAATCTTGCATCATAATCCTGTGTGTATGCATGCATGTATGTGTGTATGTTGGGAGCTGTTTAGGACATTTTAGATAGAAAAATCATGCTAAAGATATACACAATTTTACTTCTCCTATTCAATATGAGTACCTGTTCTCTCTCCTGAAGAATTCACTGAGTTGACCCTCCAGAACAACGTTGTTTAAGGGTAGCAAGAGTTGAATCCTTATCTGTTACTAGTGTGTTGAAGAAAAGCTTGTGATCTTTCATTGCTAGGAGTGATGTTAGCCTTGAGTTCTTATTAATGCCCCTTTATTCTTAGCCCAAGCATTTTTATCATGAAAGGGTGTGGATTATGTCAAATGGTTATTTGCACTTAGTGCAGTGATATATGGGTTTGGTCCTTAATTCTATTACTGTTTTGTGGTACATTGATTGATTTTCATATGCTACATCAAGCTTAAATGCTGGGATAAATCCTACTTGGTCACAGTATATAATTCTTTTTATGCACATCTGAATTCTATTTTCTGGTACTTTGTTGAGGATTTTATTATCAATTGCCACCAGGGACACAGATTTATATGTTATTTCTTTAACATGTGTTAATCTGGTATGTTAGTGCTTTCTATATCCCTACATAGACCAATTATTAATTTGTGAAAGCAAGACACTTCATTTGTAGAGGTAGAAACAGAGGACCTGATGAGGGTCAACTGCAAACTGTTGTGACAGCTTTTGCTATCTACCAAATCAGGTTTGGGCTGGGGTGCAGTGGGAGGAACATGGAGTAAGAAGTGGTTCTCATTAAGGTCTATAGATACTAAAAAGAAAAGAAGACAAGAGAGGAGAGGAGAGGAGAGGAGAGGAGAGGAGGGAAAGGAGGGAAGGGAAGGGAAGAGAAGAGAAGAGAAGAGAAGAGAAGAGAAGAGAAGAGAAGAGAAGAGAAGAGAGGAGAGGAGAGGAGGGGAGGGGAAGGGAGGGGAGGGGAGGGGAGGGGAGAGGAGGAGAGGAGAGGAGAGGAGAGGAGAGGAGAGGAGAGGAGAGGAGAGGAGAGGAGAGGAGAAGAGAAGAGAAGAGAAGAGAAGAGAAGAGAAGAGAAGAGAAGAGAAGAGAAAACATTCCACATCAGAAGGCATGAATGGACCACCCCATGTCATGATCTACTTAATGCTTTAGTCTGTGACATTTTCTCACTAAGTCAAGAAGTGTGTTCTGCTTAATGACTGCTAAAAGATTATTGGATCCCCAGAAAGCAGAAATATGAACTGTTTTTCTTACTGTTCCATTGTTCACCTTCGTTCTCCTAGACAACAAAAAGCCTACAGCTGGGTGCCCTAGCTTTCATTGTCATGAATTTTAAGGACAGCAACAAAATCCTGCTGCTTTATCTGAAATGGGACCTGAGAACAGAAAGATCTCACAAACAAGGCCCAAGTCCCAAATAGAACTTAGCTCCTCGAGGTCAGCTGAGCATAAACACAGGTGCACACACACCTCTGCCTGTGACCCCCTCAAGTCCCCAAGTACTAAAGAACAAACAAAGACCCACTTCAGCAAATGGGATGCATGTGATGGGGCTGGGGAGAAGGGAGGTCAAGATAAATGTTCTCCCTGGTTCTATGGTGCCTGTGATACTGTGAAACTTGGGTTTGACTTACTCTCTCAATATTTTGCTTCATTATGATCACAGCACAAGCCATATCTGTTAGCTCTTGCTGTGTAATGAATGACTCCAAAACCACGGGATTTGAAATACTGAACATTTGCTCTGTATCCTAAAGATAGGTTGGATGGGCAGTTCTATTGACAAGAGCCAGACTCAGTCAAGCTTGCACGGGAATTCATTCATGGATTTGCTACCAGCTGCAGAGTAGAAGAGGGCTGACTAATCAAAGATGGCCTTGGTTGGGAAAACCTAGCCTATGTCATATTCATAAACATAGTAAGAACCTGTGAGAAATTACACTACAATTTGCATGTGATTTTCAAGTCTCATTTTGCCAGTTCATATATATATTTCATATACATAATTTCATTATACACAGAGAAAAAAAGAGATTAGCTGGGGCCTCTTGATCAAAATAAGTGGTAAGAAAACATATGATGCAGTTAACCATACCAGTTGAGCATGATCATGGGTATTAAAAAATACACACATAGCTATCACTTTAATAAACTGAATCTTTATTCCTGATGACAAGAGTCATTCCTTGTGAGTGATTTCTTTAATCTTTGAAGTCAATGTGTCTTTTTGAGACCCATGCCCCTGCATGTTTGTTGGAGGAAGAGTTCCATGGCTGATGCTATCTACTTGGTTTCTCTTTTTCAACCTCCTCTCAACTTGCAGTGGAGGGAACTTATCCACTGAAGAGTGGTACTTATCTTTGAGAAGAAAAGCCAGTCCTTCTCACTCACTGGTTCTCCTGAACATCCTAAGGCATTCATTCTTGATCTTCCAATCTCCATCTTTGGAAACAATAAAAGAATAACAACTCTCAGAGGATTATTGGGGTCTATGTCTGTCTGAAGAAACTCAAGAGTCAGAGTTATTAAACCTGGCTGTCCCTTGCTGTGCTGAACATACACATATGAAGCACTAACCAGAGCCAACCCTCTGAGCTATATCTCCAATTACTGCTTGCCTGAAAGACAGAATTGTGACGGTAAGTAGTGTGAAAAGAACAAGAAAGAATAGACTGGATGGTAAAATGATCTTGCAGTAAAAAAAGAAAAAAACTACCCAAACAAATAAACAAAAACCAAACAGTTCAAATATTAAAATGCACAAAAATGTGGGTGTTTCTCTTTGAATAGGCTTGGATGGGGAGTCTCAGTCATCCTCTCTAGGTCAGACTGGTAGAGAGTATGGGGGAAGAACAGAGATTCTGAACAGACTTTCTAAATTATAGGTGTCTCAGGACTGACAAGAAGGCTCAGTGGTTAAAGGCACTTGCTGTGTGTGCCTGGGAACCTGAGTTTGATCCCTGGAACTCCCATCAAGGTATTAAGAGAGAACTAGTCCCATAGAGTTATCCTCTGCCTTCCACTGACTCCCAACACACATCATGTAAGCACACACAGGAAAAAAAAACTTAAGAAATAAAATTTGTGTTTAAAAAAAAAAAAAGATGGATCTTGCTTCATCCTCAGCAGCTTCCACCTTCAGAAGTATTTGGTTTCCCAGCCTCTGTTTGTGACTTTTCTTAAAGTGACTCTCCTTTCTCCATCCAGAGCACAGAGAGATGTCAGGGTCCCCACCCTGTCTTCAGGCCCACTGTGCAGCAGCTGAGATTTTCACACCCCTCAGGATGCCTGTGGAGTGAGGTCACAAGGTATTTCAGTTCTGTGAAGGAAGTGTGACTCACAGCAAAGGTGGGGGATGACAGCCAAGCCTGGGTACCAAGGTAAGACAGGATTTCAAAATTTTATGACTCTCCTCTCCCTCCATTTCTCTCTCCCTCTCCCTTCATTTCCCTCTCCCTCTCCCCCTACCTCCACCCTTACCCCCATGCCCCGATAGCATATGGAAAATGGCCTATTATTTTCATGACAAAAATTGCCTTTGGAAAAAAAAGTGAAAAAATGTTAATTTACCTCCAATTCAGAAATGCATTTCAAAATCTCACTGGATCTAAACGTAGTTTTTATATGTTCAGTTGATTCAGTTGGCCATTACAGTCCCACTGTATACCCCTGGCTGGCCTGAAATTCACTATATAGACAAAGCTGGTTTTGAACTCATAGAAATCTACCTGTGTCTGCCTCCCAAATGCTGGGATTAGAGATTTGCAACACCACTTCTGGCCCTGTTTCCTCCTCCTCTTCTTTGTCTTTCTTCTCTTCTTTCTCCTCTTCTTCCTCTTCCTCCTCTTCTTTCTCCTCCTGCTTTTTTTTTTAACCCCATGACACTGGGAAGCACTTAAAGAGGGGGGTGTCTTTGTAAAATATAGAAGACCAGGACAGTTGCTACGAGGTAATGTCTTCCACATATGTCAGGAAAGTGGCACACATCAATGCTCAGCAACATGGCTGCCCGATTCTACATATGTCAGGAAAGTGGCACATGTCAATTCTCAACAACATGGCTGCCCAAACAACACCAGCACAAGAATAGAACCAGCTGAGACACAGACATGGGCAGGGGAAGTTCCACATGGTCCCATCCACAGATGAAAAGCTACAGCTCATCAATGGCTTCTGAGAAAGGGAGAATAAAGTCTCCTTCAGGGACAAGTTCTCACCTAGGTTGACCAATCCCAAGTGGTCAGCCCTGAACACAAGTACACACAAGCAAAGCTAAATACACTCAGTAGCTTGTGTGTGTGTGTGTGTGTGTGTGTGTGTGTGTGTGTATCTTTGCACACACATATATGTATATGTACACTAAATAATGACAGTTACAGAAGAGATCATGAATTTGGGAGGGTGGGCATGGGAGAGATTGGCAGAAGAGAGGGAAGGGTAGGAGAGAGTTAGATGCAGTGTTCATGTATGAAGTTCTCAACAAATAATGGAAATAAATTTTACGAAAGCATATGGAACTGTGCTCTAATGCAGAAAGATGAGTAACGGCATCCTTCGAAAGTGAACAAGAAGAGGCTGGAGAGATGGTTCAGTTGTTAAGAGCACTTATTGCTCTTGCAGAGGCTCTGGATTCAATTCCCAGCATCCACTGGTGGCTCACAACTATCCATAACTCAAGTTTCAGGGGACCCAAAGCCCTCTTCTGACTTCAGCAAGCACCAGGCACACAAGTAGTGCACAGACACAACATTCATCCACAAAAATGAAATAACATCAATGCACCTTTTTAAAAAAAATGAAGAATAAGGCCAGAAAGATAGTTCAGTCAGTAAGGTGCTTCTTGCTCAAGTATGATTCCAGAACACACACATAAAAGCCAGCAGAAGCTATTATCCTAGCACTGGGGAAGTGGAGATGGATGGATCCTTGGGGCTTGCTGCCTAGCCAGCATAACCAAAAGGACAAGCTTCAGGTTGGGTGAGAGACTCTGACAAAAATAAGACAGAGAGGAACTGAAGCCAAGCCCCAGTATTGACCTCTGGCACTTATGTGTGTGTACACACATGTGCAAGCATGCCCATACACACATGTGCAAGCATGCCTGTACACACATGTGCAAGCATGCCCGTACACACATGCACACATACACACAAAAATACTTTTTTAGAAAAGGGAAAAAAATAACAATGACACCCAATAATCTCATGTCAATGCAAATCTACATCGAGTGCCTTTACTGTGTGGTCAATGTGGTCATTGTGTTGACCTGCGCATTGTGGGGCAGGAAGTGGCAGCTGTAACCTTGGCCTCTCAAGCATTGACCAAAGGAGCCTCCCTCATTAGATCGTCAGAGCTGAAATTTAGAGTAGCCATGCAAAAGAAGTCCAATTTCAGAATGCCCCCTGTTTGAAAGAAGTAAAGAAAGTCTTTCAGGGTTTTGTTTGTTTGGTTGGTTGGTTGATTTTGGTCTAATTTTTAATTTTTTCCTAGGATTTTTAATATATACATATTTTTAATTTTTGAGAATATAATGTCACAAGTTACATCCATGAAGTCTCACCAACATGGCTGTCTAAACGTGACCTGAACACCAGTAGAAATGCTAATGTGGATGAGGAAAGCCCAGAAGGCCTTGACCCTAGGCAAAGAAGTACAGGCAACTAAGAAATGCTAAGAGCTGCAGAAACAGTCTTCCTAGGAAAGAGAACACCAATGGTTATCCAGTATTAAATGATCAGCCCTGCAAACATAGACACATGCACACACACACACACACACACACACACACACACACACACACAGACACGTACACACGCACCTACGCACATATGCGCGCACATACACACCATTATACAGACTGAGTAGGTAGTACTTATGTATTTGGGAGTGTGTGTGTGTGTGTGTTTGTGTGTGTGTGTGTGTGTGTGTGTGTGTGTGTGTGTAAAACAACAATTAAGGAAAAAGAGGCTATGAATTTGAAAAAGTGTCATCTTTATACTGAATGCAGATCGGAAGCTTCCGAGTTTCTGAACATTGTGGTGGTCAAGTTCAGTTGGGACAGGCTTGGTCAGGCTAATGCAGAGATGATGGACACGGACTGGGAGATGAGAAATGAGGTCTGGAGAATTTGTTATCTCCTCATTCTTGCATTCTGATTTGGGATCCAGGAGCTAAGAGTTGTAAGTTGAGTAAGAAACTGGCCTCCAATAGTACAACTCCTCATGGTCAGCCTCTTCAGGCCTCAGCTGCAGTCACTACCATTGCACCCCCTCCCCCACTCTTGCGCTTGCCCAGCCCCCTTCTTCTTCTGTTCATTTCAGGTGTCTATGCCCAATTTCCCAGCTCCGTGTCCACTTCCCTTCTCTCTCTAAACTGCTTCCAGGCAAAACCACCTATCCTGTCCTCTCTCTCTAATGACTCATCTCTCCCATAACTCCAGCTACTTTCAAAAAGAGCACTTTCCCTATAGACTGTCTTCCAGAACAACCAGGAAACAAAAGAATACTTTCTTTTCTTCTGTCTCTGTCTGTGATTCCCTGCTCCTGCTTTGTGTCATCAGAACCTAAAGCATCCACACACTCTACCTCTTTGCAGTGATGCTGAGCTTCAGTCATAGCAATATCTGTCCTTGTTTGTGTGCTGAAATTTTAGGACCCTAGAAGTTTTCCTAATTGTGGGAACTCAGGAGGAAATTCTTTCTTAGAACAATCTGAATGAATAGCCACTGGATGTCGTTGGGGGCTACCTTAGGCTGAAAGATAATTTCTGGCTTTCATGTAAGCTCTAATTGTGATTTCAGACACATAATCATGGCTGCTGTCATCTGTCACTTTTCTGGCCCCTTGTCCATGTCACCTGTTATTTCTGAGGACAATCAGATTGAACGGATTAGTAGCGATAAACAGCATGGACCATTTGCCATGGGCAAGATGTTAAGTAGCAGCAGGCCGTAGAGAGACCTAGCAGGCTCTATGCTTTTTCCCCATTATGTCTTTTATCTAGTATTTCAATGGTAATTTATGGAGTGTGGATACAGGATGGGGGCAGGGGAGGGTATTATGAGGAGTGATGACGGATGGAAGGAAGTCGCTGATGAGCTTTGCCTCAGACTCTCAGGCTTCTGCAGGGTCCGACCCTGAGAAGATAATGGCCATCTGTTCTCCATGTCCACTGGGGAATGGGCAAGGGGGCGATGGTTAATAATGTGGCAGAGGGGATCAGGGCACACAATGAATTTCACAACTGACAAGCTCCTTGGACACTGGAACCATTGACCAAGTGCTCTGTGAGTGCGGTGACATGCCCTTCTCTGGAGGCTACCAGACACATCTGTCTGACCAAGTATAAATGTGGTGTGACCCAGTAGGAGAAGAATGGACAAACTCATTCTAGGTTCTTGCATTCCAGCCTGGTAATATTTAGTTTAAATCCCATTCTTGACCAAAGGAGTCTAGAAGGTTTCTCATGTGATTTTGAAGTTATCTTTTTCTTTTCACTTAGTTCTCCTGGACAAGGATCAGAGTGTGGTTTCCTTAAAGAAAACGACAAGTGATTACTATTTCAGGTATTCACATAAACACCAAGAATTTAAAGACATAAATATTTACATTGGAAAGGATGACAATTGACCCTCAGAAAGTCAGTGTGATGTGGGCAGTGTTGATTTTTCTTTAAACACAGCTTAATGACAAGCCAAGGAGATGAATTCCAAGAAAACTGACTATGAATTGTCAACTGTGATGGTTTGAAAGTGTCTTGAGAATCATCCGGTGGACCAGGAAACTGAGTCACAGAAAGATGGAATAAACTGAGAGGTGCAAGAGCAGGGTTCCGAGGAAGTGGGGAAGCATTAAAAACGAAACAAGATGGAAGAACTACGGAGAAGCTTGGAGCTCAGAGGGAAAAACAAACAAAAAACCCCTCAGCCTCTAAATGGTTGAAAGGAGTGGGGTTCCAGCTGGCAGTGACCCCCAGGAACCAGGAACACTCTTTCCCTGTCAGAGACACAAGGAAGATGGAGGAGACGGAGAAGATTTAGCCAGGTGCTTCCTCCACTTGATAGGTGTCAGCTTTGGGGTCCTCCTCACACGTCTGAGCACCTCAGTTTCTTTAGGAAGAGGTCTATGTACAGACTTGGTGATATTCAAATATTTAGCTACGTTTACTGCTAAAGCAGAGGCAAAAGTAACTATGTTGGAATTGTTTGAGAGTTGTGATACCGTCCTCCAATATGGAAGCTTCACTAAGGATTTTCTACGTTTATTTTAGTTTACACTCTCCACTTTTTCTTTTCTTTCCATCTTTCATTTTTCTTTCTGGCAATATTTTTTTCTGTGAATCTTAATCTATAGATTTCGTTTCACTCAAATAGCTCATCTCTTCACCAGGACTAATTGCTAAATGGCCAATGCCAGTCTGATCAATATAAAACTTAAACAGAAATTATTTCCACTTAAGGAATCTCTCATTTGTTGAGTATAATCCAAGGGCTTCAGAGACAAGCTTAGTTGACTAGGACTGGCTGGTGGTTAGAGTTAGATAATAACAATCCTTCTGCCAATGATGAGGGCTCACCCATCCCTCTGTGTCCACTGTCACACAGGGACCTGTGTTCGTGTGTAAACACCCCAATGTTCCTTCCAAGACCTGATGAGTATAGGGGTCTATGTAACCTCCTAGACAGTCTTAATCCACAAGTCTCTGCATGACTCAGATGAACAAATCACCCAATCGGCACTTCATGTGCCCATTTCAGTTCGTCAAGCATTTTGAAAAGAATCCTGGCTAACAGCAGAGCTTCTATCAGAGGTCTATCAGAGAGACCTCTCCAGTTTTTGGTTTCAAAGAAGTGAGCTGTCAACATTAGAGGGTAAAACATAGTCTGAGATGGTACGGGGTGGTCAGGAAATGGGCTGTGAGACCAAAGCTTTCTCTAAACCAGTGGTTCTCAACCTGTGAGTCACGACACCTCGGGTCGCAGCATCAGGAAGGTTGAGGACCACTGCTCCCATGCACTTGCTGTAACAGTTGGCGTTTTGCTGCTGTAACAAATACCTGAGAAAACAACTTGAAAGGACAAGCCTTTCTTTCGGCTCACAGTTTCTGAGTCTTCATTTTCATGGTTGATTTGCTCCACTGCTGTGAAATGATTAATGATTATCAAGGCAGCAAGTTGATAGGGAACCGCTGCCTACACTGTGGTAGCCAGGAAGCAGAGAGAAAAGGGGATGCTAGAAGGTGCCAGGAACAAGATATGTCCTTCAAAGCCATGTTCCCAGTGACCTATTTCCTCCAACTGGGCTCGAATTCCCCTTAACCCATTCTGTATGACCTTATCAGATTATTATATGGATGAAATCATGGCCCTTAGTATCCAATCACCTGTCAATAGAGTAAATGGCTGGAAACTAGGCCTTAAACAAAGAAGCCTTTCCCAGGAACACTTTATACCCAAACCCCAACACTATAGTAGCATCCTTTCTTATCAAACTCATGGGCTGTGCATCTATGGGTAAGTTTTGTAAACTTTCTAAGCTTGTTCCCTGAAATGCCACCTGGAATCATCATCCTTCCTCCAAGTCTTCTTGTGTCTTTTAACTGAGATCTTACTTTTAAAATGCTTACGATAAAGTCTGGCACATTGTAAATATTCAAAAATAGTTATTCTGAGACTTTATTCATTTTCAAAGAAGTTGGCTCTATCACTTCGTAACTATTGTTGATTCTCAGAGAAAATTTCAGGACACGACTCAGGTCACACCAGGTATGACCACTTTTCATGGACTCTCCATCTCATGCAGAGTAACAGCCGCTGTCTTCACAGGGGCCCATCTTTGTCTTCCCACTCTCAGGCCTTGGACTACATTTCCCACCATCTTCCTTTTGAGGCCCCCACATTCAAGTCTCCCTGGCCTTGTTGCTTCAGAATCTCCTCCCTCTATCTGTAACACCTTCTGCAGAGGTCCTCTCTGGAACTCAAGGATTTACTTGAAGCATCCAGACAATTTGCCCACTCGGTGATAAGACAGGACATCATGGCGGCAGGTGTGTGGAACAAAAAAAAAAACTGATTAACTCACGGTGACCAGGAAGTAAAAAGGTAATTTTAGGTCCTAATAACTCCTCTACTTGAGTTGGCAACTCAGCTTAACTTGTAGCTTGCTTCTAATTGCATCAAATAATAATAATAATAATAATAATAATAATAACTATCATGTATTAAGCTATTATAATATTATAGGCATATGTTTCTATTTTAGTATGCCTATTACTATTGCAAGGTATGAGCCAGGAGGTGGTGGTGCATGCCTTTAATCCCAGCACTTGAGAGGCAGAGTCAGGCAGATAGATCTCTGTGAGTTTGAGGCCAACCTAATATACCATGTGAGTTCCAGGACAGCCAGGACTGTTATACAGAGAAACCCATCTCAAAAAAAAAAAAAAAAATACAAGATGTGAATTACTATGTTCATTTTGTAGTTTTAAAAAAAACTAAAGCTCTTTGAAGTAAGGTAGCTGACCCCAAGTCATGTCAGTAAACAATTAAGGCAAGATTCCGTTCCCTTGGTTTGACAACATTATGTGGTCTCCTCACCCCCAGGCAACTCCCTGTGAACTTAAAATATATACATGATAAACACTGTATGTACAAGATAAACACTGGCTGACTGATGGAACAGCGAGGAGGATGCAGGCTGGTCCAGATGTGCTCCATTGAAGCCTCACTCCGCATTCAAGATTAACAAGTAGAACAGTGAACTTCCCTCCCCCCACCCACCCCCCCGTCTTCCTGTTTCCTCTGTATAGTGAAGAAACTAACACAGACTAGCAGAGCTAAGGCTTCAGGCCTCCAACAGACAGAAGGCAATCTCCAAGCTCAATGTCTTCCTTTCAGAGAGCCAGCCCCCGCACTCACCCTTCCCCTGCCATCCCCAACAGCCAGGTAGAATTGAATACCTACCTAGAGTTGAATGCTTTCTGCATAGGCTGGGCTTGCTGACGTCACCAATAACATACTCAAGACTCCGAACAGAGTTCCTAGGATGGAGAAAAAGGAGAACACACGAGAGGACTCTAGAGCGTCCCTCTCCAGAAGGCTTTAAACTTGAGTCTGCAGGAGGAGCCGAGCGTCCATCTCTCCTTCTTCCACCTACCAAATGCCAGGCCCATTTAAGTCACTTGGCATGTACAACCTCCCTTTAAAATACTCACTACAACCTCATCCAAACCCTCTAACAGGTGTGCAGAGTGCAAGTACTGGGTGTCATCTCACCCAGACTGTGACAGAAGGGAAATGCTTACATAGACCTTTCTCACAGCCATGTGTCTTCCTCAGAGCATGATTCACCTGGAGACACGGCATTGGGGTTCTTCATTTTGTCCCACCCCACCACTCCTCTTCGGGTGCCTCAGCATTTATCAACTGAACATGGACACCCACTCTGCATCCCCAGTACCTTCCCAGCTCACAGCTGCGGGGGAACTGTTGTGCTCAGTAGCATGCAAATGAGTCCAACACCTGATGGAAATAAGAGATGAGAGAAAAGATCATTTGCTAATCATACCTCAACACACACCTCACTTTGTCAACTATCTAAGATGCTTAAGGTAAAGACTGTAATGCGCACGTTTTTCCATAGCTTGCCTCCTCCCAGTCTCGTGGAGTTTAGCGGATGCATGAAGCGCTCAAGTGATGCTGTAGCCATGGCATGCTCAGGGATGACAGACGGTAGAGGCCTCCAGACCACTCCCACCCCAGAAAGCAAAGTTGTGTTGAAGTACAGGACAGGGAGGTTGTGGGTAGAGCTCCTGACTGGTATTTTTTCTCATTGGACTCTGTGCACAAACACATTTTCCAGGCACCATCCAAGGTGAATAGGGATGCGAAGAATTTCAGATGTGGTGGTTTCTTGCTCTGAGTAGACCTTTTACCACTTTTAAACCCCTTCCTATTATACATTTTAACGTTAATTCTCTCTCTCTCTCTCTCTCTCTCTCTCTCTCTCTCTCTCTCTCTCTCTCTCTCTCTGTCTCTCTCTCTCTCCCTTTCCCCCTTCCCCACTCCTTGATGTGGCCATGTGTATGATCTCTCTCTCTCAGTCTCTGTCTCTCTCTGTCTCTCTCTGTCTCTCTGTCTCTCTGTCTCTGTCTCTCTCTTTCTGTGTGTGTGTGTGTGTGTGTGTGTGTGTGTGCGCGCGCGCGCGCGCGCGCGCGTGTGCGTGTGTGTGTGTGTGTGTGTGTGTGTGTGTGTGTGTGTGTGTGTGTGACTGTGGGTATTACTTATGCTATGACATAAGTGGAGTTCTGAGGACAGCTTTTTGGGGTCAGGGCTCACCTTTCACCTTGTTGAGAAAAGGTCTCTCTGGTGGTTTTTTGTTTCTGCTGAAAAGGCCCTTCAGCTTTGGGACAATTCTCCTGTCTCCCTCTCCCACCTTACCACGGGAGTGCTGGGATTACAGACACTTAGAACTACTACATCCCACAGTTGTTTGGGGAGGGGTACAGTGAGGGCTGGGGATAGAACTCAGGCCATTACTGTGTGCAGCAAGTGCTTTTACCTGCTGAACCATCTTGCTAGCCTTCACTTCCCAACATCCTTGCAGTGTTTGAAAAAATAATACCAGTTATGGCATCCAATAGATATTAGCAAGGAAGCGTAATGAAACCAGATGCCACGATCTTTTTGGTTTTAGGCTCCGGTGTACCTTGGCCTAGGAGTGAACTTGAAAGCTGTGATTAACGAGGCTCTGTCCTGCCAAACATTTATGCTTCCAGTACGGAGAGTACTTTTGGACATTTTAAGGCATTTACACATGAATTTGCTTTTTTTCCCCAAAACTCCATGAGTGAGGTAGAGCATGGATCATCATCTCCTTTTACAGACGACCATCCTCTGGTCTAGCCAGTGATGGAGCTCCCCAGCATGACAGAACCCCTGCCCTCATCAGCCCCAGCATTCAGGCAGGAGGAAGAGAAGGACGTGTCAGGTTGTGTGTAGAAGGCAGGTAAGAGTCTGAGCAGCATGATTCTGCAATCCTGAGTGCTGCTGGACAGGCTGGCCAGGCCACTGCCTCCTCCTCCCAGCTCTGCACCCCAGGACCTCTTTGTCCTAGCCAGTTCTCGAGCTCAGCACAGAAGACTACTGCTTGCTTCCAAGTTGGCTGTTTACTGGTGGGAATTAGGTGCCAGAGGTTTTTTTGCTGGTGACTGCTCTTTCCCAGCACTCTCCCATGGTGTCATATTTTCTCAGCTTGTTCTTAAACTCATCTTACTGACCCGACTCCCCCCCCCCCCCCCCCCGTACTCTGTGACCCTTTCTCAGGTCACTGAAATGAGCTCACGGAGGACTCCAATACTTCCTTCCCTACACATCTAAGCCCTGCACAATTTAGAGGATGGATCTCATCAAATCCACCAGACTTGGAAGCCCATCCCATAACCTGATGTGGTTGGCAGGTTGAAGGCATAACCTGATGTGGTTGGCAGGTTGAAGGAGCCAACATTCCGTAGTCGCCATTTTACAGGGAAAGCATTATAGAGTCGTGTTCACTAGGGAAGCCCTGCCCAGCCTCTAACAGCCGGTAAGGGGGAGAGCTGGTAGAGAATCCCCTGCCTCCATCTCCATCTCATCTCATTTCCTACGTGTCCCTGTCTATATGAAGTCACCTGATAGATAGATCCTGGGCATACTATCCTGGAGGTTCTGAGTGTCTTCCCTCTCCACTGTTTTCTAATATCCCGATGCTTCTGAGCAGACTTGTCTCTGCTGCTTCAGTTTGCCTCTGGAATCCCAGCTCCTTTGAAAGCCTTCCCAGGAGTGAATCAAACTTCAGCTTCCTAAGTACTTAGTTTTCTTCATATCTAAAGTCTTTGATCACGTCAAAGTTTGGAGAGCATTGGCTTGTGTCCCGTATCTAATTGACAGCAACTTAAGTGCAGAATTTTCATCTTTTGTTTTCTTACTTTGTATTCCTCTACTGTTTCTAGGTCAAAGTTGTGGCAATGTTAGGCCTCCATGTATAATACTAATGTTATATTCCCCATACAGGAACAGCTTGCTCTCTCTCTGTCTCTTTCTCTCTGTCTCTTTCTCTCTCTCCATCTCTCTGTCTGTGTCTCTGTCTCTGTCTCTGTCTCCTCTCCCTCTCCCTCTCCCTCCCCCCCCTCTCTGAAAGGCAAGGAGTCAGCATACCAGAGAACCCAGGACACAATTCACTGAAAGAAACAAGGCAATTCATGGCCAAAGACATCTTCACAATACTCACAGTATCCTATTTTTTTAATTTTTTTATTCATTTTACATATCAACCGCAGATCAGATTCCCCTCTCATCCCTCCTCCCACTCTCCCCAATCTTCCCCCACTGACCCATCCCCCATCCTCTCCTCCAAAAGGATAAGGGCTCCTACAGGGAGTCAGCAAAGCCTGGTACATTCAGTTGAGGCAGGACTTAACTACTAATTTTATTACTAGTAAACAAGCCATGAATGGCACATAGCATGCATTCTGGTGTGGTATATCTACTAACAAATCTACACTATGTGATTGTTAGAGTATAAATATAGTATATATAAATATATACTATATATACACAATATAGTATTGCTTAGAATTATTCTAAGCAATGTATTCACATTATTTCACTGACTTTTTGTAACTGTCTTGCAGGGTGGAAATTACCATTGTTTTATAGATGAAGAAACTGAGGCTCAGCAAATAGAAGAGATTCATAAGAGAGATAAGTCTGAACAGAGTCTACTGGCAATGCCTGATATGGTAGGGCTCCCAGAGAGTGGGTTGGGTTAACAGCTACCCTTATCATATACTGTCCACAAGGCTAAGTGTTTCTAATGCAAAGTTCCTCTATGGGCAGCATGCTCCCAGAATCTTATTTAATTATATATGATTCCCAACTGGTGATGAAGTTTATTGATCATTTAAGTAGCTTATGTTCACTGTGAAACAGTCAAACAATGTTGAAAAGTAAAGCTGTTACAAATGGTTTCAGACTCTCAAGATAATCACTGCTGCTGTTGTGGTGGGTATCCCATTAAGAATTTTTCTATGCGTAAGCATACATGTATATCCATGCTTTTTTTAAGTGGAATGCTGGTATATATATTTCATTACCTTTTTCTCCTTAATTTATATGTATTAGTTAGTCAACTTGGCACAACCTAGAATCCTCTAGGAACATAATTTCAAATGAAGAATTATCTACAACATGTTTACCAGTAGGCTTTCTGTGGAGGATTGTCTTGATCATTAAGTGATGTAGGAAGACCCATCTCATTGTGGGTGGCATCATTCCCTAGGCTGGGCCTTGAATTATATAAAAATGAAGAAAACTAACAAAGAAGCAAGCGAGGCAACATGGGTACATTAGTCTGCCTCTGTTCTTGACTATGACTATAAGGTGACCAGCTGTCTCAAACGGCTGTGACCTAGCCACATGATAGAATATGACCTGGAATTATAAGCCAAATAAGCACTTTTCTTCCTAAGCTGCTTTTGATCAGAATATTTTTATCACAGCAAATAAAGCCAGAATATTGTACTGCCTTATTTTCAGTGTTAAGGCATTTTAGAACGCAGCTCACTTTCAATGGTTAGTAGCATTTTAATGACTGGATATGTAGTTGTATCTCTTCATACTGGGAAGACTTTCCAGGACTCCCGCCCCCCACCTCGAAGTAGACATCTGAAATCGTGGAACCCTATAAGTCAATATCTTTTTCACATAACAAATTCTGTAGCCTTCACTTGTTCAGTGTGAGGTGTGGTAGCAAAGCTAACAGGAATTCCTTGCTCCTCCTTCACAATTTCATGGGTAGAAGATTTGTCCCTACCATAAACTTTAGCAATCTTAGCATATCTTCTCTTTCATTAAATTGAGAGCATTTATCTTGTTACCCAAAGGATGTACTTTACAGCCTCTTGGCATGTCTGAGTTGCTGGCATCACTACTCCTGTGCTTTGGGGTCATGATTAAATAAAGTAAGGTTAATTGACCACAAAAACCTTGATACCTGAGATGCCTAAGTAACTAATGGAGGCTGGGTGTACAGGATAGATGCTCTAGACCAGTGGTACTCAACCCGTGGCTGCAACCCCTTTTGGGATTGAATGGCCCTTTTACAGAGTCATATATCAGATATCCTATATATCAGATATTTACAATACAGTTCATAACAGTAGCAAAATTACGGTTAGGAAGTAGCAACAAAAGTAGTTTGTATGATTGGGGGTCACTACAACCTGAGAAACTAACTGTATGAAAGGGTGTCAGCATTAGGAAGGTTGAGAACTACCGCTCTAGACCAAGCAGTAATGGGCATCCTGAATGAGATAGAGAGGGTGACTCAAAATTTCATCCTGATGCTTGGAACAATAGACATTAAAACTTGTGAACTGCTTGTTTCTAGAATTTTTCCATTTCATATTTTAGGTCAAGCTGAAATTGCAGAAAGTGAAATTATAGGCAACAGGTCTACTGGGTCATAATGGGTCATAGTATCATTTCCAAAGTGTTGCTACTGTAACCATTAAGGTATTTTTTAATTATGTAATTTTTTATTTTCTTCTGACCAAGCTGAGATGTAGCCATGAGCCTCTAGGTTTTCACTTGTATATCTCTGATCACCAAGTAGGTTGAATTTGGTCATGTCTTCACTGACCAGTCTTTAGTATTCCTTTCATAAATTTTATTCCTTTGTTTTTTTTCTCACTTCTTTCTTGGTTTCTAGAGCAGTTTGAATAAAATATCCAGCTCTGTATTGTGACAGAGACAACACAAAGTCCTATGGACAGAAGCAACAGTAATGCTCTTCTGTCCTAACAGCCCAGCCTTACAGATTGATAGAGAAAGGAGGTAGCTCAGTATGTGTCCAGGTTACAGTCTTTAGTTTTACAGTGATTCCTTAAGTTTTATTGACTTAAACACTGCACATCTGCCTAATATAGATCCCCTAAAAGGCGAAATACCCTTTCCATGGACCAGACATGTGCAGCATAGAACTCTTTCCAGGATTAGAATGCTTTCAGTTGCTTATTTTTTTCCTCTGTCTTTTCTGTGCAAGTTTTTTGTTTTGTTTTGTTTTTTTGTTTCAAAAGAGACCAGAAGAAGGACATATAGGAAGATGCTCATTTTGCAGACATCACTGGGGACGCTCGTGTCTTTGGATCTGGTGACCTTTGATAGACTTCATAAGCCGAATGGCAGTTTTCTGAGTCTCTTGGGTATTTTTGTATAGTAAAAACAACCCTCCATTCTGTGCATGGCTGTGCACATGGTTTATGGGCTGATGTTTTCCATGGTGGATGAGGGCTCCTCCAAGAAGCTGCTAACAGCTCGGAGCCCCTCCTTCGGGAAGACGTTTGAAAGCTGCTGTCTTGGTCTGATGCACACTTGCATCTGTTTTTCATGCCTTCTCCAAATGGGAATCGCATTTGTTTTCCCCCTTGGTTGCAAGAAGGGGAAGGGCAAAATCTAAAATTAGGAATCTCAATGAACAGAAAGCACACTTGCCTCTCAACATTTCGGGTTTGCTTCTTATTTTTGATTTATTCTAGGAGAGAAATATTATTAGCATAAGGGTCAGGGGAGCTGGCGCGAGGAAGCAATAATAGAAGTCAATTGGGAGACAGGAGAATAGAGTAGAGGGGCAGATAGGAAAGCCATCAGAGTGCGTTTATTGCTCATAGATGATTTCAGACTTCCTCTCCTAAAGGGGGACTGTGGAAATCTGCTTGTCCATTGTGCAACACGGACATGAGAGGGAGGGGACCCAAAATTCCTAAAGGGGAAAAAGCCAGGGTGAGAGAAGCAGGTGTTTCCTGCTGTCCATTCCTCAGAGGAAAGCTCAGCCCTGGGAGGGAGTTTTCCACACCCTGCAAATTGAGGAAGCCATACTTTTCCATCAGCCTAATTTAGTGGTCAGACACGCAGCCGCCAACGCGGCTTCTCCTCCTCTCTCTCCCCTTTCTCTTTTTTCCTGACAATTCCCCCCAGCCTCAAAGATGGGAGAGACAAGTGAAAAGTCCACACAGATGTCTCGCGTAGGTAAACTCGGGTTCCCTGTGCCCTTTGTCTCGTCTGCTTTACAAACAAACTACAAACAAATCCCCTCCTAACCAAACAAATTCAAATAAAACAAAAACAAGCTTGCCCACATCCATCCATCTTCATTTTCTTTCCCTGTCAGTACTTAATGTGGACGTTGGTAGCCACGCCCAATACACGGTGTTCTTCACCCAAAAGTCAAATAATACATAGAGCCAACTGTGGGGTGGACGATCGCTGTAAACTTGCACACTATGGTCCCCAAAGTCACGGAGTCGTTCCGCTCAGCTCCTCTGAAACCAGTGAGAAAACCAAGATATTGGTGACTTAGACATTTTATGCTATGTCACTAGGACAGTGATATCTTTTTAACTATTTGTGTCCTTGCCTCCTTTCTCTCCTTCTCTCTCTCTCTCTCTCTCTCTCTCTCTCTCTCTCTCTCTCTCTCTCTCTTCCATCCCTTCTCCGTGCTTTTCTCCTTTTTTCTTCCTAACAGCAAGCACTCCAGAAGAAAAGTAAAAAAAAAAAAAATGTGTATGTGACTAAGTATCATGTACCCCCAAATTTAAAAACAACAGAAAAAATTAAAAATGTATCCTTGGCTATTTTTAGACTAAGGGAGAGTAAAAAAGCCGAAGCAAAGGATAAAGGGAGTGAAGGAAGAAGAAAATGGAAGAGGGAGAGAGAGAAGATGATCTGGGGCATTGGATGATGTAGGGAAAATACCATATATCACCCAGATGTTTGTCTCCAGCGGCCCAAACATCAGGCTTTGGGGAAACATTTGGAAGACACAATGCTCCTTTCAGGGCAGACAATGGCTGGCGGGCCCATGCCCTCTCTCCCTGTGTGTGTGTGTGTCTATCCCTTTCAAGCCTTTTTGTGGTCAAGTTATAAAGGCCTGTTTAGTGGGTGGGATGACGTCACACTGACCACAAAAGCTTATATTTCCTGCTACTAAATACACAGCCCCTGCTGACGAAGTGGTCATTACAGAGCGAGCTTGTTCTGTCTAGGTCACTCTGAGTGGGGATAAAGGCACTGGGGGTAGGGGGCCCGTGGAGAGAGGACAGCCATTATTCCCAAGTGTGTCTGCCGGCCTGCTGCTGATCCTCATCTTGTTGGAACTAAAAGGTGGAAATAGAAGTCCCTTTGTGCTTCCTGGGACCCTTTCTTGGGAAGGATGGGGGAGCATACTGGGAGGCCACATGCTGGAGAGAAAGGAACAGATGAAATCCAGGTCGTTGATTCTGATCTCTTATTTCTATGCAGAGTGATTCTATCTCTCCGCCTCTGAGTATAGCAGCCTCCATTTTACTAAAGGAGAAAGGACTTTACTCAGGGATCAGATGTGATCACGTGATCAGAAGGGATGTGTTTTATCAGATGCAAGCCTCATTTCTTCAAGGTTCTTATTGTACCTAGGACATATAGCAATGGTGGGGGTCTCCTTTTTGAATGTGTCAAAGGAAGCTTTTGGTTTTGAGAGTTCTTTTTGTGTTGTCTATTCTCTAGGAGTCACTGGTAAAGAGTTTCTCTTTGTTTTTGACAGTTTGACACCTATCTATATAATATGTTTATTTTTGCCCTATTACCTTTTTCTATGCCCCTTCCTTTCACTCAGAGCCCTTTCTTTTGCCCACTTGGTCCCCCAGTGTCTACACCATTAAAGAAAATAGCACCCCCATCTCCCAGTAATCATTGGCAGTCATTAATTCCTCAGGAGGAGATCTCCGGGGAGCCTCCTCTATCCAGGATGAGAAGTTGGAGGCTCAATGTTACATGGGTGTCTTGTGGCAACATCAAATCTTGATGGCAGTACTAGAGCCACACCAAGTACTCAGAGCACCCAAGAGGGATGAGACGGGATGAGGAGATATCAATGCAGCGGCGGCATTGTGGTGGGTCTAGCAGTATGTAAGATTTCGGCAGACGGAGGTAGATTAAAGGTGACAGTGTGATGCACCACACCCACGAGCCCTTAAGTGTCATCTGACATTACAGCAGCATGCAGTGTGTCCAGTGGGACTTGCG
Source organism: Peromyscus eremicus (assembly GCF_949786415.1). NCBI lineage: Eukaryota > Metazoa > Chordata > Mammalia > Rodentia > Cricetidae > Peromyscus > Peromyscus eremicus. The sequence goes on along the minus strand of NC_081429.1, from coordinate 38,274,172 downwards.
TCATCAGGCTTTGGCATTCGAATCGCAGATGAAACAAAATTACGCAGCTACAATTTTTGAATAATTCCGACAATCAGACTAATTTCAACATTGACAGATGCAGAAAACCACAGTTTAGCCAAGATAACGTGGAATTTTCCTCGCCTCAGTTCTGAGCTTAGACAAAGGGCTCAAATTCCCACACTCTCCTTTCTTTTACCCACCCCTCTGCCCCATCATGAAGGACTATTATGCACAGGACCACAAACCTCAAAAGGACTTTGGAGCCAGTCTCCATGGTGATTAGAGGAGGCCTGTGTTGCCACCCTCCATATAACACAGGTGATTGGGACAATGATCTGCCCAGCCTAGCTGCTTACAGATACTTTTGGACCAAAGTTGTTTAGCGTGGTTCTCCATGAAAACAAAAACTTGAAAAACTTCCATGTTCCTTTTACCCTGTGTGCGTCTACTAGAGATATGTTTCCTGGTGAGACCCCTGGCTAACTTTATGGGCCTCTTTTAGGAGCCTCTGTGAGGTCTAACACCCCACTCATTTCTCCCAGTCAGAAGCTATGACACTTGGTGTGTCTCGACAGTTTCCCATAAGCTGCCATCATCTGGCACAGACATGAGCTCTGTTAACCACATTTTCCCTGGAGCACACTAGATGCGCTGTGGGCGGGGTCAACACCCGTCATTTTCATTTCCTAATTTAAAAACACGTGTGTCTGGCAGCAGAGGGAAGACAAGCCAGAAAGGCAACTTCAGAGCCCCACCCTAGGGAGATGGTCCTGGGTCACCTCCATTGGAGTGCTAGAGGGAATCCCAGAAGATAAAGCGACTTTCTGAGAAGATGGACATCATCACTTGTCACCCTAGGCATATCTCTGAAAACAGAGCTAAGAGAGAGAAAGTCACAAGTTGAAGTATACTAATAAGCTAATAAAAGAGTCAAGAAACAGAGAATATAAAGTAATTGACAACTAGAATTCAGGGGAAAAAAAATGAGATTTTTTTTAAATGGCCAGTTAAATAGTAGAAGCAAAGATAATTGACTGAAGCCGAGTGAAGAGTCCAAAATGTCATCACTAGACTCTGCAGACCTAACATTAAAAAGAATGCTGCCCCAGAGGCCATGCCGGGAGATCAGCTCCTGGGGAGAAGAGCACGGATGGAGCCAGAAAGCAAAAGTGGAGAGCAGGACAAAGGAATGGACTCACAGCAGCCACAGCCTGGGTCAACACTTAGGAAGATGGGAAGACAGTCAAGGCACTAAGATTCAAATCAGGACATGTCTGCCGCAGACACGGGTCTTTCAATGTAAACTCATATCGAAATAATACACTGTACTCCCAGATATAAAATACATGCAGTTTTTAAAAAATGAAAACAAAACAAAACTGGAGGCCATTGGTCTAGAACTCAGAGTGAAGGTTATTTAATAAAAACCAGGGGTTGGGGAGCATGTCCTTAATGATTAGAAAGGACTACATAAAATTATTCACACATTCATTGCCTCCAAATAGATGAAAGGCTTCAGAAAAATGATGCCTTCACATCGTTCCTGTGGCTGCAAGAGTCTCTCCTTTGACCTATTAAGTAACTTATTTCTATAACATACAGAGTCTATCTACCAATCTCTGTTTATCTACCCAACCATCTTCAGTGGAAAGAATATTTTCTACATGATTATGGTATCAAAAGAATCATTTTCTTTACAATATTAATTGTTTACTGTTGAAAGAAAGAAGAAAGAAAGAAAGAAAGAAAGAAAGAAAGAAAGAAAGAAAGAAAGGAAGGAAGGAAGGAAAGAAAGAAAGAAAGAAAGAAAGAAAGAAAGAAAGAAAGAAAGAAAGAAAGAAAGAAAGAAGCCCATCTTCATTCCTAGATGTGATTTCCATGATCCCAAGCAAGATTCTTGACTGATTATTTTTCCCCGTGTTGATTCACATTTGGCTGAACTAACATGATTGGCTCTTTTGAATTTGGAAAGACACTTCTTCACTGACCCAAATAATCTGTTTGTTGATTTGACTCAAACTAATCTATTGACTGAATTTCTTGCCCTTGTTTTCGAGTGGAATGCTAATTGTCCAGCCTCGGTCTGTGTTTGTAAGAGGTTTGTAAGTGTGGGTTCATTAGCCTGAGACCAGTTTTCTGGAAGGCCTGTGAGGTTACAGTGCTTCAGGAGTAAAGAAAATGAATAGCTTGGGTGATGCCCAGTGTAAATCTCAGACTAGAGAGAATCTTGTGGCCAACAGGAGTCTCGCTGACTATGAGGTTTTTCCAAAAGCAGATGTAGAAGGCTCCTATCTGTCTAACTCCGATGTTTACTCCTACTACCCTGTGGTCCATGGTGTCGTTTTAAACTTACTAACTAAAATGCCACCCTGCTTTTCCTTAGAACTTTGGAAATGGACCTTACTCCATTTCATTATTTTACAAATAATGTGTGAATTCTACTGTACTTAGCATAACCCACACATGCCAACTGAGTGTGTGTTTCATGGTCAACTTTGTACACCATCTGTGATTATAGGGTGCCTCTGACACAGACTTGAGGACACACCACTTTTGTGGCTGCCTGCTACTGTCAAATTCAGTTTAACCAGCACTAACCTTTGCTTTGTGCTTCAGGTGATAAAGAGAGGAGGCCCATATAGTGGTCTAGCGCCCTCTTGTGGCTTTCAGACTGGGAGTTTTGAGGTTTGGAGCTACTAGTGGAATCACAGATTCCAAAATGCTGCTGTGAAGCACACGCGTACAATGTCTGCCTTCTTTCGTTAAGAATTGAACAATGCTCTTGTAAAGCTTACTCACTTGTGGTAAATCCACTGTACTCTGAGTCATGAAGGACCCTCTGGAGTGGAGAGATCAGCTAGGTGTGAGAGTTCAATAGGGACTGTTGAAACAAATGCACTCTACATACACAGTGTAAGCCAAATACATGCTCAAAATCTCTTCACCAACTTGATGCTAACTTCCAGTTTTTCCATTCATGCTTACCTGAACCCACTCATTCAATTACTCTCAGTCTGCCTTGGTTTCAAGTGATTTCACATATTTAATCAGAAAGCAAGAGAGTTAGGATAATACAACACGTGGTCTCAAAACTTGAAAGCAATCATCATGTGAACAAATCCTGAATGGCTCCAGCGAGGCACAAATGAATGTTAGAGTTGTTGGTTTACTACAAAGAAACATGTGTTAATGGTCACTGTTATATGATAGTAGGGCGTCTGGTCCTTTAATAGTCAAAAAAGGATGGATTGTTTCTGGTGCATAAACAGTACAGGAGCATTTTCTCTTTGGAATAAGTGATCTTTAATAAAATGACTAAAATTTGGTATCCATGGGCTATCACAAGTTTATCTAAGAAAGAGCAGCTCTCTTTTACTGATCAAATAATTCCAGTAGTTGGGTGTTCAATTTAGACCCTTTCCAGTCATTGTACATTCATTACTATCATAACCATCTCTGGGAAACCATCATGTGTGTGCTTGTGTGCAGGTGTATGTGTGAGGCTGTATGGCATGTGCAAATCCATCTTCATAACTTTTCTGCTTCTGGTTTCCTAGATTGTAGTAGTACTGATGGCATAATCTGTCTTCCCTGATCATCTATCAGCTAAATGCTTTTCATTACAGTGAACCTTTTACACTTCCATGCCTAGTTGCAAATGATGTCAGCTCACACACCAAAATGTTATGTGCATTTGATTAATTCTAATTACATGGCGCATAATGAGCATAGGATCATGTTGACTAAAATCTACTACTCACAGCACTAAGAAATGAAGAGTCAAAAAACAAAATTTGAGAAGAGCGTTCATGAAAAGTAAGAGCCTTGTTTTTTTTTACTCTCAGATTGTAGGGACAATGAGATTGGCTTTGACTTAAGCTGGAGGTGCGGGCAGTGGAGATGACACGTGTCACTTTACAGTTTGATCTTACTCTTTTCAAGAAGTGGAATGACATCAAAGGTAGGAATTGACCTGGGTTTTCTTGATACTTTTTCAGCATGACGGTTTCTTTTTTCTTCCTTTTTTTTTTTTTTGTGAACTCTTATCTTAAACCTTAGAAGGAAACAGCTGATTCAGCAGGACTCATGAGTGTAGCAGGAATCTTAAAAGTTCTTATTAATAAAATCAAACCTGAAGCCAGTTATTGGGGTGAACACCGGAAGATCAGAGAGACAGAACAAGCCGCAGCTAACCTCACCTGGCCAACTTCTCAGGTGATCTTGTTTCCTCAGACTGGAAGCCTCTGTGTCCTCATACCTGAATGGATCTCAGCTGAACTGTGCTGCTCAAAACCTAAAAGCTTAACCAGCCAAATGCTTAACCAGCCAAATGCTTCTATTTTCTGGTCTTCATGCCTTATATATCTTTCTGTTTTTGCCATCACTCCCTGGGATTAAAGGCTGGCTTTCTCGGATTAAAGGTGTGTGTCACCATGCCTGGCTGTTTCCAATGTGGCCTTGAACTCACAGAGATCCAAAGAGATTTCTACCTCTGGAATGCTAGGATTAAAGGTGTGAGTGCCACCATTTTCTAGCCTTTGTATCTAGTGGCTGTTCTGTCTCTGACCCCATATAAGTTTATTAGGGTGCACAATATTTTGGGGAACACAATACCACCACACATGAGGGCCCAAACTAATCTAAAACTTGAAACCACTTAGCCTTGATTTTTGGACTTGTAGTTTCCTGTAGGACTTGGGAGCCTGTTTCTTCGCTTTCTCTCTTCACAAAAAGCTGCACCACACTCACTCCATTCAGACTGGGGTGGGACCGTGGTGAGTGTCTTCTTTGGTGAAAGCTGATTCATCCTTACAAGGATGACACTTGGATTTCAGGAAATGCTGGTGTGAATTTTTGCTCATTTTCCTCACAGTAGTTTACCTACCTTTAACTTGGCAGAGGAATCAATAGCCCATGTCATAGACCTTTGCTGACAGCCTTGGGCTATAACGGAAGAATTCTTCCTCCATTTCCTCTCTACGGGAAAGTCAAACAGGATTGTCACCAACCTGTGAAATAAACCACCCACCTGGTCATGGAACCATTTTACAGCCAGGAACTACAGCCCTATTCAGCAGCGCCATATGGGAAGCAGAAAGTGCTTTTCTCCAGATGGGTCTGTCACACATTCATAGGAGAAATTTGCTCTCTGTCTCAGCCAAATGCCTGGACTTTCTTGAAACACAGGAGAAGATGAGCGAGGCTTAACATGCTAGGGAACTGAATATGAACTCTGTACAATGAATCAAAACTCAAACTAAGTTGAATCATACCATCCCTGCATCACTGGAGAGATGTGGAATGCTAGTTTCTTTAAAGAGAAAAATATCTCCAAGATAAAAATATCTCAAAAGAGAGCACAGGTTTTAACTGCCTTCTTGTGGAAGAGCCACAGAATACAAAACGTTTGAACAGGATAGAGTCTTAGAAATCACCTCTCAACACACACACACACACACACACACACACACACACACACACACGCACGCGCACGAAAACGCACACGCACACGCACACGCGCACACCCTCATTTTCCATGTGAAAACTGAACTCTCAAGAGATAGTGACGTATTTGCGAGCACTCAGGTGTGTTGCAGCCTGGAGGATTGGATCCTGATCTCTTCCCTGTTCCTTCCCTCTGCTGTTTCCCCTAAAGCTCCCTTACAATGTATTTACCACTGTATCATTGCTAGGTGTCACATCCATTGCTCACATATTCAGTGAGCAAATTATTAGGATTTCCTTGCTGTCTTTCCCTCGGTGATAAACTTAACATCCATGTCCTAACTCTTCTTTAGCTACACACATCTTTATTCACCACTCTGAAGTTAGAATATGGGGCATGGAGACAGAGTCTCAGATAGGCAGCAAAGACTTGCATCCTGCTCCCTAATTCTTCATCAAATGATATAGGAAACATTTTTTAAAAACTAACAATGGAGAGAACAGGTTCTAAAGCAAAGGATCTACATTTGCTCCTTTGTTGCCTTATATGTATGAAACATTTATATGTCTCCTGGTCCCCTGACTCTCCAAATCTTTCTATCCCTCTTTCCTTGGTGTTCCCCAAGCATTATATGTAAGGATTACCAGCTGGGGCTAGGCACCCCACAATCACTCCTTCTCTGCATTCCGAACACTCGTGGATCTCTGCAGATTCTTCCATCTCCTACAAAAAGAAGCTTCTTGGATGAGGGATGAGAGTTGCACTTACCTATGGGTATAAGTACTTAGAATGCAGCTAAAAATACATTGGTTTAGGAAAATAACAGGAATAGGTTCTCCTCTGTGGAGACCTCTCCAGCCATGGGTAGTTGAATGGCTGTATAGTCGCGGGCATGAATTCTGTCCTATTGAGCAGACCTTAAGTCCAATTAGACAATTGTTGATTACTGCGGAGAAAAAGTACCACCATTGTACTATTGGGAACATCTTGCAGGACGAATCGTTGCTATGGTTCCTGGGCTTCCTAGCCTGGTGGACTATTGATTAATTTCTTCCTCACATAGCACATTCAGATACTATCAGAATCTCAAACACAAGAAACATAAGTTGAGGAGGGTAGATACACAGCCACCATTGCTGTTCTCCTCTAGAAAACAAGAGAGAATTTTCTAGAGGGTCTTTTGGATGGGGTCTGTGTATCTTTCTGTGGAAACAGAGACTGCGAGCTGAGACATGCTCTGCAGCAGTGTCTGAAAGAGAAGGTAGCTTGCATTATCAAAGCCTCTGATTTGATTATAATTGGCTATTTATGAAAGTCTAAGCTGCACTTTAGTCATGGCATCGAGATAATAGTTACCTGCTTCTCAGGACTGTGACTACTCAGAATATGTCATGGCTTACTTCTTTTTTCTTTCTAGAATAATTAAAGCTCAGTGGTTGCTCCATTGAGACCTTTTCCTTATTAGAGATGCTCCACAACATGATTTTTAGAAAGCCTGGATTCTGTGGATTATCCAAAAATTATATTATCAAGTTGTTTCCACGGATCAAGAATTCCTACAGTAACTCGTGTAAGATTAACGGAAGCAGAAGGAAGGCTATGAAGGGAGGGAGGAGAACTATGGGAGTAGAAGTAAATACGCTATCAACAAGAGTCAAAGCCACATGCTGACAAATGTGTGTGTGGTATATGCGTGCGTGTGTGTGTGTGTGTGTGTGTGTGTGTGTATGTGTGTGTGTGTATTCATGTTTAGTATATATGTGTGTGTGGTATATGCGTGGTATGTGTGTATATTTAGTATATATGGTGTGTGTGTATGTTTAGTATGTGTGTGTGTGTGTGTGTGTGTGTGTGTGTGTGTAGGGTGTGTGAGGTATGTATGTGGTCTGTTTGTGCTATTCGTGTGTGTGTGTATGTGTGGTATGTGTGAATGTTTAGTATGTGTGTAGTGTATGAGGTGTGTGTATTGTCTGTTCGTGTGTGTGTGTGTGTGTGTGTGTGTGTGTGTGTGTGTGTAGTATGTGTGAGGTATGTGTGTGGTCTGTTTGTGTGTGTATGTGTATGTGTTGTGTGTGTGTGTGGTGTATATGTGGTATGTGTGTATGTTTAGTATATGTGTATGTGTGTAGTGTGTGTGAGGTAAGTGTGTGTGGTCTGTGTGTGTGTGTGTGTGTGTGTGTGTGTGTGTGTGTGTGTGTGTATGAAGGAACCCACATGCAATAGCATGAGCATGAAAGTCAGAGAGCAGTTTTGGAGTTGGTTCTCATCCTCCACTCTGGGCTCCAGGGATCAAATCCAGTTGTTAATCGATTGCTTTTACCCACTGAGCCATCCTACCAGCCCATCACATCACTGGTACTGTGTGCACTCACCTGTGTTACATTTGGCAGAGGAATTTAAACAGCTGAAGTGGACCAAGGGTTTGGTGGCATCCATGATACTTTTATCAGCAGGATGTGGCAGTGGTAGAAACAGAGCCTTCACTCAAGGGGGACTTTGGTTTAGAAAGTCAAAACAGTCCCTCATTGGAATTCTGTCTTAGAAGAAGAGTGATAAAATTCCAGTACCTGGTTTTTCAAGTTATGTCTGCCTCTCTCCCTTCTCCACTGGGGCTTAGGAAGGTTAAGAGAGACTCTTTGTAAGGTCACACACCTCATTCCACACTGCAATGTGTATCTGGGGCTGTCTTCCCTGCTGTCCACAAAGAAAACAGTATGGTAATCAGTGGCCAAAAAAGATCCATGAACTGAGTCAGGATGAATAGATAGCTCACAGCAGGGGAGGAATGGAAAGACAGCTTGTCTGGGATCCAGCTTTTAAACATATCCCGTCCCCTCCAAAAAATACAGGGAAGCATGGAGAAACACGCTCCAAAATAGTATTTCTCGAATGTCTAATTGCATAGAGATCAAACACAGACTGAAGGCACAGAACGTCAACTATCTGTGGTTGAGGGTCCCTTACGTTCTTGAGTCCTGAGAGTTACATGATGCCATTCTTTATTCTTTTTTTTTTGCCATGACTGTTTGTGCCTCCGAGTGGCTTTCAAGCAGAAGGACACACGGACACATGTAAAAGCAGGAAAACACGCCATGTCATGCCAGCTCCACCTCATCCCATCTGTGACAACTTTAGCGTGCCACCTACCCTCCCAGAGCTCATCTCATTTATTTAGAAAAACAGCGCCACCCACCTTGCAGGATGTTTCTGAGGGTTTGACAGCATCTGGAACACTTTCAGAGACTGTGTGACAGAGCATCCATCTGAGGTCTCAGAAGTGATTTTCAAAGGCAGGGAGGGTAGTTTCCCTCCACTTTCCACACTACAGATTTCATTTGTTCACACACTTGTTCATTGTAAGTGAATTCACTTTAGAAAGAAAAACCCTGAATGTAATAGTCAGAAATTAAGACTCATACACTTACCAGACACTACAGGATACAACTTGTCCCCTCTCCCAATCCTTCAACGTGGCTTTTTGGAACACTGAACATTGTTATTATATTATATATATTATATTAACTATACTCTTCATCATAGACACTTCTTCTCATTTGAAATAGCTTCCGATTTACCACAGTGCAGAATGACATCATAGCTTTCTCACTATTTTAGCTTTTCTAACCAAGAAAATTCTGGAACAAGTGTTCAGTTTAATTAAACAAGTAATTTTAACAACAAAATTGCTAACTGTGTGAGGTAATAGACTAATTAGTTTATTTACCATTTCATGATTTGTATATGTATCTGAATATTATGGTGCATTATAAGTAGATACATAATTTTATTTATCAATTAATAATAATTTTCTTCATTCATTTACTCTTCTAAAAATGAAGGAAGTAATAGTACATATCTCACAGGATTGTCAGTTTTAAAAGAGATGATGTGTATAACATATTCTTTATAGGGACCGTAGTGCTTTGCAGGAGACACATCCACATTTGGCTCATTTGAGTTGCCATAAAACTAAGGCTCAAAAGCAAATCTAAACCTATCAGTGTGAGCTTCGTCTGAAGCTCAAGGCTTATCTTTAATTTTCTACCTTTATTTTTTAATGTGAAAAAAAAAATTTTTCAACAAAAACATTTTCAATAAAATTTTGTTTGTTTCCATGGTAAATCTAAATTCTACCAAGGTGTCAGTCCAGATTTCCCATCGCAGAAAGCTATTTCATATTCCATGTTCAGTTCTATCATGTGACCTGAATCTCTGCTGTATGTATCAAAGTCCTGGGGTGTTTGGGGGATTTCTGCCTTCTTTTTCATGGTCTTGTATATTTTCACTTGTTCCAAGCGTACTCTTAGTTTACATCATTTGTTTTTAATTGCTGATCTAGATATCAGTTTAACTTTTCTTTACTTTTTTTTTAATTTATCTTTTAAAGGTAGATGAATTATGACAGCAAAATGACCGAAGCTGTTCTACACACTGGAGTTGTCAGGGAAATAGTGAAGTCGGGAACGGAAGTGCCCATCGGCATGTGTATAGAACAGCGAACAGCGCATCAAGTCAAGCACCATGCTGAAAGGCAAGCTGGAAAGATCTGAGGAAGTCAATGTCCCTTTCTTCCTATTCAAAGGTGAAGACAAACAAACTTCCTTATATGAAAATATGGTTTGTATAACAAGGTACTCAAAATGTACTTGGACATGTGTACCAACACTCACATGCACAATCAGCAGGGTAGATGTAGCATTTATCTTTTATGTGGGCACACACACACACACAATCAGTGAGGTAGGTGTAACAGTTAATTTGGACCTGTGTACACACACACACACACACACACACACTACTGAGGCAGGAATATCAGTCACTTTGGTCTCGTCACAAATCACCCCAATACCAAAGTGTTTAAAACAATCATGTATCCAGCTTCTGATTCTTCAAGGAGAAATCCACATTGCACCAAGCTGGATAATACTGATGGCATTGTTGGGATCTCTCATAGAAGCATGACTATACATCCAACACAGTAGCTTGGGGTTTACAAAAATGGAAGATTCGAGACTTCTTGTCAACTAGACTCTAGGTTTTGTATGGTGTCAATGGTAATTTCACTGATTGGAGGCAAACCTTGGTGAGTCCAAGTTTGGGCTGTGGAGGTGAGCATAAGGAAGGGCATGCACACCAAGATCTATTGGAGCTGTTTTTTGGAAACCAAAGATTATATTCCCTATTTTGAAACGAAATTTGTCCCCTTTTCTTCATTTTACTCTGCATATTCTGTGTAGCAGAAAATAAGCCCATTTTCTACTGCAAGCCTTCATCCTAAAGACCCAGTGTAAATGCTCTTAGTGTTCACTCAGTTCTCACTTGAGGAATGATACGATTTTGAGTTTCACAGCCACTATGACAATTCTTATGAAGATTCACTCCGTTTTGTCAATGGTCAGCGAAGACAGTGATTCCCAGCCCTGAGTAAGAGGAAGGTGGCTAATAGGCAGAAAAATTCTCCCTAAGATGTTTGTGCCTTAATCCCTGTGAATCCCTAAGTGAATGTGTGTGTGTTGTGTAAACATATGGTGTGTGTGTGTATGTGTGTGTGTGTGTCTTTTTCACATCAGCAACTGTGATTGTGTGCATTTCCCCTTTACTAAGCAAATGCAAAATGGTATTTAAGGCTGGGGTTCCTTTTCATCCTTACCTACAATTTCTCATTGCAGCATGTCAAGACATTTTGGAGTCCTGTTTCTATCATCAAATGGTCTAGCCAACCCCTCCCCATCGTGGGTTGTTTTAACGCTTGATGGGCCCATCAGTCAATGGATCCTAAAGGGAACTTCTACCACCCTATGGTGATGCTGTTCTTTCTACCCGTGGTATTCACACCCTGCCTTGACCTCTGCTTACAAAAACCTTTATGTTTTTCAAGGTGCAGATTCAATCCCATGTCTCTTATGGAGCAGTGTCTTATAACCCTGACCGGTGATCTGACCCTTGGTCAACTCCACACAAGTTTATCATCTGTGTGGTTGATGTGGGATAGGGACACTTAGATAGTAAGTATTCATCTTTCCTGTCAAATTGTAGTCCTTTTGGAGACAAGGATTGTCTTTTACAATTTTACGTCCCCTAAAGCCACTACCATGCTGCCTAACATAACAGTTGTTTTATGCAAAACAATAATTCATTTAGTAGATCCTGATTGAGCCAAGATGCAGTACTCTAAAACAATTCTTTTTATTTTAAGTGGTTTGAGAAAGATACATAGGCAAGTAAGTACTCAATACTCAAATGCACAAATAAACAACGTGTACAGAAAACATCAGAGGTTCTTCTGAGGGAAAATGATGGCTTGGAGCGATGTTTGTGTACTCCACTGCTGCGCCATATGCTTGAATTCATGAGCATGTTCCGGCTCGGACTCCCTGAGATTAGCACTTGGGTTTTCAACTCAAAGAACCTAGCATGGTGCCTAGGACTAGGGTGTGTTTAATACCTTTGGCAATCTGTTCAATTGATGTGTGAAGGTTTCTTTACACACAATACCGGGCACCATCTCAGCACCGGGTTCTCACATTCGTTCAATGCCACAGCAATGTCAGCATCAAGTGTTAGTGTGAATGGGCAATGGATCAGCTAGGACAATACTGACTGTCAACTGTAAAAGACCCCAGCTCATCAATAGGGCTGTTTATAGAGCAAATGAAAAGCAATTTATAGGGAGGGTATTTAGAAGCTGGATTCTTCAGCCACTCAGCCCTATCATGAGGTTTATATACATACATACATACATACATACATACATACATACATACATGCATACATACATACATACATACATGCATATACAGGCTTTTCACAGCTCCTAACTGCTGCCTCAATTTGCTCCTATTAAGGTCACAAGAAGGCTGCCTTTGTTTAAGCCACAATGACTTGTAGCAAAACAATAGTCTGTGTCATGAAAGAAATGAGCTCTTTCTTATGAACCTCGCAGAAGACCTCTCTCTGTAGTTAGTGTCTTGCCAGAAGCAAGGACACATACCCACTCAAAACCAGTCGACAGCAAGACAGCGGGAAGTGTGCTTGTGAGGTGAAACACAGGACTGTAGGTAAGAGTGTGCCTCCTGATCCACAGTGGGGTTCTGTTAGGACTGTAGGTAAGAGTGTGCCTCCTGATCCACAGTGGGGTTCTGTTAGGACTGTAGGTAAGAGTATGCCTCCTGATCCACAGTGGGGCTCTGTTAGGACTGTAGGTAAGAGTGTGCCTCCTGATCCACAGTGGGGTTCTGTTAGGACTGTAGGTAAGAGTATGCCTCCTGATCCACAGTGGGGCTCTGTTAGGACTGTAGGTAAGAGTGTGCCTCCTGATCCACAGTGGGGTTCTGTTAGGACTGTAGGTAAGAGTGTGCCTCCTGATCCACAGTGGGGTTCTGTTAGGACTGTAGGTAAGAGTATGCCTCCTGATCCACAGTGGGGTTCTGTTAGGACTGTAGGTAAGAGTGTGCCTCCTGATCCACAGTGGGGTTCTGTTAGGATTGTAGGTAAGAATGTGCCTCCTGATCCACAGTGGGGTTCTGTTAGAAAGAAACAAAGGGGTGAAAACTGAAAAACTAACTAAAGTACCAGCTGTGAACGTCAATTCATTAAAGGCAAACTCTATGTATATATACAGTGAGGGTATACATGCTCTCCTTTTTCCTTTGCATCTTTGTGTGAGTTCCCTTCTCTGAAATCACTGTGGCTTCCCTTGAAAGCTGTTGGGAAACTGAAAATTGCTCCCTGCTTTACATCGTAGTATTTATGCTGAAATGGAACCGCAGGCAATCATACACACTGGCGCATGACTCTGGCTTGCCCATCCAATTCTCACCATAGTTCTTAGAAATAAAGAATCTTTGTGAGGTGCCAACTGGTAGAGTCTCCACCCTGTGTCGGGATTTGTTTCTCTGCCTTCCAAGTGGACAAGGCTGGCTTATGGCTCAGATGAAACACTTGAAATTGGGGCTGTTTAATGGAAACAGACATTTCCCCTTCCAGATAGAGTCAAGATGTTTATCCCACAACTGAAATTCAATTTCTTTCTTTTTTTTTTTTGTCCAATTTCCAAAGAGACTGCAAGATAGAATGTGTGAGCTGAAGAAATTGCCCTGGAGCATTTTGCAGGGGCTAGGGGGTAGGGCATATAAAGAAAGAGTTGAAGAAGATCAATGGATCAATTCCTTTATTTTTGAATATTTAAAACCATGGATCTTTTAGTTTAATGATAAATCAAGACTTTAAGCTACCCTCAAATAGGAACTCCTGCTTGCATTTTGGAATAGGCTCTATACTTGTCAAATCACTTTTAGATTATTTATTCTTGATTCTCAAAGTTGATCTTAAGGGAGGCAGAACCAGGTATGTTTCCCTTATCAACGCAGGAACCATATTTCAGATGTTAACTGATTTGCCCCGAGACACAAAACCTCCTAGTGACGAAGTGCCTTCGTCGTGAGATACCCTTATTTTTAAACTTGGTTTTTCCGAATTACAAGTAGCTACCTGATGACATGTCCCTCCGTTCTTTTAGTTAACCGAGACAATGGCTCACTTGGTGCCGGGGGTTAGGAAAGGTACCAACCAGCCGTCCCACTGCAGGTCTGGGTATTTAGAAATAGACACTGGACAAAGAGAGGATCCTTTGACTCCTGTGTGGAGGGAAAGATCATCTCTGCAGGATGGGCTGACCCATGTGAAACTTAGTGATGCATTTTAATTGAGTTGAGACTGAGGGAGATGAACACAGAGTTCCGAGGAAATTCAGAGCTGGATACTTTCCTGGCACATCCTGTGAGCCCACAGACCTCCAGACCTATGTGCTGCGTATATTCAGATGAGTGTTTTTCTTCCTTCTTTGGTCTAATCATTCATTCCTTGGCCACTTCCACAGGGCCAAGGTCTAGCCAAGCTCCATTCTCCTCAGTGGCATCAGCCACAGTGAGTCTTACCTCCAAGAGTTCTTCCTTACTTACCCCAAGCTATGAGTTTCCACAGAGTCTCCAGTTTGTAGCGAGTGGTTTTTCTGTCGTCATTAACTCCCCAGGAGAACACAGCTGCAGGATATATTCAAATGACTGTCCCGTGGAATGCCACAGGCTATCCACCCTGGCAGCAGACACTTCCTACTCTTCTTCAAGCAAATACCCCATCTGCTTGCCTGCCTTCCTGAAACCACCCTGGATACAGCTCCCGTTTTTCATTCTGGACTGGAATGGGCTGGTAGCAGCAAACCAGATGTTATTCTTAGGTGCATACTCATCTCCCTCCCCCCTTTCCTCTCCACTTTTACTTAGAAAACATCACACCCTGAGCCTGGTCTGCTCTTTGTAGACAATTTTGGTAGATTTCTATCATTATTGCTATTACTTTTCATCTCAAGTAGTAGTTGTCTTCTGAACATCTGGAGAATCATGGAGAGCCTGGCACATGTCCACCTCAGAGAAGTGTCTGAGGGAAAGTGATTTCAGGACGGGCCAGCACTCTGGGTGCTCCCCCGGTGGACTGCTCAAGAGATGGTCCAAGGCCAAGTGTGTTCAAGCCCACAGACCAGATTTTGTGCAGAAGAGCTCCCTGGTGGAGATTGAACCCTGCAGTTCATCAGGCAGATCATACAAGTCCAAGTTCAAGTAAAAATACAAAAGGGCTGGAGAGATAACTCAATAAGTTAAATAATAAGTAAAACACTTGCTCCAAAAATGAGAACCTGAGTTCAATTCCTAGATCGAACATTAAAAAAAAAAAAAGCAGGGTGGCTGAATGATGTGCTTGGAATCCCAGGCCTGGGAAGGCAGAGAAAGGTCAATCTCTGGGGCTCTCTGTTTAGTTATGTTGCTTAACCTTCTTGGTAAGTCTCAGGCCAATAAGAGACACTGCTTTTAAAATGATGAAGGGAGGTATTAGAGGAATAACACCTGAGGTTATTCTCTGACATGTGTGCACATACACACACACACACACACACACACACACACACACACACACACACGAGATGGTATCAAAGGCTGGTGGAAGCTTGTAGCTTGTCTGCATATCAACAGGGCATCTGAGTTCCCACATAGCACACTTTGTATGAGAAAGTAACAGTGAAAGCTGAAACAGCACAACTCCTTATCTAACCATGGCATCCAGTGGTCACCATGGTGATTATAATGCACTACCTTGGCTTTATTCTATTAGCAAAAACAGTTGTGGCGGTTTGAAAGAAAATGGCCCCCCAAGCAAGTAGCACTATTAGAAGATATTGCCTTGTTGGAGAAACTGTGTCACTGTGGGGGTGGGCTTTGAGGTTTCTTTTCTCAAGCCTCACTCAGTGTGACCTTCAGTCAACTTCCTGTTGCCTCTGAGTCAAAATGTACAGCTCTCAGCTCCAGTACCACATCTGTCTGCACGCCACCATGCTCCCCGCCATGATGACCTCCCCATTAAATGTTTTCTTTATAAGCGTGGCTGTGGTCATGGTGTCTCTTCACAGCAATAGTAAACCCTAAGTAAGACGACAGTCTTCCGGCAAAGCTCCTCTCCAGCCGTCTGCAGTCACCTCGAGGACAGACAGATGGACAGCCTGTCTTCCTAGCTGGCTGTTCTGCTAGGTTTTTGTTAGTGCATTTTGTTAGCTAGGTTGTTAGCATTGCAGAGATGCTGCCCTAAGGTCAGGATTTCTCCCCCAAACACTAACTGATTGTCTTTCATGCTCAGATCATATTGTATGGAGTGCCGTGTTGAAATCTCCAGGAACATGGCATTTGCATGCTTTTTCTCCTTGGAACAAATTCAAAGCTGTCTTTTGGGTTTCTAAGAATTAAAATTAACCCAATTGGGGGGTGGTGGTAAATATAGGATCTTTCATGATTCTAGAGAAAAAAATCCTAAGTACATAAAGTAACGAAAACAAATGTTAAGTATACAGACAAGGTGAGTAGTGAGGTCACATTCCCGTTCCCTTAGCTGGTTGGCTTCTCTTTTATGTGTGGCCTAAACCCAGTTTTATTTTTATCCCCCGCTACTTCCCCCCCTCTGTGTGTGTGTGTGTGTGTGTGTGTGTGTGTGTGTGTGCGCGCGTGCGTGGTTGTGCGGGCATGCATGTGTCGCAGAATGCATGTAGAGGTCAGACAACAGCCCTTGGAGATAGGTTTTCCCCTGTCATTCCATGGGATCTTGGGATCAGACTCACTCCTTGGCAAACTGCTTTTCCACACTGAACCTTCTCGTTGCCTCCCACCCCCTACCCCCCGCTCCCACCTTGCTTTTTGAGTCAGATTGTCTCACTGATTTGGCCAGGTTGGCTGGTGAGAGACACAGAGGAATCCCATCTCCACCTCTCAGCACTGGATTCCAAGCCTGCACGGCCAGGCCAAGCTCTGGGATCTGGAGCTCAGAGCCAGGTCCTCATGGTTTTGTGGTAAGCACACTATTGACGGAGCTATCTCCTCAGGCCCCACCCATGTTCTTATCAATGTGTGGGCAGGAAGAGAAGGGAAGTGTCCATTCTTGATTTCACTTCTCCCATGCTCAACAGGCCTGAGTCCTACCCTGTTTGTCCCGATTCATTCCTCAAGGGAATGCCCGAAGCAGAGAGAGAGGCTCCGTCACAGCTGCTGTCTCCTGCCTCTCCCTAATCTACTTCATACTAATCTGTTCTCAGAATATTACAAAATAATCATCAGGATCCCACAGAGGCCAAGCCCCTGCTTTCTCCAACACCCACCCCCAAGAATGAATCTGTTTTTCTGTCAGAACTGACTCTGAAGTTGCTGGGCTCTACCACCCCTGTCTCCCAATACCAGAGCCAGGGATGAGTGAGGCAGGCCAGGACAGGCTTTTGGAAGCGGGAGAGCTGATGATCTTCGAAAACAGAATGTACTTATAGCAATTCTTGGAAAGTCAGAGAAGGTTAGAACTGCAGTCAGCATCAATTTCTCCCAGCAGAATTAATGACCTTTCTCACTCAGTTCATGGCTTGGATGTGAACATCTGCCCCGCAGTGGGAAAGAGATGAATAATCATCTGAATTAAAAACTAGGACCAGAAGCAATAATCATCAGTCACATGCTGCTGCTTCTGTGGTTTATGTCATATTTGCTCATCAACATATAAATTAGTCAATCCAATGTCAGTTTTTAAGTCTCTTTTTTTGGTGCCTGTAGTCTTGTGGGGTGCAAGCAGAGATGTAGACAAGGGGAAAATGCATAAATTGAGTTGTGTGCAACTATCCAAGTACAAAAATGTAATAGGATGGTTGAGCATGGACTACTGGGCTAGTCTAAGAAATGGAGGTAAGTTTCTCTGAGAAAGTGACACACACCCTGAAACATACATGAATGAGAGGAATCAATCAATCCAAAAGACAGTGAGCTTGGAGGGCTAAGGGCATGGCTCGGTAAGAAAAATCTTTGCACACACACGCGCGCGCGCGCGCGCGCGCGCGCACACACACACACACACACACACACACACACACTCCAAATGGAAAAGAGAGACAGAACATAAGAAAAGAAAGAAAGGAGAGAGGGTGATCAGGGTTAGGACAAGGGAACACATCCAATCTGCGGTACTAAACAAGTTCAAGGTGATAGCCGGTACAAGTTCAAGGTGATAGCCGGTAGCGTGAGAGGATAGGAGACTGGAGAGCATGTGCGTCAGGGATCTATTTCCTCTTTCACTTCTTAGAGTTGTAAGACCATTAAGTTGAAAGGGACATCTGTAGTCATCAACCTTCCTCATTAAATGTGGAGAAACTGAGGGCCAGAGGTGAAAGGTGACACATCCAATGTTAAACGTTTTCAAACAGGAGTCCACCCAAACTAGAAATTCTGCGACCCACTCCAGTGTTCTTGTCATGGTCTACTTAGTGTTCTTTGTAGGAGTATGTGAAACCATTGGCTCTGCACTCCTGGACTAGAGATCGGTTAAGAATGAGGCGCCTGAGCCGATCGGGAAGTAAGCTGATAGACCTAATGTCTCATATCTGCAGCCTTTGTGTTGTTTGCATAGGATTTTGGCTTGGTGGGCATTTGAAAGTGTTTGTCTTCTAGGTGAATACATCTTTTTGATGTTTTCACAATTGGTTAGAACCATGTCATATGCTAGTGCCCCTGGCATACTCCTTGCTTAAAACAGATCTCTCTCTTTCTCTCTCTCTCTCTCTCTCTCTCTCTCTCTCTCTCTCTCTCTCTCTCTCTCTCTCTCTCTCTGTGTGTGTGTGTGTGTGTATGTGTGACAGAGACAAAGATCAGACAGACAGACACACACACACACACATACAGATAGAGAAAGGGAGAGGGGTGGGAGGGGAGGGAGAAAAAACAATCGAGAAGGAGACATTATTAGCAGAAAAGAAGAATTTACAGACAGCCGAAATGCTTAACTTCTTCATTACATACTCTCTGAAGAATGGTGAGAAATCAGTGGCAGAAGGAGCGAAGGCACCCACTGATAAGAGGCCCGGGAGAAGTGTAAATAGGTATGAAAGTGATAGCAGCCGTTTGGACTGGACCCAAAGGAACACCCCAGGCACAACTCAGTGTAGACTCTACGAGCTTTTTAATGCCAACCACTTCAGTAGACAGTGGGGTATCAAAGACAGTTTTGAGTGGTAGAAAGGGGATTTCCTATCAGGACTTTGAGTGGCACTGAGGTCACAATGCAGCCTGTGATATATGACCCTGGTGCCTATCACCCTTTTGGGGACTGAAGCGTAATGCTCCTGGCTGCTGAGACTGAGTATTAATACCAAAACAACAACAACAAAAAAATGCAATCAGTTTCTAGAATTTCTTCACACGATGCTATATTCCTCTTCCCAGACTCTTGTATCTGGAGCTGGGGCACATCTTATTGGACTCCAGTCCAGATCCAGAGCTCCAGGTTGGAGGAGGCCCTTTGTATGCTTTTCAGCATCCTCCACAACAAACCTACTCCTCCCTTAATCTTTTCCTGAAGAGCCTGATCTGCTGCAGCAGGGGGATATCTGAGTAGAGAGACTGAAAGCCAGGGTTCCAATGGAAGAGCATTACATGGTTACAGCCTGATCCTAGAGGGACAACTGAGCACCAAAAGAGAACGAGAAGGGAAGAAGTGACTGTGAAATCTGCCTTATTTCTTTCCTCTCCAAACCCTCTAGACCAAAAGCTGTGGATGGGATTCATGGTGAGAGCACTCACCTAACATGTGTGAGGTCCTGGGTTTGGTCCCCAGCATTACAAGAATGAAAACCTAATGAATCCTCTATCACCCTTCAGCTTCTCACAACAACTTCACAGACCATCTTTCTTTCCTAGAGACTCAACTGTACAGTTTCCCACACCGCTGGCATAATAGAATAAATGGGTTTTTTAAATGCAGCTCTATTATTCCACCTCAAGAAACTGTGGCTTATTTGTTATCTGTGGGAAACCCGAGCAAAAAGAGCAATATACTGCTGCCCAGGTTTCTACAACACGCACTTGCAAGGGCATTTTCTTATTTGATTCATACACATACTATACAGATGTGCATGCTATTATTATCATCCCATTTAATAAAGGGAGACACTGAAGTTAAAAGAAAGTTAGCAACGTGCCCCGGGGCACCTAGCTAAATAAGAGATAAAGTAAAGATTAAAGCCATTCAAAGTCTCTTGGTGTTCTTTCCTCTCTAACTCACGGCCCCTTCAGCTCCGGTGAACAGAATTCTCAAGACCTGTCCTGGCACATGCTTCTCCTTTCTCCCCACCTTTGCTAATGCTGTTTTCTCAAGCTGCCCCGCCCTTCTCCATAATACGAACTGAGAGAACCCCGGGGCAATGCAAGGTGTGTACACAGCCATTCACATCACTGTGAATGTGATCCTATCCATCAACGGTGTGGTCCTAAAATGTTGTCTGGCAATTTGGGACCATAGGGAAGACTCCCGATTCACACATGCCTTCTAGCCAATGAATTTGCTCAGACTGTTCATTTGATTTCTCTTTTCACTGCCTTCTTGCTTTACTTCTCTGTAGACTGGAGGCTCTGAGAGGGAAAACACAGCCCTCCATTACACTGAGCGAACTGTTCCGGCCCCTTTAGGTATCAACTGTGTAGTAGCAACCAGTAGAACAAAGAGACTGCAGCACATCCTTGAGAATGCTCAGCAGCCCCTCTGCCCCCATGGCTCCTTCTCCAGGAGTGACAGATGATTTTGTGAGCAAAGTATTATACACACACACACACACACACACACACACAGAGAGAGAGAGAGAGAGAGAGAGAGAGAGAGAGAGAGAGAGAGAGAGAGAGAGAGAGAGAGAGAGAAGAGAGAGAGAGAGAGAGAGAGAGAGAGAGAGAGAGAGAGAGAGAGAGAGAGAGAAATGCAGACAGACAGACAGAAAGACAGATCGACACAGACACAGACAGGGTAAAGTTATGAGAGCTCTCCAGAGAAGCTGGGGGGAGAATCCTTGCCAGGAAGATGGTGAATATCTCCAAGAGGAAGATATAAAGAATGTTTGTGTGTCTAGACTTAGGGGCAAATTTTCGTTAATTATTTCAACAAAAAGATACTGGGCACCACTAATCCAGGGTGTTACTATTTATAACCTCCTTCTTCTCCATCCCTTCATGCGATCTATAAAGTACCCCATCTCTTTCATCCCACCTTTCCCATCCTTCCGTTTCCCTTCATCTCCCTCACGGCCACCTCATATCAAGACCTTGCCACCACCCCCGCCATCAACCAACCCATTTCCTCCTCTACAGTTAGGGATGCGACTTTGAGGCTCAGTCTGAATCACATCGTTCATTCTGTTTCTTGAGAATCTTAGTATGTGGTGAAATTTTAGCCCAGCTCTGCCACAGTGGAGCCTTTCTCATGTTTCCAGCCTCATCTGGCCTCGAGTTCATGTCCTTCCATGCTCTGGCCATGTCAGTTTTCTTGCATGTTCTCCCCCAGCTCTGGTCCTTCTAATGCACCGTCCCCTCTGCTGGAAATGTTTACTCCTGTGACTTCCTCCTTCTCCTGGAATCAGCCTCCTCATTCTGGACTCAGTATCCTCTTCATTTCATAAGAGGGCCTCCCATGAGAAGGTCTCACCAGCTCTCTGACACTTTGTTACCTGTAACTTGCACATCTGAGTCAGTCTCTCTTCCATTGCTTTAATGCACTTATAATATCCCCTGCCCATCTCTCTCTCTCTCTCTCTCTCTCTCTCTCTCTCTGTGTGTGTGTGTGTGTGTGTGTGTGTGTGTGTGTGTGTGTGTCCCCATGTGTACGTGGAGGCAAAAGATAACTTCAGATGTGGTCTCTCAAGTGCCATCAACCTTGTGTTTTAAGACAAGGTCTTTTATTAGCCTGGATCTCACCAAGTACTCCAGGCTGGCTGGCAGTGAGCCCCAGGAATCCTGCCCTCTCCACCTCTCCAAAGGTAGGATTATAAATGAGTGCTACCACACCTGGCCCTTTTCATGTGGCTTCTAGGGATTGAACTCGGCTCCTCATTCTTGTATGTCAAGTATTTTATTGACAGAGCTCTCTCTTCATGCCCGGCTTTTCCATTTTTTAAACTTGTTTGAATTAGTCTGTCTCCTATCCCTTACTTCTTCCCATATGCCATGCTGCATGAAGATAAAGCTTTTTATGTTTTTTTAAAAGCGACCAATTTCTGGTCCCAGCCAAGTGCTTATACAGAGAAGCTCCCAAACACTTGTTACATGAATAAATAAGAAAACCAGCAATTGAAAGAATGTCATACATGTCTAATACCAGACTGGGCCTTGCCCTTACAGAGGTAACCATCTAGATCTGCTTTCTACCTTTGTAGACCTTCTAGTCTAGTTCTGGCTAAGAACGAAGATTGAGAAATCAGCATGTGACTGTTGCATCATATATGGTTCTTCCAGGCTCTTCCATGACCCTCTACCATGTTTTTAGTGGTAAGAGTTTAGTCAGTGGTTCTCACCCTTCCTAATGCTGCAACCCTTTAATACAGTTGTGTTGTGGTGACCTGCCCCCAACCATATAATTATTTCCTTGCTACTTCATAAATGTAACTTTGCTACTGTTATGAATCCTAATGTAAATATCTGATATTCAGGATATACGACATGTGACCCCCCAAAGGGTCATGATCCAGAGGTTGAGAACCACTTGTTTAGGCTTTGACATAGCTGAGATTGGGACTGACTCTAGGATCGTTGCTTTGTTTTGTGCTCTGGCACCAAGACTGAGAAAGAGCATACTCCTTCCAGTTCAGAAAGGCCCCGAGGTAGCGCATATTTTCCTTTCTTCTTAAAGTCTCTTGGTCGGTATGTGAGGAGTGTCTTTATGATGAGACTTTCCATGAAGTGACAGGTATGTGTGGGCTAATTAGGCCAATGCACCTGCCTTGTTAGGACTTCCTGACATGACCAAGTTGGGCACCCTAGGGAAACTATAGACAGATCCCTGGACCTACCCAACAACTTTCCCGAGTCATTGTATGAGGCCTTAAGTCGGGCTTCATCTTTAATCAGTGTGAGTCAATATAAGTCAGTACATGTATCTATTGACTATGCCAAGCTCCCTTCTCCCAGGATTCCACTCTAACAGGAGTGGGCAAACTATACCTAAAAACAAAGTTCAGTGACTGTTTCAGTATGCGAAGTTCTATTGAAGAACAGCTACCCTCATTCACTATGTGGTGTCTACACAGCTTTCCTACTATAGAGACAAAGTGGAGAAGTTTTAAGAGCAACCACCTGGCCCTCAAAATTCAAAGTATTTACAGAAAATAGTCTGAAAACTGAGAAAGTGAGTTCCCACCACTCCAAGAGATCCATTGTGTGTAATTAATTAATTTTTATACATCTGGAATTATACTACCCCTGGAAGAATTGGAAAATAATGTTTTCTACAGGGCTTAATATTTGCATGAAATTCTGGTTGGGAAAGACTGAACCTGAGGAATTCTCAATGCTCCGTAAATTGCTTTGTAGCCTAATTCTCTAGAACCTTCTGCTTCTCTGCATTAGCTGTTTATTATAGTGACATAGAGAAAGCTTTAGGGAGTTGACTGATGCTCCCACATACTCCAAGGCTCTCTGAGGCTTAGGAAATTTTTTTTCTTTCTGTATGCCTCCACTTCGTCTACTGCACAACAAACAGATTGAGCTGGGATTTTCAAATTCTCTTCAATATTTAATAGCTCATTTGAAGGAAGACAAAATCAACCAGATACATAAATACTTGGGAAAGAGAGGCTTGGGGTGATGACTTGGGGGATAAAATGCTTGTTGTACAAGTATGAGATTACACATGGATCTCCCCAAGAAAAGCTGCATGTCATAGTACACATCTGCAACCCCAGGACTCCCACTGCGTGATGGGGTCAGAGACAGAATTCTCGCAAGTTCATGGACCAGTTGGCCTGCTTGACTCAGTGGTGAACAAGAGACCCTGTCTGGAACAAGATCCAAGGCGAGGACACACACCCAAGTTTGTCTTCTGACCCTATATATGCCGAGGCACACACACATCTGCACTCACACTCACAGGATACACACATGAACACACACACACACACACACACACACACACACATACTGTACACATAACATACACATACATATTCAAAATAAATAAATAGCAGTAAAAAAAAAAAAACAGAGCTGTGGAGAAAAGTGGAATCCAGCATTGGGTAACAGGAATATCATGAACCAGCGTGCAAAGCTGTGTGCAAATTCAGGGATGTGTATTTATAAAGCCGCAAACTTCTGCATTAGTTCAAATACTCCCTTGTCCAGAGCCAAAGGAGAAAGCAAATGGTCCGCGAGCCTCACTCGACTGACTGAGATCCCTGGCAGACAACCTATCAGTGGGAACTTTAGAGACACTCCCTTAGCAGAATTTGTTTTACTTTTTCCTTTCAGGCTTGCTCCAAAAGCTTAGCTGAAATTACAGCCTAGAGAGTGCCTGCTTAAATTCTTTTAACAAGCAGCCCTTCTCTGTCGACACAAGTTTGGGCCTGTCCACTCACCTCAAACAGGCCATCCATCTACACTGTTTGCAGTGGCCCCGGGCTACAGGCAGTTTAAATTCCACTATCAGATTGCCACTCACCCTTCTCCCCTAGACTCAATAGGCCTGTTTTGTCAGCACTTTTTAGACTGTACAGCGCCAGTGTTAACTATTTCTGCACCAAGCTGCCACTTTTTCCTCCTCCATGCCGCGTCCTGGCTTTGCTCCTGAGAGTTCAGACACTAGAGATGGGACTTATGGGCTCCAGGTCCCCTTTGCTTCCCTTTAAAATTGTTCTGATGATCATATGTTGAGAGCTAATGACAATTGTCTGCTAGGAATGCTCAAGCATGAACTTGCATCACATCGGGGGACCGATGAAATAAACCTCAAAATTCAAGACACCTATCCTGTAATTAAGGACCACTAATGTATGGCCACAACAGGTCAGGGAGTCCCGCTTCTGGTCTCCACAAATTAAAGAGCTCCGAAGAAAGATTTCTTTCTTTCAAGGAGTAATTTTTTTTTTTGAGCGGTCCATTAAATAAATATTTATTGAACATGGGTGCTGTGCTGAGCATTGTGCTGGCCAGTGGCCTATGAATGTGGATAAGAGAGATGGCATCTCTGTCCTCACGGCATTCACAGGCACCCGAGATGGTATTGGGAGGGGAACAGAATACAGAAAATATACAAGCCGTTGTAAATGACCTGACAGGAAAAATCTCCAGGACTGGGATGTGGGGGCGGCGGGGGAGCAACAGCAGAGATGGAGAAGAGAGACACGGAACTCCATGCAGACAGAGAGACACGGAACTCCATGCACACAGAGAGACACAGAACTCCATGCAGACAGAGAGACACGGAACTCCATGCACACAGAGAGACACAGAACTCCATGCAGACAGAGAGACACGGAACTCCATGCAGACAGAGAGACACGGAACTCCATGCAGACAAGAGACACGGAACTCCATGCAGACAGAGAGACACGGAACTCCATGCAGACAGAGAGACACGGAACTCCATGCAGACAGAGAGACATGGTACTCCATGCAGACAGAGAGACACAGAACTCCATGCAGACAGAGAGACACAGAACTCCATGCAGACAAGAGACACAGAACTCCATGCAGACAGAGAGACACGGAACTTCATGCAGACAGAGAGACACAGAACTCCATGCAGACAGAGAGACATGGAACTCCAAGCAGACAGAGAGACATGGAACTCCATGCAGACAAGAGACACGGAACTCCATGCAGACAGAACAGAGAGGAAACGAGCCACCTTCAGGGCTCTGAAGTGACCTCTGCTCGGCTGCTCACAGAGCAGAGGAGGGGTAGAGAGATAGACCCCCATAGGGAAGGGTGGTAAAGGAAGAATGGGGCATCCTAAAAGACAGGAACAAACTCATTGGCCCCTCAGCAAGAGATCATCTTGTAGTGCCACAAGTCAGAGTTCCTACTGCCATCTAATCTAAGAACGGCGGCCAGGGTGCTGCTCACCTACCACGTGCGCGAAAGCATCCCCAGCGTTACCGCCTCCAGGGTCACTGTGCTAAGTCTCGAAGCTCAGTCTTGCTCTAGCTCAGTGAGAGACACTAAAGGGGGCGGGATAGCCAAATCAGGTCAACTTATAATCACTCTGGACTGAGGCAGCAGAATGTATGAGAAAGAGCACGGGAGAGGAGAAATGGCTTATTTCCATCACAAAGGAAAGGGATGCGACACAAACATCCCCAAATCCCCAGCCAGTGGCCCCACTAAAGATTCCATCTCCACAGGATTAGGATGTCAGAATGACAGGGTTATCATGGGACTTGGCAGACACCACTTCCTGTTGATTGGCAATGGATATGAGGCTGGAAAAAAATGAGAAAAAATAACATTAATTTGCTTCCATGTGTAACATCATTCTGCTGCATAAAGATTTTGGATTCAAGTGCTGGCTAATTGTCACACAAGACTGTGGTGTGTAGATATTTTAAACACAGGCACACACACACACACAGAGAGAGAGAGAGAGAGAGAGAGAGAGAGAGAGAGAGAGAGAGAGAGAGAGAACACAGTGCCATATTTGTGGAGCATGCCTTGGCTTCCTTCTAGCAGGTGGAAGTCCTATAATGAGCAATGGACAGCTGCTCACCATGATGATATGCTTCATAATGTCAGCCCGACTTGGGAAAAGTGGTAGCCTCTCTTATTAAGGGCAGTGTTTTGTATGGGTGTATATGCACACATATTATGGAAGTCTCTTTTGTGCACGGTGTGGAACTAAGAGAGAGGTCCCTAAGCACTTCTTCCCTGCTCACTTCCAATGCCCTAAATAGACCATCTATTAATAGCCGCTACTTAATGAGCACTTAGCTACTCAGCTGTGTACCAGACCCTGGACTGGGTGCTTTAAACATATTTACTCACAAAGTCTTCACAATCTGGTAAAACAGCTATTTTTTCCCCAAGTTTTGCACTCAAGAAGACTGCGGTTCTGTTGGGTTAATGTGCCTAAAGTAGTGATTTTTTTTTTCAATCTAGATTTTAAATCCAAGAATGAAAGTTTCTCTGAGGACTCCTGAAGTTGACCCTTGGAGCCTATTTCTAGTCAACAGCAATGAATATTCCAAGAGGCCATCTGGAACAGGGCTGTCCTCTGAACACCTCGTCTATTGGAAAGAAGTCTGACACCCTTTGAATGCTGGCCATCTTCGTGTTGATCAATGGACACTCAGACCCAAGAGGGCCCACTTACCTGAGCCTTGGTTCCTTCAGAGCCATCCACACACACCCCTTATGCCACCATCACCTCTAAGCTCTCGATGTCGGGCTACAATGGGTAATTGGCATCTGTCTAGAGATGATTATGGACTTCCCTTTGTCAAGTTCATAAAGCCTGTAGGTTGTTTTGACACTCAAGTCTCAGGTTCAACCATAGAAAAGGCGGGGCTTTGCCAGAGTCAGAGACCCAGAAGAGATCCCAAGGCACTGTTTGTTCCCTGTCATGACCAGGGGATGTTTTCTAGCCACTCTACAGATAAGGACCCCTTATCAATCTGAACACTCTTGCATGTCTTCCTGTTTGGAAAGCATGTATTTTTCCTGTAGTTGGCAACTTATCCTGAGAGCGTAGCCAAATGTCTCAAGGCTTTTGAAGACATGTGCAAAAGTCTACTGGGATTCATCTCTTCACAAGATATTTTCAAAAGAACTCAAATGACTGGCCTGCCAACACACACACATACACACACACACACACACACACACACACACACACACACACACACACACACATACCCCAAATGAAATAGGATATTTCTGCCTCTTAATCAAGAATTCATTTGCCTAGTTCTCATGGCCTAAGCCCTAGATGGGACCACATGACACATAGTCTTGGGTCATCTAAGAGTCAGCCCAACAGGCAATGCTGAGTGGAGTCATATGGTCGCTGGGAGGCAGGCTGGTCCAAACTTCCATGTAGGCAACTTCCTTCCAAAATGCTAGACTTGGGCATCATGATGCCTGGATACACGTATTTGTTTCTGTTTCCCATGACATGGGGATTTGAGGAGCACCTGTTTTTCAGCTACAAACAGCAAGGAAGCTCAAAACCCACCACTAGAGATACCCTGCGCGGAGACAGGGAGGCCAAGATCAGCAAGTTCCCTCTTGCCACTGGTTCCCTCTCCTGGACTCAGGAAGTCACACTTGTTTCACCCTTGGTACACACGAAAGTCAGAGTGGGTTCTGCCCTCCCACCACATGAGAACACTGCATGCATGCCCTGTGGCTGTTGCAGCAAATGATGGCATGTGTGCTGGCATAATGCAACAAACATTTGTCCCCTTGCAAAATTCTGAAGGTCATAAATCCACCTGTCTGCAAGACATACTGTCCACGGAGGTTCCTGGGGAGGATTTGCCTCTTCTAGTGGCTGCCACCATTCCTTGATGTGTGGCTGCATCCTCTCTCTCTCTCTGTCTCAATCTCTGTCTCTCTGTCTCTCTCTGTCTCTCTCTGTTTCTCTCTCTCTCCTCTTTGTCTGCATGTTGGGGAGGATGGCTATGTATATGTGTCCTTGCGTGCACATGCCTGTGGAGGCCAGAGAACAACCTTGAGTATTGTTCCTCACGCACTGTCTACTTTGATTTCTGAAGCAGAAACTCTCATTCACCTGGAACTCTCTGAGTAAATGAGGCTGGCTGACCAGTGAGTCCCGGGGATCTGGCTCTCTCAGTCTTTCCAGTCTGGGATTACAAGTGTATCAAGCGTATGCCCCTCACATTGTTTTAAGTGGGTCTGGGAGTCAAATTCATTCCTTTATGCTTTCAAAGCAAATGTGAAGAGTGTGTAAAGCTCTTGGAGATGATCTGTGTTCAGTTGCCAAGTGCCTGTCCATGTGCAAGGGACCCCACATCTCTAGCCTCCTCAAGCACTGCACTCCCATGCACACACACACACACACGAAATCAATCTTAACAAAATATTTAACTGGTTAATGAAATCAGGGCTTTATGCATGCTGCATACCAGTGAGATTCATCTCAACCTTGCCTCTTCATTAAAAGGACTCTTGTGGTAGAATTTAGGACCCACTAAAAAACCGAAAATCACCTTCTCATCTCAAGGCGATTAACCTCGTCTCAGCTGCAAAAACACCTTTGCAAAAAGAAAACATTGATGGATTCTGGGAATAAGGACTTGATATGTTCAAGAACCACAATTTAGTTTACCATAAACACCCACTTTGTGGGCTGTTTCTGCACATTTGTGTGCTAATGATTGTGTGAGGGACAGCCATTCTTCTGGCATGCATTGCATTTGTATATATGTGCAGAATTCAAAGCCATGTTCTTGAGCACTGGAACTGTACTTATATTAACATCTTCGGGGTTCCTTAAGCTCAAAATCCTTGACATCTGGGACTGAAAAATTCTTGTTGCAGTGAGAAATGACTGGTCTGGGCACTGTCATATGTTTGGCAAAACATGAAAACTCTAGTTAGAGTAGAATTTCAGATACATAATGAACAGCTTTTTAGAATAAAAAGATCCTAGGCAATATTTTGGACCTTCTAATACCACCAAAATTTATTCTTTGTGTAACCTGAAATTTAAACATAATTGGTGTGCTACATTCCATGTGTCACCCCAATACCAGATGCCAACAGCATACACGTGAGAAAACTACCTTTACAATATCACCGGACATCCCCCGGGAGATGAAGTCACTCACCATAGAATATCAACTCACTAACTAAATAAATCCTCATGTAAAACTGGAAGGGTTCAGAAAACCACGTGGAAGTGTTTGGGAAAATCTGCATGGGTGGCTATACCTACTTACCTGCAAAGATTCCAGGTCTGAGGACTTTAGGTTACAGGGACAACAGCCGGGCTTTGGGGGTGGGGGGACCTGCCTACATCACTGTTGGTAGGAGGCATGGTTTGACAAAAACTGTCTTCTTGGGATAGTCCTGCCCAGCCCTGTCCTTTCAAGCCTCAGAGCCTCAGGCAAAGCAACAGGACGGGGCATGATCTCCCATCCCCCATTCACCCTCTAATTTATTTTAATTATCCTCTTCCCCCACCCCCTTAGTCTTTAGGCTTTGCTTGGGAGCAAGTGACTCTCTCAGACAGCCAGGAGACAATTGTCTGGCAAAGGGAGGCTGTGAGGTCCCTCTGCTGAGGCATTTTCATTTTGAGCATGTTCCTACTGGTAGCCACAGCCAAACAAATGAGGCCGTGTATGTGTGTACACATGTCCATGTCCAGGAGCATGCCTTTCTCTCTTTCCCTCTCTTCTTCCATTTCTTCCCTACATCCTCAGCCTTCCCACCTCCAGAATCCCTTAGCACAAAAGCAGTAGCCATGCCTCAATTAGTCTTTCTATAGCGATTACCAGGGACCCTTTCTCCCCAAGGCCAGCTGCCTCTACACAAGACCAGATTTGGCTTTCAAGAGTTTTCTTTAACTATAAGCCTGGTGTACACACAGCTGAGATAGCAATCAGGTGCCTATATTGTACATCTACATAAACAAAGCCATGGGCTTTCCATAGACCCGTATCAATGAGAGGTCTATATGGAAAGATAATGGGGATTTTATAGATGAGGGGAAATGAGAGATGAAGCTTTACAGTCTTTGACCCAAAATAAAATACCAAACAATGGTAACACAAAATCCCTTAGCCAGGGAGGGTTTTTCTCTCCTCCAGGACTGGTGCTGTGTCAAGAGGAGACTGGCCCAGCATAATGAGACCTCACAGAAAAGGAGGAGAGTTTAGGTCCTATTCCAGAATCATCCAGCAAAGGAAGAGGATTTGCCCATTTGCCCTCGGATTCTCTCAGCTGCTGGTCAATAACATCATCCTTAGTAAAGGTGACGGAGTTTCACGTGGCATCCTATAACTGTCCAGAAACAAAATTGGTGCTGAAGAAGTTTTAAGAATGAACAGCTAACCATGACTTGTTGCCCCTAGAAGACGAAGACTAAGATACAAACATGTAGTGAGGAGACCCGGAAAACAGGGCAGTGTCGGTCAAACCAGAAAGAGGGGTTGTCCCAGGACACTGACTTACCTGTTGGATTCCAGACCTGCCCTCCGGCACCTCTCCAGCGTGGAGATGAGGCAGGCTTCATTGCTAAGGTGAGTTTTTCCGGCCACCTACAAGGAAAATGATGGGGTTATCATCGGGAAACAGAGGGTACCGGCAGAGCCACTGCACAGACAGCCAACCCTCCTCAGCCTCGGTCGCCTCTCCCATGCTCGCCATCTTGCAGAGAAAGACATTCCATAGGTTTGAGTGTGTTTCAGTATTTCGAATGCCTTATATCCTGGGGTTACCCTTTGAATGTTTTCTTTCTTTCTTTCTTTTCTTTTTTTAAATTTAACTGAGCCAAATGTATAGACAGTGAAGCATGTAGGTCTTAATTACCCAGTGCAGGGTTTCGGCAGATGTCTATACCAACATAACTGCCATGTCAGTGGAGCTGCAGAACACACTCATCTTCCCCAGGATGGTCCTTCAGTCCAGTCATGTGTCACATCCGTTCCTGCCCAGACCGCTGCACATCTATCCTGGAGTCTTTTCTCAGTGATGCCATCCATGTTGGCGGCTTCATCAGAAATCATAAACATGACTACAGATCAGGCACCCTCCCCAACACTCCCCCAGAAGGGCCAAGTATAATAACCCTGTCCAGGCTCCGTTCTATCAATACTTGAGCTGCACAGAGCCAAAGCATCCAAGGTTTACTTTTGCCTCTGTCTGAACGACCATCTTTTTTCAACTATGATTCTCCCTGCCTACCTTCCCCCTCCCCTCCCTGTCTCTCTCCCTTCCTTCTTTCCTCTCTTTCTCTTCCTTTCTCTCTGTCTCTGTCTCTGTCTCTGTCTATCTCTCTCTCATTAGGAATCACTCAAGACTTTATTGTAACAACATGAATAAAGGGATTCAGGAAAACGTAATACTTTGCTCACCACTAAACACGATCATGTTAGCCAACAGCGCAGCTTTGGAGTTAGGATGGTTTTCACCTCAATGCTGCTCTTTATTGGCTGACTGGTCAGAGGTAGCACCCCATTCTGAATCTTTAGTCTCCTGAGACACAACTTAAAGCATAGAAACCAGGAGAGGATCTGGAATGACTTGAGAGAGGGGAAGAATATGATCAAAATACATTTAAATTTTAAAATTGTTTTAAAAATAAAGAATGTAATTAAAAATTCACACTAAAATGTATATACTGTGTCACAATACACAAATGTGTACACTCTTTTGACACAAATCATCATACTACTATATCACTAGTAAAGAAATATATTATAGCCATGAGAAATGCATGGAGTAATGCTATCAAACACTTAGCACACATGGCACAGAACAAGAAATAGTCATCGCCTGCATGGTCCTCATTCAACCCATGGATCCAAGCCTTAGCATTGTGCTTGAGTACATTTTAATGTTTTTTATTTACCTATATAGTTATGTATAATAATGGGTTTTATTATGACATGTGCATACATGTGAATATTGTATTTTGAGCATATTCATGCATTTTTCCTCTCTTTTGTCTCCCTCCTATTCCTGCTCATCCCCTCCTCTTCCCTCTAGGCCCCCTTCTACTTCCATGTCTGTCTGTTTGTTTGTTTGATTTGATGACCCAGTTAGTTCCATTGAGTTGCTTGGGGGAAGGGTTACTAGGCTAATTTTGTGTATTTATTGATGTATTTATCTTCATGGACAATATTTGATTTGTTTCCAATCTGGAATAATCGACTCTATAAGCTCTCACAGACATTTCTGCGTGAGCATGCTTTGCATGTGTTTTCTGCTGTCTTGGATGGAAACCCAAGAATGACACTGAATACAACAACTTGGCATCAGAATTCACAGTGCCAGGCCACTTTCCAGATGTGCAGTGTATCAGTCTTGCATGAAGATTCCCACTGCTGGTGAGACAACTGGTTGGTATCACAGGTCTTTTGAACTTTGACCTTTCAAATGTGCATAAAGTGGTGTTTATGTCAGGAGATTTTGCTGTTTATTTTCTTGAAGACCACTTATGTTAAATATATTTTCTTGGGCTATTTCTAAATCTCCTTTAGTGTCTGTGTCTTATAGGATTTGGCAAATATTTTAAAGAATTCACCAGGAAAATAATTCAAACCCAACATTTTGTGGGAAGGGATTCTGATGATGAATTAGTGTTTTTAATAGTTAGAGGGAGGGTCATTTGCTGTGGGATGTCTTTATATATCCTGTGAATATGTGTTGCTCTGGTTGGTTGATAAATAATGCTGTATTAGCCTATGGCAAGGCAGCTTAGAAGTAGGCAGGAAATACAAGCAGATAGACAGGAAGAAGAAAGGCAGAGGCAGAGGAGACACCATCCTGCCATCCAGGGAGCATCATATAATGGCACATAGGTAAAGCCACAGAACATGTTGTGACATACAGATTAACAGAAATGGGCTGAGTTTAGTTGTAAGAGCTAGCTAGCAAGAAGCTTGAGTCATAGGCCATAGCCATGCAATTTGTAATTGATATAAGCCTCTGTGTGTTTACTTGGGTCTGAGCAGCTGCAGGACCAGGCGGGACACAGGAAAACTTCCAACTACAGTCATTTATGTCTTTCTAATTCATTTTTTATTAATCCTCATAATACAATTCATTTCTTCATGTTTTAAATGTCTTTCCAAATTTTTAACTTTAAATATATTTCCCTGTTTTGTTTTTTTTTTTTTTTTTTTTTTTGTATATATTTCCCCTTGCCCATTTCTAGGCTTTCCTGTGGTATCTTTCTCTTCATTCCTGGTATGAGTAATTCATTATCTCTTCTACTACTGATCATTTTTACTTCAAAGGAAGTAAAATGGGTGTAAGATGCTGTGGGATGTATGGCAAATGTGTTGCTAATTAATCAATAAAACACTGATTGGCCGTTGGCTAGGCAGGAAGTATAGGCGGGGCAAGGAGGAGAATAAAGCTGGGAAGTGGAAGGCTGAGTCAGAGAGACACTGCCAGCCGCCATGATGAGAAACAGCTTTTGAAGATGCCGGGAAGCCACGAGCCATGTGGCAAGGTATAGATTAATAGAAATGGATTAATTTAAGCTATAAGAACAGTTAGCAAGAAGCCTGCCACGGCCATACAGTTTGAAAGCAACATAAGTCTCTGTGTTTACTTGGTCGGGTCTGAGAAGCTGTGGGACTGGCAGGTGAAAGAGATTTGCCCTGACTGTGGGCCAGGCAGAAAAACTCTAGCTACAAATGGCATCCAACGTGGTGGCAAGAGTTTCCACCTAAAACCTGAAAAAAGATTCTAAAACGGAGCTAAAAACAGCTTCCTAATTGTCTCTCTCAAATGAGCGGCAGCTGCCGGTTTGAGCTACTGACGGGTTCCTAGAGTGTGTGCTCGACCTGCATTCCCCTATGGCAGGAATGAGGCCTCTGCAAGTGGCACATTAAGCTGCGTGGTGGATTTAGCCTTTGCAGGTACAAAACAAAAAAAGAGGTTTTTGGGCTACACGCTGCTTGGATAAAAGCATAGACCCACGATAGCTCCCAGAGCTGGCGGTAAACGTAGCCATGTTGGGAAGCTGAGGTGGGCGGAGCCAGCAGCCACAGCTGCTGCAGTTTAAAGGAATAGATTCACAATAAGACAGATTCAGATGTAATAGTTTACAATGTGTGTAAAAGATACGTAGGCTTGAAAGAGACAAAAAAGGTGATATATAGAGTTATAGAAACAAATACATAGTTTTAAAAAATAAAGTCATTAAAGAGACAGTAAAGGTAGTATAAAAAATAAGCCACGTGAAGATGAATATTACACAGAGAATCTGGATTGTGTTGTCTTTGGGATTCTTAACTGCAGAGAAATATTTGATTGTAAAGGAAGCTGAGCTAAACCAATATGTATACTTTAAAGATACCTTGACTTCAAAATTTGGATATAAGGATATGTTGCTTTGGAAAAGAGTCTCTTTTGTTTCCACAGAAAGCCAGAGGCTATGGATTTGTTCAAGATTAAGATACATCAGGTTTGACCAGCCAAGACCCCCTGAAAGATCTCCGATGACACCATGGCACAGATGATCCAACATCCAGAATGGTTTGAAGGCATCTGGCTCAGACGATACAGCCTCATGGACTATTCCATAATTCTAAAATTTTCTTTGTTTCCCCATAAGATACAGCGCCCCCCTCCAGCAGGAAGTAGTAAGAGAAGCTACGCCCAAATTCCCAAATTATATGTAATTTTACTTTGTTAAGGTTAAAACCTTCCTTTTTGAAAAAAAAAAGGGGGAAGTGCTGTGGGATGTATGGCAAATGTGTTGCTAATTAATCAATAAAACACTGATTGGCCGTTGGCTAGGCAGGAAGTATAGGCGGGGCAAGGAGGAGAATAAAGCTGGGAAGTGGAAGGCTGAGTCAGAGAGACACTGCCAGCCGCCATGATGAGAAACAGCTTGTGAAGATGCCGGGAAGCCACGAGCCATGTGGCAAGGTATAGATTAATAGAAATGGATTAATTTAAGCTATAAGAACAGTTAGCAAGAAGCCTGCCACGGCCATACAGTTTGAAAGCAACATAAGTCTCTGTGTTTACTTGGTCGGGTCTGAGAGGCTGTGGGACTGGCAGGTGAAAGAGATATATCCTGACTGTGGGCCAGGCAGGAAAACTCCAGCTACAGTAAGATGAGGTGGGTGTTGGGGTGGGCTACCTCAGAGTCCTGGTTCTGGGCCTGGGTTGTAGCTGGCTTGGTTAATCTGCCAGTTTTCCCTCATCAGCGCCACCCAGGTGAGCTCCCGGTACTGCTTTGACTAGCTCACCCAATGTAGCAGACTGCAAGGAGCTGGGGGCCAATACTCCAGCTTTCATACCCTCAGGCCCAGCTCACCTGCACTCACAGGACCAGCACCAGCTCTACTGTTTTGACCCATTGAGGTGCAGGGCCTGCTCTCCAGAGTGGTGGGAGAATAGGACCAGTTCTCCCTGGTGCTGCAGCCAGTGAGGGGCAGGGCTGACTCTGTACAGCCCTATCCTCACTACTTTCAGTGGTACCAGGATCCACAGACATCAACACAAATCTTGGTTGTGGCAGGGTCATGAACCCAGACGTGGCCCCTGGCAGCAGCCCAGGCCCAGATGACACCATGGCCCTTGGCAGCACAGGCTACCTAGTTCTGCATGGACCCCACAGAGGCTCAACCCTTGAACACTAACCTGGCCCTAGGTGGTGGCTCAGGCTCCTGACATCCGTGTGGTCCTTGGTAGTGCTATGGTCATGGACATCAAAACAGACCCCAGCTGTGATTGGACCA
Source organism: Peromyscus eremicus (assembly GCF_949786415.1). NCBI lineage: Eukaryota > Metazoa > Chordata > Mammalia > Rodentia > Cricetidae > Peromyscus > Peromyscus eremicus. Next base: position 38,237,960 of record NC_081429.1, on the reverse strand, counting down.
TGAACCCAGACATAGCCCTTGGCAGCAGCCAGGGCTCGGATGTCACCATGGTTCTAGTTGGAAGTGAAGGTCACTTAGATCAGCATAGACACAACGGCAGTGTGGCCTTTGAACCACCATGTCCCCACATGGCCCCATATGTGGGCCCATATCCCAGGCATTCACACTGCCATTGATGACATCAGGAGCCTTAGACATCAACACAGGTCCTGTCTGAGGCAGAGCCATGGCCAGACATCCCTGGTGCTACTCAGGCCCATATGACACCCTGGCCTCAGGCAGCAGCTCATGTTACTCTGGTCTATATGGGCCTGGCAGCAGCATAGCCCTCGGGCACCAAGAAAGCCTCGAGTGGAGGCCCAGATCCCGGGCTTCAGGGTGACCTTTGGTGGCAGCATGGGCCACAGAGAGCACAGACTCAGGCTGCAGTAGGACCACGGACCCCAACATGGTCCTTGGCAACAGCCTGGGCCCAGATGTCATTACGGCCCTAGTTATCTGCCTGGCTTTCTACATGGAATCCAAACTCAGGTCTGCACACTTGCATGAAAAGCACTTTACCAGCTGAGCCATCTGCCCAGCTCTCTTTGCTGTATTTTAATGCCAGTTTGCAACATTTTAGTCACCAATTTCATTCATGGATTGCCTAAAACTATGCTGTTTAATCACTACAATGATTTTTTTATATCCTGCCCCAGAACTCCTTCTGTAAAATTCCAGTGCTTTGGAGGCCATGGAGACTTATGACCTGTGTTTGGTCTACCTTGGCTCTGCATTCACTTAAACGTAATCCCCTCCATTGCCCTTGGTGGAATAGTCTACAGGCTTCAGAGAATGTTGCCTGGTTGACAGTCAAGTTCAAACATTCTGGTTGCCTGATGACTTCATAGCTAGCCCATCCCTCAGTTAACCAGAAGGAGGTGTTGGACATTTCACTCCACAATAAGGGATTTGTCTGTTTCTACCGTTGGTTCTGAAGCATTTTCCTCTCTTGTTTTAAAAGACAGGTCAAGGAACAGGAGCACTGAGAGTGGTTTTGTCTTCTGCGGACATGCCTCACCACACTGGAATTGATGAATTAGCTTTTGTCTTTGACAATTCTCTGGGCTAAAGAGACCACTCTCTAGTCTAAATATGCACCCCCACCTCCCCACCCACATTGTCTTCCTGTTCTTTAGAAGGTAAATCTTCTCTCCAATGTCCTACATTCAACACATCTGCCTTTACACTATACATCTCTTTTCTTTTTATCCAGCTGATAATCTCACCTTTAATTGAATTATTTATGCATTGATAATGAATGCAACTATTGGCGTTCTTGAGTTCATTTCTCTCTTGCTCTTCTTTGTGTATTCCACCACTTTGTGCCCCACCATCCCCTCCTTTCCTTCACTGGCCCTGTTAATATTGTCCTTTTTCCTACTGAGTTAATTGATTGGCTTTTTAAAAAGCATTTTTTGTTCCCCATTAGCTTAAAAACCATAGCCTTTTTGTATTTTTAACCACTATAAACTCCTAAGCATTAGAATATGAAACTAATTTATCATGGAGTGTCTATAGTTGGTATGCACCTCACATGAAGTGTAAAGAGTTCATTAACATAACTGTAAAACTCCCTGTGCCCGAATCCCTTTCTGTCAGCTACTTTTGGAGTGTGTTTTATGTCTACCCACACAAGAAACACTGTAGTTAAGTAGCATTTTTCTTCAAGTAGTTTGTTGTCTTTCAAATAACTCAAGTCAAGTCTTTGATTTTTATCCTTTCTAGCACTTTTCACTTTGGGTTTCTTGAGACAGGGGTTTCACTCTGTAGCACAAGTTGACCTCAAGCTCTCTGTGCCCTTCGGGTTGGCCCCAAGTTTTGGGGTATCCTTCTGCCTCACGAGTGTAGAGATTATAGGCATGTTCCTATCATGTCTGGCTCTTGTTCTCCCTTCTGATCCCATTTTTATTTGAGAGGTGCTTTTAAGCCAAAGGGGCCCTCTTTAAGGTCTGCACTAAGTCAAACCCAGGAAAGATTACTTCTCTCCCTCTTCATGTAAGTTATGTTTATTTTTCTCTCAAGAATCACAACTTGCCACTGCTCATTGCCAAATACTTAAAAGCAATTCATCCGCATTTGTCCTGTCTGATGGCTGTTTCCTCCAATGGTCTGTCATTGGCAGGATTGCCATAAGGAGACAACACAAACTGGGTGGTTTCACTGACAGAAATGTGCCCCACAGCTTTGGGGACTGCCAGGCCAAGATGAAGGAGTAAGCATGGTTGTCTCCTTCAGAAGATTGTGAGCATCTACTCCTTGCTGCTCTTCCAGTTTCTGGTAGCTCAGGCCCTCAGTGGCTTACAGAAGGAAAAATCCCTATTTTTACAACTTGTTCCATGAGTGTTCCTGCCTCCATGGTTGCCCCTCAATCGTGTTGGGTAAGGTCACACCCTAATGGCCTCATCTTAGCTTGATCTTCTGCAAAGACCTCACCCGAGTTAGGTCACATTCAAAGGTGTTGAGACTTTCAAGACTCCAACGCCATTTTACAGATGCCAGTCAACCCCAAAAGGGCAAATGTGATTTATTCTTTACGGTTAGAAGTGAAGACATCCTTGAGTGCCGTCTCTCAGCGTCAATCTTCCTGGGAATCAGGTGGCTCATGGAAGGGTGGAGGATGGAGAGACCTGAAGATGTAGATGACAAAATATTTGCCTATATATGGAGAGATAAGGTGTTTATGAGACAGCGGTCAAGCTAATAATTTTACAACAACTTCTGCGTGGCAGATGCTGATCTAATCAGCTCCGTACCCACACTAGCTCCTCCATCCCCTGAACAAAGTCAGTGATGAGGCAATGAAGTAGTAGAACCTGCCCAAGCTTGGCAGCTAGGACGAGGGAGAGCCTGTCTGTGACCCACAGCACCGTGGCTTCAGAAGTGGAGGAATGAATTGCATTTTAGAATGATCTAAATGATATGGATTGGTTATCCAGTGCCAAACAGTCAGCCCTGAAAACATACATAGGAGTAACATTATACAGACTGAATGGTTTATTTTTAGGAAATATATGTATGTATGTATACATATACTATGTATATACTATATATGCATATACATATATGTGTGCAATAACAATTAGTGAAAAAAAGAAGCCATGAATCTGAAGGGAAACAAGGAGGAGTGTATGGAAGGATTCAGAGAGGGGAAAGGGAAGGGGAGAAACATTGTAATTATCTCATAATCTCAAGAAAAGAAACAGAGGGGAAAATAAAGCAGACACTGTTTCTGGAAGCTCTGACATCTGGAGGTGATGTCTGGAACTTTAGCAGCCAGACTGTGCTCCCGAGAGGGATAAGACTATAGTCAACACCCACAGACCAAGGATCACAACACGGAAATGGAGTCAGAGTGTAATAGCATTATCAGAGCCTCTACATAAATCAATTGTAAAGTAAGGCTACCTTTGAATGTCTTGTCCAGCGTAATTATGAGTGGTGATGTACCCTTATCTACACCGTTTAGAATTAGGTCTGCCTATAGCCATCACCGAGTCCTGAGTTTTTCTCCGTCCTCCAAACGTGTATCAAAATATGTCTGTCTTCTGCCTGTTAAATCCAGAATCTTTAGAGAGGAGCAGGCGCACACATCTTTAAAACATCCAAAGGCAGCTGAAAGGTTAGTAGCTATCTAAAGCTCATGGTATATGTCTGAATCCCACATTTCTGTGTTTGCACATTCAGAGACCAGAGACATCCATCAAACCTGCTAAATCCCCCTTTTAGAAATTGAATTTCAAGGAATATTTAAGGCTGTGTATGTTGGCTGCAGACTCCTTGCATATTCTTTCTGGGAGTTGTCCACCGATGACATGAGAATCCCTCTCTATAATAAGATGCCTTTTCTCTCCTTAAATAGCCGCTTATTTAGGCCAAGGATCTAATATTAGCCTGCCAGCCCTCTGAATAAAGCCATTGGATTTTTTTTTTTTCACAAATCTCAGGGTCTGGATGTATCTCCACATTTTTCTTCAATGCTTTACAGAAACTTAAAATAGTGCCCCCCCCTCCCCTTCCCTTCAACGCCACACAAGCACAAGGGTGCTACTTTGGAACTGGCAGATTGGTGTTTAATTTTATTTTCCACATTTAACTGAAGTTGTTTCCCTTCTTTGTCTCTTGGGAGGTGAGTCAGGAGATGACTACCATGTTTACAAACATGGCTCCGTGGTAGTGGTGTCTTCTCCAAGGCTGTCTGTGGGCATCAGGAAAGTGAGCTGCTGGAGATGGGACCCATGGAGAAGGGGACTCCAAGAGAAGTGCTTTGGACCTTGCAGATAGGACCATAGCAGAGAGGAACATTCTGTTTGGAGCATTACATAGCTTTGATTTATGCCAAAGAGGAGGGGCAGTGGGGAATGGGGGCCTGGGATGGGGCAATAGCTTGTAGGGAATTTCTGGGTTGTGGGCGATGGGGACACCAACGAATCTTTAGGTATTTGACTTTGAATGTAGAATCTCACTGTTTTTCTGGGAACTGAAAAGTTGGGATGTGCTAGACTTTTCCTTTTTCAGTAGAGACGACTAAAGAGACCGAATTAAGTGGGAACTAGAGACCAATTCCTTCATCTTCTTCCTATGTAGAGAAGGAACATAAGAGTCAGGAAGTGTGTCATTGAAGGTCACACTGAACTGACAGCTGAAGAGGCACCATGGTGGAGTGAGACCAGATTCCAGCTGTGTTAGTTTAGGGCCACACCTCTGCCTTGCATTCTACTACAACTGCCGTTACCAGAGCATCCTTCTTGGGAGCTTGCTTCTAAGATTAAATGAGTGGGGTGGCACAGGCCTTTAATCACAGTGTAATCCCAGCACTTAGGAGGCAGAGACAGGCAGATCTCTGTGACTTCAAGGCCAGCCTGGCCTATAATATAGCAAGTTCCAGGACAGCCAGGGCTATGTAGCGAGACCCTATCTCAAAAAGAAAGAAAGAAAGAAAGAAAGAAAGAAAGAAAGAAAGAAAGAAAGAAAGAAAGAAAAAAGAAAGAAAGAAAAGAAAAGAAAAAGAAAAAGAAAAAGCATTGTGTGAGAGAAGATCTCTAAAGAGCTTATTGCCAGGCAAATAGTACACGCTCAATACAATTAGCTTTATAAAGGCTGGCAAGATTGCCCAGTGGGTAAAGGCAATCAGTACCAAAGCTGACAGTGTGAGCTGAATTCCCTGGGACCCACATGATGGAAGGAGAGAACAAATTCTCACAAATTGTTCTCTGACTTCCACACGTGCATGAGTATCGTGGTACACACCTGCACATGTGCATGCACACGCAATGCAAACAATGATGTGTAATAATTTTTAATTAGCTTGGATGAGCCCAGATTCTGGAGAAAACCATGGAAAGCACGTGCCTGACCTGTCTAGCTCATTCCTTTACTCTCACCCCCTACCCCCAAGCTTCATTTAGCAACAAAACAGCGGAGACTTATCCAAGAAGAAAGGAGTCTCCAGCCTTCAGCCTAGGCCCTCTAGACCCGAGGAAACAGTAGCACATCTCTGCCATGTTTCTCCTCATCTTGTGTTGTGCTGGATTTCAGTTTCCTTGGGGGTCTTTGTCCTGTGTTCTGTTCCTATCACAGTCCCCTTCTTCACAGGGAGACTGTCACCCGCCAGACTGGGGCTCAGGTGAAGTGCCCCTGGAGACTGCCATGCTCAGGGGGTGGATTGTAACGTCCATCTAATGGAGCCGATGAAAGGGCTAGGTGAGACAGCATTCCTTTTTGGTAGGGGAGACAGAGATCAGATTGAGGGAGGTGATGAGAGATTTCTCTATAGGCCGAGTTGAAGACTTCTGTGTATCAGATAGCTCGTGCCTGGCTGTGTCCACAAGTCTGTCAGTATTCACCTCTCTCTCCATCACTGCCTTCGCTAGGTCAGATAACAACGGCAAGAGTCGCGTCTCAGAAGGCGAGCCCTGTTACCTGACTCTCCTAGTAAGCAGCCCTTCAGGTTTAGCTTGAAGCAGGAGCAAAGAGATGGGAAGGGATTATCAGAGAGCAAGCCCTCACTGAAACGGAGCACCATGAAGAGCTGATAGGGGCTCCAACCTCACGCCAGATGCGCATTCATTAACTCGCCACTGCCCACTGTGGATTGTAACTTGCGCTCGCTCGTCTTACACATGGGCAAGACGCCATAGCGTAGCCAGCATGGTCTTGTAACTGAGCCTGCTGGTCCTCGAAGCCTCTCACCCCTCCGCTCTCGGAGGAAATCCATATGCCTGTGCAAAGCAAAGCACTGGTATGCCTGTCATGATTCCGACAGCCCATGCCTCGTGGCAAATCTCAGTGGCAATAAAAGAAGGGCTGCCCCTGCAGGGTGGGCAGAAAGGAGAACAGGGATCGGGGAGATGAAGCGGCCAGGACAGGCTGGAAGGGAGGCTCATCGCTTGAGAGGGAGGCAGCGTTGAACCAGAGACAGACCCATTGTCCGGACTCAGAGGCAGTGTGTAGTGGAAGTGAGGCATTGAGCAGGAAGGAAATACTTCCTTCCGATTGCCAAAGGAGTCTGTTCTGAGGCAGACCATGAGCTTGCATGGAGGACTCAAGGTCTTTCCGTGCCTGCGTGCAGGACCTCTAAGCTTGAAGGGAAACTGTCCCCTCCTCTACTATCTGCATGTTTCAGTTCTTACCTTTTACACAAATAGAGAAAATTTATCTTTTTTTTTTTTTTTTTTTTTTTTTGTATAAGTATCCATGGACCCATGGGCTGGTAGAGCAGGCAGGATGGAATTAAATTAAAGAGATGCTAATTCTGTCTTTCTTAGCAACAGAAGCAGAGTGGAAAGACCAATGATAAGGTCAGAGAGTGGAAGCCTCTCTTGAACTGACAGTTAACAATTAATTCTATTCCTCAAAGGGCAGACCTCTAAAGCAGAATAAAGTGCTTTTTCCTCTTAGTCTTTTTCTCTTGCTGTTGTTCTTCTCTTCTTCTTCTTCTTCTTCTTCTTCTTCTTCACTTATTTTCATTTCTAAAGTATTACTTTTTCTTATTTATTTATTTATTCGTGTGTGTGTGTGTGTGTGTGTGTGTGTATGTGTGTCCATTCTCTTAAATTCTCATTATCTGCCCTCAGTGTCATTCAAAAATTCTGACATCAGTCCTATGTACACATCCAAACTTGCTAGAAGATACACATGAAATAAATGCACTTCATTTTCATTACATCTCAAGAAAAGGACCATGGAACACAGGGACAACACTGGCCTATTTAAGAAATAAACATTGCCGGGTGGTGGTGGCGCACGCCTTTAATCCCAGCACTCAGGAGGAAGAGCCAGGCGGATCTCTGAGTTTGAGGCCAGCTTGGTCTACAGAGTGAGTTCCAGGACAGGCACCAAAACTACACAGAGAAACCCTGTCTCGAAAAACAAAGAAAAAATTGATTAAAGATAAAAGATTAGTCTAAAAACACCAACAACTCAGCCTTCTCTCCAGTGTGACCAATTCTCTCTTCTCTTCAAATGTGACCAATAATGAACACACAGCTACCTTGCTGCCCAGGCAGTGTGCTAAAGACTTTGAATCATGGCTTCTTTAAGCCTTCATTCAAACTATATTATAACCCACCACAATGATAATTATCCATATTTCTATTTGAAGAGAAGGAAGCTTATGGAAAGTCTACACAAACCTTTCCAAAGTCACCAACAGTGATGAGAGAAGAGTTGAAACGCAGGCAGTGGGGGTCTGGGGCCTACTCTCTCTGTCCCTGAGGTCGGGGGTGCAGCCCCAATGAAGTTTCCTTCACTCCACACTGCTCAGAGCTAGAAAAAGAACGCCTTTGACCCTGACCTTCATTCCTACTCCTTGACTCTTCCCAAAGGAGGCAGGGGGATCGGGAGACGTGAGGCTCATCACCCACTGTTCCGTGTTCCTTCTTATTGCTGTCTGCAAAGCAAAAGATCAGAACACACAGGCCTTAGTCTCCACCCGACTCTACCCCAGCAATCTCTCTGCCTTGGATACAGTAACGCTTCAGTTTCCTTTATGGCTGCCGGCTGAGGAAGCAGAGATGTTGCAAACCAGACTCGGCTTTAGGGCTCCCAGTGTCAACTTGACAGTGAGGTGTCCCATCCACTTGACTTTAGATCCAGTGAGCTCTCTAGTTCCGTTCATTGCATAAGCATTTAATCCGATGGTCTCTGGTGAATTCTCGGGTCTAGATCTCAGTGTGGGACTTTGAAGAGTGAGGCTGTAAAGTTGGCCTGAAAATCAGCCATTTTTGCATACCATGGGGATCTTTGGACCAGCCTTCAGCTATAAACCTATAGGTCTTAAGCCACTTACAGGCCAAGTTTAAGAGTTCACCATGATGAACACCTTAATAAGTAGTGGGGAACTGACCTAATAGAATGCAGCAGCAGCAGTATACGGGAGAATTACATTCAGGTTGTCCGCTCTATAGGCTTCAGGGGGATTGGGTAGAGTTCAACCCAGGGTAAAGGGAATGCTCTCCAGACCTTTGCTTCACTGGTTTCTATGTCCTTAAGGCTCCATACCACTTGTTTGTGCACTGCCTCCTGACTTTGCCCTTCTGGAAAAGGTACTCCAAACACCTTTCCAGCCAGGCAGATTATGGGTAGGATATCCAGGTTGAATATCAGACAAACTCCTTTACCCAGGAATGAGACTTCACACTCTAACTTAGGATCCTTTCTTATAAACATGTGGAACATCATAAAAATTTAATGTCAGCCCGTTCTACTCAAGGAGATGGATGAATAAATATATAAATTGGGTTTTGACATTTGCTTAATAAAAACCAGATCATTAAAATTAGAAAAGTTTGCAGCATAATTGTTTCACGTTGTTGCCTCTGGCCCCTTTCACAGAAAGATGAGTGTTTTCCTTAACATGTGACTGTGACATATGACACAACGGGCCTATTTTGGACAGAAACACTTGGAACATGTATACAGTGGTTAAGTCAGTTGATCAGCTGCTTCTAAAGCCAGGGCTGAGAATAGGCCTTGAAAAGCTTACGTTCTATTTCAAGGTTATGACCCACTAAAATTATTTAAAAGTTCTAAAGCCAGGATTGTATCCCAGGCTGCTATTTTGAGGAAATTCTTTGGAATTCACTTACCATATATGATTCCTCATTCTCGTTCTCTAAATTTTCCTCTTGCTCTTTTTCTCCTTTCCCTTTGTCATTTTCTTTCTCTCCCACTTTGAAAAGCAAAAGGCTTTTTCTTTGTCATAAAGTAATAAAGCAGTGAGGGAGTTAAATGAATTTTCACATTGATATGGAACACCATCGAATCTAGAAGCAGTTCTCACATAGTAAGAAGATTCACACTAGTCCCTATTTTTAGTGAGAGTATCTCCTTCCAGTCCCTGGGAATTTCACTTTATAGAAAAACAGACTCCCATTAACCCAGAGGCTTAGTTTTGAAAACTCCTGACAGCCTGACCTGCAGCCTGGAGGTCAAGACTTCAGCTAATGAAATAGGGTTCAGTGTAAATAAAGACAACGGTTGTCTGACCTCTCACGTTTGCGCTCTGCTCCTCGGCAAACAGAGAACTGGGCTCTCTAATCATTCCCAACAGGGTAAGCTTTTCTGTGGATTGAATGGCCTCTTCTGTAATTTCTGCATTGGTGAGAATGAACTGTTGGGGTGAAAACAGTGGGGATTCAGGTCAGTAAAGATGCAGCAGGAAATAAGATGTGAAGAGTCAGCTGGGATTGATGAGCCCTGCATAGGGAGGAATAGATACTCTGGAGCCTGAGATCGAGTATGGATGAGCATGGAGTTAAGGACGGTTTGCATGCCAGGTATCTCTGCTCTGGGACATGCTGGGGAGAGAATGACATCCTGAAAGATTTTAGAATCATTTAACCTAATGGTTTCCAATGGGTCTCAACAGTTTGATCTTTTCTTTGAATCCAGTTCAGATTGCAGATATATTAAACAGATACACTCAAAACTGCTGTGGGCAAAATCCAGAAATGGGGCGGAAGACGCACTATCTCTGTCTCTCTGTATCAAAAGGCCTCTGAAATCTCCCTCAAATCCTTGGCCTCGTTAGCTGAAGCATAATTTTGAGAACCACATACACCCCGGCAGACCCAGCAGTGGGGACCTCTGCAGGGCCCCTGACTCTGCTCACTTATAGGAATTCACAGCCCCTTTAGCACCCCCACAGTCTATCAGAGACCTTCCTTGCACCCCTAGATGTACTGCACACAGAGGACTTGAGCGAGAATGACCTGAGGTCTGAGCATTACTGTACGTATTTGCTATAGATAGTTTGCTTTTTGGGGTTGGAAGACATGACTGTTTCATTTTCAAGGTCTCAGTGACCAACACAACAGCAAGTAGTTTCAATAAATGCTTGTCCTGGAGAAAGTGATGATAGCCAGGAGATGACACCTGGGTTATTAATACTAAAGTAATAAAAAGGACCCTGAGTATTAAACTAAGCATTGGAGTTAATACTTCAGAAGCATACCTTAATTTCACTAAACACTTAGTAGGTATAGCTGTTCTGTTTAGTAGAAGAACAGGTCCGAGGGTTAAGGAACAGAGCGAGGCCACACCACTAGTAAGCAGGGAACTACACCTGATTCCAGGCTTATCTCAGCTTTTACCATTCTGACAGAACGCCATGATTCTTGGTTGACCCCAGTGCTTAACCAGTGCTGTCTGACTCTCACTAGAGACAGGAGCTGGGGGAGGAAGAAGCAAAGGGTACCTGCCCGGTGAATCTGGAAGAATCTGAGTGGTATTTGGTCATTTCTCCGAAGAGATGCAATGCCATTACCACCACCCTAAACTCCATCTATCTCGCCTTCTCTGTCAACTCACATCCTGACCCAGATTTTTTAATTCTAGCAGTCGATGGGTGGGTACTGTCTGAATTCCTGAAGGGTTTGGGCTGCGAGCACATAACTACCCAGGGCTGTCCCCTCCCCAGTGATATCCACACCAGCAGCAAGGAGGCCAGCCAGACAGGAGGAAATGAGGTCACAAATATGTGCATAAATGTGTATGTAGTCTCTGGCAAGCAGCAGGTGATAAGTGGCTTGGTGTTTTTGCTTCCCTAAAATACTTCTTCCTGAGCTGGGAAGATGGCTGTTAGTAGAGCACTTGCCTAACTATCATGAGGACCTGGATTTGATCCCAGAACTTATGTAAAAAAAAAAAGCTGAGTGTGGTAGACACTTACAGTCACTTGTATTAGGAAGGCAAAGGCAGATGGATCCCTGTAGCTCAAGCCAGCCATTCCAGCCTACTCACCAATGAGCGAGAGACCCTGACTCAAAACGGCCTAATGTCTCCTTCTTTGTCTGTGGATGTTTGGGCACCACTGAAAGTCCATTAGAAATGATGCTTTCAAAAAGACATCCTTTAACATCCTACCATCGTGGTCAAGAATAGCCCCCCCTCCTAAAGCATCTCTCCTTCACCCCGCCCTTGTACTCATCCCCATTGCCAGCCAATACTCCCTCCTTCTATGTTAAATTCAACGTCAGGAGGTGAGACTGCTTAGCTTCCTTTCTTTCACTTAGCGATGGAGCTTGAGATTTGGTTTCTTGCTTTGAAAGCTAAATTGCAAATGAAGATAATGGGTAGGAGAAGAGCTTTATCTTGCTCTTCGGTGCCAAAGAGATGATGAGATCGTCGAGAACAATTTCCAAGTGACGTTGGAATGGAATCAGAATACATGTTTGAAATAAATGCAAAAGGAAAATACAACTCTTGAGTAGGAAAAACTCAGACACTGTGTCTTGCAAAGCTATTTCTTGAGTAAAGAATAGTCCCTTTCTCATACTAAGCTTTGCCAAGTTCATCAGGTGTTTTTTGCTCATTATCCTTTGATTCCAACAACACTCCTGAGTAGTTGTGGAAATCGCAATGGGCCATTTTAGACACACTTTATACTCCTCTATAACAGAAGTTAGGTGACTTGTTCATAGTCATTAGCCCTTTTGTGCAACATCTATGACTAAAAACAAGTCCTCTGAATTGTGAGTACTACATAAAAAAAAAAAGTGGATTGATAAAGCGCTCACAAAATATCTGGCACATTTCTGTGCTGGCAAAGTGTCTCTCTTCCTTGTTTCCTGCCGGAATCCTGGATCCATTTTTCTCTGTTCACTGTGCTGGAAAATAAATGCGAAAAACTGACTTGGAGATGGGAGAGAGAGGCAAAACAAGGTTCTTCATCTCCAGGCACTGGTTTGAGACATGTTTCAGGTAAGCCTGATGCTATTGTGAAACCCGAAAGTAGACAGCGCCTCGTTCTAAGCAAGAGCTGGGAGCCGCCTCCTGTCTACACTACACACCCGCTTCCTCCCCCTGTTCCTTGCCCACCCTGCCTTTGCGGTTTCTTCATTATTTGTGGCAAGAGAATGGGAAATGTCTAGGCTCCATCTCCTGGTTAATCTTATTCTCTCCGGCCCATAAAAATCTCTCAAAAGCCTTGTCAGTCTGAAAACATGAGGCAAACCTGGCACCTGGCACCTCGCCCTTCCCAGGTCTGCACATGGGTTTCTGAATCGTCCCCTTCAACCCTTCCTCTGAGCTCACTCACCCGGCCACCCTAGCCCACCCAGCATCCTAGAAATCTCTGCACCTCTAAAGCAGGGCTCAGGAAGATTAGAAACGCTCTCTATGAAGAATATGAAGACCTGGCCCTACTGTTTTACTGCCAAGATAGTTTTGGTTGCTCCTCACTGAGATCTCATTTCCTCCTTTCCAGCAGAAGCTGTTTGACCAAGTAAGAAAGTAACTGGCATTTTAAAGTTAAACTAGTTTTAAAAAAAAGTCTAACCCATAGGAATTACTACCCATTCTAGTGAAATGCCATTTATTACGTTGTTAGTGTCTGGCAGGATAAATAAACTGGAGAGAGGATTCTGGGAAGCTCTACCTCTACCTTCTTCATGGATATCTGATGATTTGAAAAGACCTGAGAGTTCCCTTCTCTTCCTATTCCATGGGCAGTTCAGTGTTCTTTCATAGCTTAGTTACTGGATCACACTTGCAGCCACTGTTCTTGAATATTGTCATTAAAAACCACAGCTAGTACTCGGCCTATTCAGAAACCTTTCTTTGCCCTCACCTACAGCTAGCCTCGAACTTACATCATAACCCAGGCATCTTTGAAATCTCTATTCTTTTGCCTTAGCCTCCCAAGGGCATGGGACTATAGACCTGTGCCACCAGACGGGACTATGTTTTAAAGTTTGTGCTTAGTTTTCTCTAAGTTGACCTCCTTTTATAATTCAGTCATTTCTATTACCATCCAAAGTCATGTGGACATCATTATGTGTACCTGAATCCTTTCAAGCCGCTGAAATTCTGACGTTGAATCCTCGAGCCCAGTGTGGTGGTGTGTGAGCTTTTGTGAGAAAGTGACATCATGAAGATAAGTGCCTCAGTGAAGGAGGTCTTCACCTCCCGATTTTCTGTATAGAAGACATAAGAAGAAGCCATGGTCTTAGATTCCTCAACCATTTGAACTTGAACTTTGTTTTTTACAAGTCACACCGTCTACAGGATTCTGCTCTAGCATTTCAGCATTTTAAACAGTCTCTGATAAATGTCCTTGGCATGATGCCCATCATTTTTGGTCACAATGCATCCACAACTGATTGATAGCACGACACATGGGCATACACCGAGGGGAAAGCACTTCAAAGACATTCTAGAAATCCATAATTGCTTTGTCTGGGTGCCTGCTATTCATTTGACAGATTAGATTTGTACTTAACATTAATGGCTGAGAACAGCTCTAACATTTACCTAGGCATTTTCAGATTTGGTGTTTTGTTACTCCCATGAAAATTTTCTCAGCAATGTTTAGATTTGCTGTGGTCACTTGATAACCAAGTTGTTACACTCAGTTTAGTTTAGTCATAACAAAATAAAACTCATAAAGCCAATTTGATTTTCAGACTTATTTTCAAAAAAAGGGTCTCTTTACTTTCAAATTTTCTTGCCCAGAACTTGAACTTTCCCATAAAATTGATGTTTTCAGAGTCTGATATTTAATAATGCTGGGTTTCTTAGAAGGTATCTACATCATATTCCAGCAGCAGAGACTGTAATGACACCTTTTATTATTATTATTTGGGTTCATAGTGTTTTCTCCTGTGCCAGTCTCTCTGGGAGCTGTGAGAAGCAGTGTTCTCTGGGGATAAAGAATAGGCACGATGTCCTTGTTAAGGCTGGGAGGTGTATTGCTGAGATCTAACAAGGGCACCCATGGATGGGATGCCCCCCCCCACCTAGTCAAATGCTCAAGGAGAATTAGTAACTGATATCTGAAACTCTGGAGTAGATAGTGAAATTCCAAGGACTCAGCATCAAGGTAACTTCTCCTTTCCAGGGGTTTCCTTCCATAGAGGAGAGAAACCTTAACTTAGAGAAATAGTCAAGACAGATCACAAACTTCCAACAATGACTCTGAGTGGTAAGTCATTGGAGATATGCTCAGTCTGAGACTAGGAAACTAGGCAACACCCCCTTTCCTCCAACAAGCAAGGAGTGTCCCTTCTCTTGGGGGAAGTTAAACCCAATGTGCTCTATGCTATGGTTCAGATAAGATACTATTTGATCTGAGGTCTGGGTCTCATCTTGTATTCTAATCCTCCCTCATATCCCTCCTCTTCAGCCCAGTACTTAGCAATTCACTTATCTGCTAGGTTTCTGCCAGGCAGTAGGATGCTATACATCTTAGAAGCATCTTGTCATTGTATCCTCCTAAGTCACACACTATGTGAAAGTTAGTTACACACTGCTAAGATCCCCATTTACAGAAGAGTACATTGAAGTTTGAGGAAGTTGATCATTTGGAGAGCCTTTATGGAGGCTCTAGCAATAGAGTGAGCCAAGTCTTTATTTCCATGTTCTTCAGGCCTTGTGGAAAAGCATGAACTTACAACCTGTCTTCCTTAGGGTTTTTATTACTGTGAAGAGACACCATGACCACAGCAACTCTTACAAGGAGTTTCAGGGATTCAGTTCATTATCAACATGGTGGGGAGCATGGCAGCGTGCAGGCAGATGTGGTGCTGGAGTAGTAGCTGAGAGTCCTACATCTTGCAGGCTATAGAAAGTTGACTGAGACACTGGACAGTATCCTGAGCATAGGAAGCCCATCCCCACAGTGACACACTTCCTCCAACAAGGCCAAACCCACTCCAACAAAGCCACACCTCCTAACAGTGCTACTCTCTATGAGATTGTGGGGGCCAATTACATTCAAACTATCACAGAACCCTTTGCTCAGAAAAGAAGGCAAACTGACTGAAAGTAATCAAATATAAAGCTCTTGTTCCAGATCTTTCTTGACTTGTCAGAGTATGTTTATTTTTATTTTATCTTATTTCTGGCATTTAATGCCATTCTAAGTTTTAAAAATCAACATTATAGACTATTGGCATTGATTTCACCATTTTGCTTAATATACTTGGTCCTTTGTATCTGCTGGTCTGGCATCTCTGGATCCAACCAACTGTAAATTGGAATTACTCTTGAAAAACGCTGTGTTTGTCCTAAATATGTCCATATTTTCTATTAGACAATAGTCTAATAATTACTCAATGATATTTACATTGTATTATGTTATAATGAGTTCAGTGTGTATTTAAAGTGCACAGAAGGACTGTACAGCCTCCGGGCAGGCACTAGGCCATTCTATATAAAGGAGTTGAGCATCCACTGAGTTTGGTATCCATGAAGATAGCCTGGAAGCAGTTCTCTGTATCCAAAGAAAACTAACTGTATTGCACAATGGAACTTTTAGCAAAAATAGTGAGAGCATTTCACTCTATCAGGAACCATTAAGATGGCACAATTCATACTTCCTAGGATGCACACATTAATGTATGTCATTGTTGGCAGAGCATTTTAGTTCACTTTCTTATATGCACATTCTATGAACAGCCTCTATCTTGACTTATTGATGAGCAAAGCAGGCTCCTATGAAGAGGAATTACAAAGGGCATAGTCTCTAGCTTCCTGTTCACGCCATCACTTTTGGTGAAAGGGGTCATCTAACACAGGGAAGGGCTATGAGTAATGAAGCCTGTGATAGGGTTTCTCCCATTCTAGTTTCTTAGAATGCTGTTGCCAGCTCTGAACAGGGAAAGCAAGTTCTGGTGTATGTATAAAATCTGGCCCCTTGGGACTATGCAGTCATAGACATAACACACTTGCTTGTACTTGGCTTTGAGTTTTTGTGGGTCCGAATCCTGTGCTTATGGGATCTCCCAACAATCATATATGCAAATACAACATCCAAAAAAATAGCAGCGAAGAAAGGTTTGTGCTGTGGGGTCTCCTCTGCTCATATACACTCTGTGTTTCCATCAGACTTCAGACATAAACCAAAGTAGGAAGAATTACTAACACAAAATGGCAAGAATTACTAAATGCTTCAATTTGGAGATGTCAACAGTACAGCCTTAAACCACACAGGGAAGCTTCTTCAGTGTGGCACCCATGACACAGCATTGGTCACACCCTTCCTTGTAAAGTTGGCCTTGGCCAGGACCCATGCTTGAGTCCATGTGAGCCCAAGCTCACCCTACTGTTTACTTGACTATGCTGTATTAATTCCACCTGAACACAAGAGACCACAACTTTAGTCTGCATAACCTACTTGCAGTGCATGGTTTTCAAATGTGTCCACAAATTATTTCAGAGGTGGAGCTTAGGTGTGGGTTTCTGGTCTAGCTCTTGGATTCAATCCCAACTACAACGAGAGCACAAGGAACGGAGTTCAGCTCTCTTCCTAGGAATAAACTATGTGGAGTGACTTACTTATAGCAAATATAATGGGGCAAAATGATAGGAAATAACCACGAAAAATCTTGCATCTTCTGTTCTCTTCCTCTTGGATCACTTGCTCTGTTGATAACAAGCTGTTGACTGTGCCAGGAGAAGATAAAACAGAGATGATTTCTGAGACTGAGCAACCGGGACATCTTGCATTGGGTCACTAGGCCCACAAATGAGCCATCTTGCAAACTGGTCCTCCAGAGCTATTGTAGTTCACAGGAATCTGAACTGCAGCTTCATGAGAGACCTTGAGCTACAGCCTCCCAGTTCAACTGCTCTTGCATTCCTGACTCAGACATTCTGAGCAAGTGTTTGTTGTTTTAAGCCTCTAACCTTGGGGGTAGTTGGCTATGAAGCAAGAGATGACTAACTTACCGCTATTTTCAAGTAGGCCTATAATCTTGACACAATCCAAAACAATCTAAAGGCTTACCAAGGAGTTTTGCTGGTCATACGAGACATCTCCAAAGATATTGAGATGAACAGAGAAAAGTCTCTACTCGAAAAGGGCAAGTGAAGGAAAATAAGCAGAATATACTTATTTTTTTTTTTTTTATAAATGTCTTATTTCTTTTAGACACATACAAAAGGACCAGAAATCACATGGCCTTAAAGACTGGAGCTGAGAAGCAGTCTCTATGTCCATCCTCTCACTGGCTGCAAAGCAGAAGAGTTTCTATTGGATTGGTTGCCATAGCAGTGAATGATACAGGAGCCCTGTGCGGCCATTCTTCTGCCCGCTTCAGACTCCACCTATCATCCTTTGGAAGAACAGAGATTCTGGTAAATTCTTTAGAGGCCCTCAGCCTAGTGAGGCCTTGGCTGTCCGCTATGACAACTATCATCATCAGAGGCCCTTCAGCACACCTGTCCCACCCTTGCCTCAATTCCAGCCTCTTCATATTAGCTTAGCTTCCTGAGGTCACCTCTTGGAGGCGTTAATGATAGCAATGGACTGAAACCAATGTTGGGGACATGCTTTGTCAGGAAGTGGGCTTACCATGCCCTGCGAAGGGAAGAAGCCGAGGTCTCCTCCCTATTCCCATTTCTGTTATGCCAATCTGGCCAGTCACAGGCTGAGTGGCCAGTCTTTGATGCAAATGTGAAATTCTCTTACTGTCCGTAAGAGTATTTCTCTTACCACTGTGAACATACTTCAGTTTGGTCTTGTCTTACAGGACTCATGCTAAAACTCCTTGAACTTAGGCATTCATTAGTTGGGAGAAAAGCAGAGATCTATGCAGATAGATCTGGCATTGCAAATATATATACATATATGTGTATGTCTATATGTATGTATACATATATATGTTATGTATATATATCCAAATTAGCTTTGATAGAATGGACATGTTTTCCCCAGCATGCATTCTATCCACAAGCATGGTATGTTTTTCATTTTGTTCAAGCCAGCTTTTGTGTCTTTAAGGCACGTTTTGGTATTTCTCTTATAAAGACTTTGCATTTTTGCATATCTTTATTAAATAGATTTTCTTTGCGTCCGCTGTTATGTCTTTCAGTTTGAGTTAACCTTGTTACTGGTCCTAGGGCATTGCACATGTAAGAGCATATAACCTACAAGTAAAAACAGGTTAGCCTTTCTATTTAATTTTCTAAGGGAGGTGCTAATCTATTTCTCTTGTGGTTGTAGTAGCTTATACGTCCAGTACAAAGAGGACTAGTGAGAAATAGTGAACTCCTTTTCTTTTCTTATTGGCCTTAGCAGCAACTCCTTCACTGTTTCTTCATTAACTATGATACTGAATTTAGGGCTAAGTAACTTATTCATTGAGTTAAATTAATCACAAATTCAGATTTTTGTACTTTTATTTAAGAAAAAGCAATCAATTATATGGAAAGGTTTTTAACCATTTGTAGAGGGTATGATATTTTTCTTGGAATTTTTAATATGCATACATTTTGGATTTCCTAACTTCTGATTTCCTAACTGTTTGACTCACTCCAATAAATACTACTTTATTATGGGGTATGCTTTCTACACGGTAGTAGATTCTATTTGTTAAAATCTTGTCTGGAAACATTACACAAATTGTTTTATGGGACAGCGACTGGGGAATTTCTTTATACATTCTTTCCCTATCAGATTTAGATTCCAATGTCATATCTGCTTTAAGGAAATATTAAATATACTTCTTTTAGTCTTGACTTTCTGGAACAATTTAGGAAAAATTTTAACACCACCCCCTCCACTCCCGGTTTTTGCAAGCATGATAGAATTTCTCCTGTCCCTTCTTTTCTTGATGCCTTCCCCAAGAGGTAATCCGGGTCTGCTACTCCGTTGTACACCTTGGTACCTTCCTTCAGTGCTTCCATGGGAATGTGTGTAGTCAAACCTTCCATCTACATACACTGTATATTTCTATGCAAAATGATACAGCTTGTCTAGTTTTTCAAGTTTACTTCCATAAAGGACTACAAAATCTGTATCACCTGTTTTAAAATGTGTTTTTTCAGGGATGTCCTTTCCCAATTGCAAATGCATAACTTTTTGCTTTATCCTTTCCTAGTGAAAGTTCATATGTGATTAATCGCCGTTAATTTCATCACAGAGCAGAGGGGAGAAGGTTTGGGATTCAACTGGATCTGTTGTCTGTTTAGTTGTTGGTTCTTTTGTGCCCCCTTTTTCCTTCTCTCATCTTATTTTTTCTTCTATTGCACAGCTATCTTATATATGGGGAAGAGCCATCCTCAAAGTGAGGGCACCCTTCAGTGAGCTGGGGTCCTGGAGGAAAGGCAGAGCCCGAGACCTGGAAGTCTGTGCTCACTGGAGCAGTGCGTTTTCTGCAAACCGGTGGTTTGCTGTTGTCATAACCTCTGGATTCTTCAGCCTTTAAACATACACACCAGCGACTTAAGGAAGTGTCGGCGCCTTCAGCTTCAGACTGGGGCTGCATCTCTGGTCCTCCTGTGTGAAGGCATCTGGATTATTGGACATCATGACCCCCGCATGTCCCTGGCTCTCCAGATTGCAGATGGCTGTCATCTGAGTCACCCCTAAAATGCTCCCTTACAATTGCTTATACATTCGACAGGCCCAGTCCTCTGGTGAACCCTAATTAGCACACTCACTTTGCCTGTGTCTTTGCACAAAAGTCACTTTCCATTATTCAAGTGCTTTTATCTTTGTATCCTTATAGTTCTTATCATTTGCCTTGGAAATGTGCTGTGTTGTTTTGGAGGACAGAAACCTATGACCATCACTCTTAATTGTGAAGTGTGTCTTTCGAGATTGAAAAGTGATCATCACATTTGATCTCAGGCTCAAGGCTGAGAAGCAATGAACATGACCTTGCTTGCCACACTGAATGTGTTGTTATGAATTCTTTGCCTCCCCATCTCTTTCTCTCGGCTCACCTTCTGAGTGCTCCCCATACTGGAATGCTTTGCCTTCCTCTGTACTTATCTTCTCTGATTTATTTTGTTTTGGAGTTTTTGTTTCAAAAGACAGTATAGAGTTGGGCCTTGGTTTTTGTTCTTGTTTTATTTTGTTTTCAGTTAAAAACAACAACAAAAATTAATGGCTGAATTAAACCCATTTACATTTATCGATACGATTGCTTTGCTCTGCTCAAAGTTAGTTTTATTTCTACTTTGTTTAAACTTAGAACACAGGCCCTGGGGATACATGGCAAAATGTTTCGCTCCTTCATGCCAGTCTCCTGTTTATTCTATGTCACAACCCAATAAACTCAAAAGATCACCATTGCTAAAGTTGCTCTGTTAATCTTCCTTTTCAGAGAAATTTCGTCTTTTGAGCACGTGTCCCAGAAGGGCTCACGGGCACAAGGCTTCTTGGGCTCTTCTGTCTTTAAAGCTCTTTTTCTATGGCTTCAAAATTTAAAGGATTCTTTTGGCTTTACCTTTGAAATCTAATAGTTTTGATAGGATAATTTTTATTCTCTCAGTTACGTTCCTGTACTGCTTTAAGGCCCCCTATTATTCTATCGTTCAAATTTGGTCTCCCGCTGGCACCTTGTAATTTAGTCTGTTTTGTATATGGATTTCCTCTTTGTCTTCTGCCTTTCCTGAACACAGTCAACCCAATTCTTTCCTTTTGAATTCCCCCCTTTTTCCCGTCTTAGGTGTTCTTTGTTTCTGCGTGTGCTACATTTCAGATTCAAGGTGGGGATATAGCGTGTACTGCTCGAGAATCTTCCATTCAGGTTGGAGTATTGTCTTACAGTTTTCTTCAGCTTCATCACGGTTTGGTTCCAGATCAAACTTCCATCAGCCGCCAAGCTCTGACACTCATTCTGGCTTCTCTTGATAAGAATTTGTATGCACAAAGCTGGTTTGTGTCTCTACATTTCTGTGGTGGGGCGGGTGATTGGGAGGATTTATCAGATACATTCGAGAACACCCTCATCTGTCAGTCTAATAAAGTATGGTTTTTATCCTGAACAATTTTGTTGCTGGGTTGGGGGCGGGGCATTGGTAGAGAGTCAAACTGTGTATAGGTTTCTATATTAGAGTTTATTTTAAAATGTATTTATCTTTTAATTATAAGTTACATACACTATTTTGTATAGAATTATAGTAATGTATAAAACACCACAGCATAATTTATTTCATTAATGACTCGGTTTTCTTTTGCCCCCCAAAATCTCATTTTCCCTTTCCTGTCACTCTTCCTCCTGAAGCATTTCCTTCCCAAGACTGCATGACTGATTCCACCTTCGCCACCCGGTCTCCTTCCCTGTCTGAAGTCAGGGCTTTGAACGAGCAGCACACACCCCTCCATACACCCCAGGTCACGGCACCCCTCCACACACCCCAGGTCACATGGTGGGTAGATTCTTTCCTTCCTGGTTTTTGTTGTTGTTGTTTGAATTTTAGGGGAAACACTAGCTCTCTTTTCTATTCATATCCTCACCCCCTGAATTCCTCCTGACTTCTCTGAAGACTTGCAAGTATGATTTTGGAACTAGCTCTCTAGAACTTGGCTTATATCTCCATATATAAAAACTCTAAGTTGAGTGTTCTTAGGTTAGTTCTAAGTTTGGCATTTAGTTATGATGACATATGTGTTTTTATATTAGTTATGTTTTCTTCTTGAGTTTGTTTTAAGGTTCACTGTGAATTTGGGGTTAATGAGTTAGCCGTTAACTACTCCGATAATAATCCTTTTTAAGATGTACTTTTTGTTTTTACATAGATGCTCATTTCCAGAACTCACCACGCACATTGCTACAAGTAAATGAGAATTTTCCTTTCATTAATCTTGCCAGGAGAGAGGTGTGAGTTAAGTCTTTCAAATTTAGACATGTGCTGAAAAACTGTTTGGGTTAAATAACAAAGTGAGAAAATGTTATTTATCCCAAAAGATGGTTGTCTGAAATAACAGAAAAATATTATTATCCTCATAAAACCAAACTCGAGAACAAAAAAAATAAGCATACAGTTTACAAGTCAATTGCAATTAAAAACTTCATGATGGAGAGGTTGTAGTTAAAGCCTGACTTACGTTGCAGGGATGGCGTTACATTGCAATACATTATTTCAATTTAACTCATTTCTTGAGTACTGGTAAAGTTGCATCTCTTCTGTATTCTATAATGCTTCTTATTCCTTTTTTCCATTATGTATGTATGCCTTATTTGTTGAATACTAACACTCATTACACATAGAGAGATGTTTGGGGAGCTGGGTTAGCACTCATCTGTTAATCTGTGGTATAGCCCATAGCCCGGGTACTTGAATCGTAAAGAGGGTTGTGATGGAAAAAGCAATCCTGCTAATGGATTAGACATTAGAAAACTCTGGATCAAAGGATTCTTTCATCATTAAAATGCCAGGGAATGAGTACTGTGGTTTCTTGTGGCAGGTGCCCAGGTTAATTTCTCAAGGATTTGCATTTTGGGAAAGATTGGCAAGTTAGCTATTTGAAGCTGAATTTATCTCTAAATCACTGAAAGAAAAGAACAAACACCTGGCTGGGAAGGCCAAAAACGTGAAGTTGATGAATAGAGCTTGGTGAGACTTCATGCTCCTGGTTTTCTGCAAGCCTGATCTAAGCCAATGCCTGTCTGATCACCAGCAATTAGTGGCAGGCAGTGGAATTGCCTTGGGTACAGAGTGAGGACTTGTGGACATACACACACACACACACACACACACACACACACACACACACACACACCTACATCTGTATCAAGTGCATGGTCTGAGCACTGGTCTACAGGCACGTAGAAAACTGGCCGACCATCTTCCATACTAAAATTCTTTGGGAGATGAGAATAAAATACCTTGCTTTGTCTGCTGTAGGGATCATTTCAGAATTCTTAAATCTCTTCTCACATTTCTGAAAACAGCAATCGAGAAAGAACTCCAGTTTGAGACACCAAGACTTACTTAGGGAAAATCAAGTTAAGAGGCTGAGAGACAGGGAGATGAATCTGCTTTCATAATTACTGTCTCTGGCAGGAGGAATTGGAAGCACCTCTCAACTGCATCCCAACTGGGAACCACTAATGCAAATAATTCCCTTGGAAGCAGCACTTTCCCCAGCAACAGGGAAAAGCAGCCATTCATCACCACAGCTGCCCATTTGTGATAATGGCAACCCAAGTAGGGTGGCCGGGTTTGGTAAATAAAAAGGCAGGATGCCCTAGGAAATCTGAATCTCAGATAAACATGAATAATTTTTAACAATAAATATGTATGGCCCATGCAAATGTTGAGGTTATCCCCATATCATTCAAAGGATGTGTTACATGGGGTATGCTCATTCTAAAGTTTAACTATTGTTTATCATCATCTGAAATTCTAATTTATTATTTGTCTTGTGTTTTTCTGGCAATCTTAAACCCAGTACTCCTCTTCCAGAGTTCCCTTCAGGAAGAAAGGAAGAAAGGAAGGGAGGGAGGAAGGAAGGAGGAAGGAAGGAGGAAGGGAGGGAGTGAGGGAAGAAGGAAGGAAGGAAGAAGAAAGGAAGGAAGGAGGGAGGGAGGGAGGAAGGAAGGAAGGAAGGAAGGAAGGAAGATCTCTTTATCTAATAAGAACACACTAACTGTACGTGAAATCTAGGTTACTATAATAGAAAGTATTAGTTTATCAATAAATAACAAATTGTAGACTCTGGGGAAAAAAATGATCCCTGTACTTCATATTGCCATTGGAAAAGGTTTTAAAATAGACATCTGTGTTTTGACAATCCAGGCTTTGTAGATACACACAAACAAAATGGTAATCCCCTCTGACTCATTGTCCTCCCGGCCTATTGACCTCAAAGGGATCAACATTCACAGTAGACGTAGGTACACGTGTCTCTGCTATGATCATGCATTTATGTAATCATTCACACTTCCTTTTAATTTTTTATTAAGTTGGTTCTTTTGAATTGAATCCATGTATATTAAATATTCTGGTTCGTCTCTCCCCACACCCTCTCTAACCTCTCTGCACTCCTGTTAACCCCCAGTTCTCTCCTCCCAGGACCTCTCCCAGATCGATGACTTTGGGGTTTATTGGGTTAGTGGTTTATTCTAACCAGGACGCTCCTTTTTCTATTGGAGTAGTGGCTACCTGTTGGAGCGTGGTGAGGTCAGCAGTGGGTACTCAACTGATGGAAACAGCCCCTCTTTTCCCTGAGTCTGTCTGTAAGCAACAGTTCAGCTGGGAGGAGGTAGGACCCCTGAGTCTCCTCTCATCCACGTGTGGCTGTTAGTGGGCCCATTCTTGCGCAGATTCAGTAACGTCGCCCAGAGATATTGAGAATTTGTGAGAGTTTTGCAGCTTTTCTCCCTACTTTTCGCCTCCTGTTAAGAGAGGTTGATATGATGTTGAACTACCTTGTGTCCCCTAAGGATCCTATGCCCATCAAGGTTTATAATCCTTCAATTTCTACCTTCCAATACAACTGTCACTAATCACATGTGGTTTCTAAGCACTCAACATCTGTCTTATCCAAGTGGAGATGTGCCATCGTATGTCACCACACTTGAATATGAAGATTTAGTTGCACAGTGGCAGCCATGAGAATTATGGAATAGAATAACCATCTAAGTTACAGAGGAAGTTGAGAGGGTACAGCTTTTTGAAGGGACTTGTTCCCTATCCACTAGACTCAAGTTCTGGTGAACACACCACACACACACACACACACACACACACACACACACACGCACACACACACACACTTCCCTGGGCCCTTCTCTTTCCCCTTGGAATGTACGTTTGTCTACATAAATTATATCCCTCTCCCATCAATTCAATCAATCTATACTCTTACGGGTCACAAAACATTTACTGAACTGATAACTTGTTCCGCAGAAGGTCCTAAAGCATAAGAATACTCCAGCCTGGCTGTCACACTCGAGAAATCTGATTGGATTTTTTAGGTTGAACCTTATAAATTGGTATCAGATCACGTTTGGCTTCCAAACTGCCTGCCCCTACCTATACGGTTTGACAGCATTTTTCACGCACACAAACACACTTTGAGATCCAGAGCAATAACACTGTTGAGTGTACCATTTTAGAACCAAACTTATTATTTTTGAGTTTGAAAATTTGTTGAGACAGGGTTTCACTGTTGCTTAGGCTGATATTGAACTCCTGAGTTCCAGTGATTCCCCTGCCTCAGACTCCCCAGGAGTCTTGGCTTCCTTTTGAAAGCCTAAGTGAGTTTTAACTTAATTCTCCGAACCTCATTCTACCCATATGTAAATGAAGGAAATTCATAATTCATGGAGTTGTGAGGATCCAAAGTTTAATCTTCACCTAGAATTTCAATACATTGTCCAGCACACACGAAGAAGTGTGCAATATGATTTTGAAGTATCATCCTTGTCTCTATAAAAGTCCATGAATATGTATCTCCATTTGCAAAACAGCAAAACTGAACCTACCAAACAAAAAATAAATAAATAAACAACCCTTTTTTTAATTAAAGAAAATGGCCAGGAACTTTATTGTCTGTTTCGAAGAGAAAAGCCAAATGGCAGGGAGGAGAAACTCAATTCCAGGGCAGGACAGCAGGCAACAGATGGGCCCCATGGCTCCCTTCACACAGGGGCAGGGGTTTGGAGTCTTGAGGTTGTCTGTTTATTCTGAACCAGAGCCAAAGTCTGAGTGCCCTTGCGAAGAGTCCGTGTTGAGTTTCATGTTTATGCAGGGAGGGCCTGAAGGGCAGCACCACCACAGGACTGATGGACAGATAGATAGACTTGCCTAGATTTATGGCCCAGCAGCTGAGTGGCGCCCGCTCTCTGGTGGAGACACACCATGGACTTAACACAGCCCACTGGAATCCGGAGCCAGACGTCGAAGAAACCATTGGTATTATTAGCAATCTCCTGGCAGGAAGACCGCCGTGGTTCCCGACTGTGCCAAGGTGGCTAAGCTTCTTGGGTACTGCTTTCAGAGAAGCGCCCTGACTTTGTTCCTACACAAGAACCATAGCCTGCCTCTCATACAGTGACACCAAGGTCAGCCTTGTCAGCCACACCTCCAAGCCAGGAGCTGGTTTACAAGATAACGAATAAAGTGGAGGAAAACCAGAAATGTTGAACTGGATTGGCTGGTTGACCCAAAGAATTGTATTTAGAGGTGCTAAAAGGATGCACAAGGTCAAAAATCAGAGTCTTGGCTACAAAGCCGGGTGGAATCAATTCTCACCTTTGGTGCTGAATAATAGTTGTGTGATGCCTTTGCTGCTCCGGACCTCAGTTTCACTATCTGAGAAGTTTTACCCAAAGTCTGCCTTATGGGTGGTTGTGAGGTTGAAAGGCAACTGTGAACGTGCCCGGTGCACCTGACTTCACTTGTTTGTTCTCTGTATGCAGAAGGTCACTCCAGGAAAAGCCATCATTTGGGCACATGCAGCCAGTGAAAGCCGGCCTGCTTCTCCACCTCTCCACGCCCACCTTTGGTCCTGTCTCGGCTTTTTCCCAGAAGGCCTCAGGCTTCCAGGCTGGCTGCCAAGGCCCGAGGATGCTGCGATTGGCTTTCAGGGACTCCGCCCCCATCCCTCTCCCTCCTCAGTGCGGTGACCCTGTTCCCTGCCCCACCCTAGAAGATAAGGTCTGTGGTGACCTCAGCCTGCTGGACCAGCACTTGCTGTAGGATTCATCTCAAACCACCATCAGCAATCTGTGCTTACTTGTGGCATGCAGAGAGTCAAGGGCTATGAAAAGAGCTAGGTTCCAGAACTCTCCATGATCCCTTTTGGACTGTCAATCAAGCCCTGTACCTGGAAGAAGACCTGGATTCTCTCTTTCCAGTGTTTCACAAAGGGAACCACTCACTAGTTATAATGTGATAATTCAGTGTAGTCTTGGACCTTACCAAAGATGAGAAGTTTTTGAGAAAAAAAAATAGAGATTTAGAATACTAAATCTTTTTTTCTCAAGAAATTTTTTTCATTCATTTTACACACCAATCAAAGATCCCCCTCTTCCCTCCTCCCACCTACCCCCCCCAGCCTCACCTTCCAACCCATCCCCTACTCCCTCCCATAAGAAGACAAGGCCTCCCATGGGGAGGCACATTTAGTAGAAGCAAGTCCAAGGCCTTCCCCCTGCCTCAAGGCTGCACCAGGTGTCCCATCATAGGTAGTGGGCTCCACAAAGCCCTCTCATGCACCAGGAATGGATTCTGATCCTATGGCCAGGGGGCCTCCCAAGCAGATCAAGCTACACAATTGTCTTGCCATGCAAAAGGCCTAGTCCAGTCCCATGCAGGCTCCACAGCCATTGATCCAACTTTCATGAGTTCCCTCTTGTTTGGTTTGGTTGTCCCTGCATGTTTCCCCATCATGATCCTGATGCACTTGCTCATAGAATCCCTCTTCTCTCTCTCTGCCCGGACTCCTGGAGCTCTGTTTGGTGATTGGCTGTGGATCTTTGCATCTGCTTCCATCAGTCATTGTTGAAAAGTTCTGTGATGACAGTTAGGATATTCACTGGTCTGATCTCTGGGGCTAGCCAGTTCAGATCAGGCACCCTCTCCACTATTGCTAGTAGCCCAGGCTGGGGTCATCCTTGGGGATTCCTGGCCAATTCCCTAGCACCAGGTTTTTCTCTATCACCATGATGTCTCTCTCTATCATGGTATCTCTTTCATTGCATTCCCCTCCCTCCCTGTTCCAGTTCAGCCATCCCATTCCCTTATGCTCTCATCCCCTATCCCCTATCCTCCATTGCCCACCCCTCATCCTAAGCAAAGGGTAATCAGGCAACAACCCACAACTCCAGAGAAGTTAACTAACAGGGAAAACCCAAAGAGGGATGCATGGACCACCCTGGGAAGGGGAAATAGATGAGATCTCCATTGAGTAAACTGAGAATATCAAATCTTATGAATTTTTTATTTTACAGTTCGATATTTCAAGTTTTATATACATCTGTATAAAGGAGCATAGATTGTAAGAAAGAATTCCCCTTGGCCAAGGCCTCCTGCTCTGCTTAACTATGCCAGCAGCATCTTGGGGCACAAGAACTAAGTTGCCCTTTCAGAGTGTTCATTACAACTGGAACAGGCTGGGGCTGGCTCTCACCAGCTCAGAAGAGCCCATTATTCACATCTCCTTCCAGCTCCACAGTCTGGGACTTCCTGGTGCACTTGAAATCAGGGCTGTGGGACTTCTTCAACCACAGAACTCGGTGGTCAGTAGCTGGTGAGTAGAACCAGTGGCACTTTTCACCTTCTCTGTGAGAAGCGATTTTTAAACACCCACGATCCATGGCTTACATTCCTCCTATCGTATGAGAAGAAGATTTCAGTGATTTTTCTGACCAGCTCCGTTTAATCAAACAAGAAAACTCCATTTACAGGTCTACAACTCTGTACGCTTCCTTTTGGAAACAGGTATGTTTGACAACTACCCATCCCCACCACATCTCTCCCCGTTACGTTAGTGGGACTGTTGTCTGTATCTTTAAGGTATTCCCCCAGAGGAACAGACATCTAGGTGGCTGATACATAGACCTCAGCACTTCCTGGAAAGAAACCTGTGATCTAATCTGTGTGGACAGTGAGGCGGGCCTCCAACAGCCTCCCTGACCCCCTTGGACTGCAGACATTTCCTGACTGTCCCTGTCATCTAGCTTCCCCTAACCTGTGACTTTTTCCATCTATCATATTTGTGGATGACTGCAGACAGCCCCTGGGACAGACGAAATACCCAATTTTAAGGCAGCAAGGCCAAAGACCAAAGCAAGAGCCCCGTCTTTTCCCTGACAACAGACCCTCCTTTCTTCTTTGGGCACACTGGGTCAAGTGACACCCACCTCCCTTCTGACTCAGATAGCTGGCTATTTTTTTTTCTCATACAGCACTCCTTTCTTCAGCCCAGCCATACAGCAGATTCCATTTTCAGCTGAAGAACAGGGGGAGGGGCCAATACTAAAGGAATCTTAAAAAAAAAAAACCCTCCACCTGACCCCTGTCTGAACAAATAATGAATCTCCAGCAAAAGCAGCCTGATGATGGGTCCAGGCTGTGCCTGTGGATTTATGAGGTGACATCAGTTTGAAGACGAGGTGCAGGGCCTGAGCTGCGGGTGACACACTCCTGGATTGTTTTAACGGGCCAGCTCCTGAAGGACACCAAATCCCTCCCCCAGCTGAGTGTTATTAAAGTGGCAAAGATGGAGAGGAACGCTTTCCCAGATAAATCAGCTTACTGGCTCCGGGCTCGATTCCCATTACCCCGCCTACTGGAAAGCACTCCCTGGGGGAAGGAAATGAAGGGCTGAGAAGTACTTGCAGGTACATGCTTAATGCCTTAAACTCTGGCTTTGTGTTAACAGCGATTCATGGGCTGGGCTTTAAAGAAATAGATGGATTCCCAATCTGACCAATTTAAATAATCCCTGGGAGAGGACTGAAGGGAGGATTTATGTCCTTAGTAACTAAAAGGCACAGCAGAGCTCAGCCTGTAGGCTAGGTTTTTGTGCTCAGTGTCACAGAACCATTCCGGGAGAGGATCCACATAAACCCTGGTGTAAAGAAGTTACTGGAAGAGGGAGGAAGCAGAGAGAAGTGGATGAGAGCAAGAGAGGAGGGTGGCGAAGCATCTGTCCTAGAGACAAGAGCAGATGGGAAAACAAGGCATGGAATCAGAAATTGTAGTCTTACTTTACACTTTAACACATATGATGTATCTGTCAGGCTGTGTGCGTACAGCCTATGGGCATGTGATGATCATACCTAAACATGTGTGTCTCTCTGAGAGGCTGTGTGTATACTTGCATTTCCTCCAGAAAATCCAACGACAGAGAGATACGCTTATATTTAGCATCACAAAAACATGTATTAATTAAGGAGAAAACAGCCCTCAGAGGCCAAGTGTGGGAACAAAATAACAGCCCCCTGTGACTGAGCAGTGTTTGAGAGTGTGACAGCCTAGGAGTCCTTTCAAGGAAAGTGAGGGAATTTGGTTTTCTCAAGAGAACTTGTGTGGTGGTATTTTACTTGTACTGAAATGTGATTTTAATTGTATGTTAATAAATAAAGTTGCCTGGGGGTCAGAGTTTTAGAGCCGTAGCAAGTGCGTGGCGGTGGTGGCGCACGCCTTTAAGGACCTGGAGGGCGGTACATACAGGCAATGACAAGGCAGTCACGTGTTTAGGTTTACAACCAATGAGAAGGCAGAACAGCTAGACTATAAAAAGGCATACACACAGGAAGTAGGCCCCTTTTTCAGAGAGCTCTCTTGGCTGAAGCAGGATAGCTGAAGCAGGAAGGGTAAGGCTCTTAGTTCTGACCTCTTGGCTTTCTTCTCTGAATCGGCTCTGTGTTTCTTATTTAATAAGACGGTTGGTTACATCTACAAACTTGTCTCTTGAGAAGGGAGAAAAATAAAGGGTCTAGCAGGTAAGCCTAGATCATCTATATGCCTTCTGGGTAAGTCAGAGAGAGGCACAGTCAATCATGCCCAAAACCAAGGAAATGTTCTGACAGCCATACTTTCAGCCCTTCTGTCTATATAATAATAATAATAATAATAATAATAATAATAATAATAATAATAATAAGCTATTCAGAAGTTCCCAGAGTGTGAGAACAGCAAGGTAAGGTGTCCATGCATAGCATGAACAAAATGTGTTGGGATAGAGAATGTACTAGAATCAGGACAATGCTTTGTCTGGTGAAATATAAATAGAAGCCATTCATTCATTTATGTATTTGAAGACTAAAATAATGAGCCAAATAATGACATTATCAAAAAGTCAAGCCTCTTATACAGGGCTTAGTAGTACCTGGGATGTGTTGAAGGGAAATCTAGCTATGTGCATCATTTTTTCAGAGGCATATTTTCCATATCAAAACTCTAGTACCTGATTGCTAGCCTTGCTCTCTGTGAAGAAGCCATGTTTGATAAATTAATTTTAGAGCATACACTATCCTACATACCTCCTTTGGTACTTAATAAAATACTTGAAAGTTGTTGTCTTAGAAAATTTCAAGAGAGCAGTCAGTACATTGCTACTAACTGTACACACCATCTTGCACTGTGGAATTCTTGAAGGTCTTCATCCTTTCCAAAAGGATGTCTCCTTTGATCAGTATCTCCTCAGCCCCAGAACTCCACCACACCTTCTCATCCAGCTCCTGGGTCCTGTACTCTCCTTCTATGAGATCTTTTGAAAATCTCACAGACAGATGAGGTCATACTGTGCTCGCTTCTTTGCTGAGCTTATTCACCCAGGTCATCACAATGTCAGGATTTTTTGCATGAGAGTGCAAATGTGTTTGTGTACACACTAGTTTTATTTCCCTTGGAAACATACCTGTACATGGGATCATGGGATCATGGGTTTGTACGTTTTCAAGTATACTGCATATTTTCTCCTACAGTGCCTATACTAATGTACATTCCCACAAATATTCCTTTGAACAAGACTTGCTCTGTGCTAAAGTGAATGAGCATTCGCTTGATGGTAGGATTTCAGGGAACATGTTGCTGCTGTAGAAGGGATACAATGCCCCATCCAGTCCAAATGATAAACCTTTACCAGACCAGGAACACTGAGGTAGGGCTTAGCTGGAGCAGACATGACCCAGGAGAACCACAAGGTTGCAGACTGCATAAAAATCACCTGGGACTCCAAATCACATGCTTGGCTCTGCCTTTCCCTTCAGTCTGATTTTTGATGGACTTGGTTGGTCACGTACCTGGAAGCGCAAGCTCCTGGAAGCCTAAACAAAAGGAGGGTCGGTACTAGAGATGTAAAAGCAGACTTAGTATAGTAAAGAGCATTTGTAGGCATGGGCAGGGTAAATGGAGATCGTGGCTCTCTGCAAGCCCTGATAAAATTACTTTCTGGCTGAAGGGTCTTACAAACCCTGTCTTGAGTCTAAGCAGTGCTATTTCGTGACTCCATCTCAAGCATTTTCTCTCTGAAAAATCAGTGACCCAAAAAAGCATTTGGTGATGAGAGGGGGCGGGGTCCCTGAGCTAATCTTGGAGATGGAGGCAGACACGGGGCAGCTCTGGATCGGGCTGGGGAGCCGAGGGGAGGCATGGCTGCTCTGTTTGGAGAGGGCTGTCATCAGTTGGCACGGTCCGAGCACTCAAGTCTTCTGTCAATAAGCACTTTATGGGGGAGATAAATGGATTTGGAGTTGAGGGTGGGAGGAGGGTGTCTGGGAAAGAATACAGACATTATCTGAACACTTCTCCCGAGCTGCTTCACCAGAGTGCTCAAGGACACAGACCATGCATTGAGGAGAGAAGGACGATGAAAAGGAGGCTAGACTCTGCCTCTTTCAGAAAACAAGCCACAGCGTTCTGGTCGAACATTAATAGGCTATGGTGATATTTTATTTGTACTGAAATGTGATTTTATTTGTATGTTAATAAATAAAGTTGCCTGGGGGTCAGAGCTAATAGTAAGCCATAGCAGAAGCCGGGCGGTGGTGGCACACGCCTTTAATCCCAATCACATGACAGACAGATCTCTGTGTGTTCAGGGATACAGCCAGCATGGAGACACACGCCTTTAATCTCAATACCAACCATAGAAGACCTGGAGGTCTGTATAGACAGGCAGTGACGAGGAGGTCATGTGGTTGGCTTTACAACCAATGAGAAGACAGAACAGAAAGTCAATAAAAAGACAGACACACAGGAAGTAGGTCCCTTTCTGAGGGGAAGGACGACAGCGGCAGTGAAGGGTAAGAAAGGGTTTTTACTATCAGTTCTTAGCTACTACTCTGACTTCTTGGGCTTTTAACTCTGCATTTGGCTCTGTGTTTCTTACTTAATAAGACTGTCACATCTGCAGTAGGCAACTTGGAGTATCAGGTCCTGGAAAAGCTAGACTCCATACCCACAACTTAAAGGCTATTTTTAGTCCCTCATCTGATTATAAACTCTTTGAGGACCCATTACAGTGCCTGAAAGTTTTTAGGTTCAAATCCCACCTCCACCAATTAGCTGCATATGAGGCCACAGACAAATCACTTATCATTCTACATTTCCTCTCCTGCCCGGGTCTGAAAAAATGGAGATTATTAGTCAGGTAGTAAATGAGATAATATACACTTAATCTGGTGCCCGAAACATTCAGGCATGCAGGAAATTTGAAGCATTGTGGCAGATACTGTTGGTAGCCCACCCACATCTCCATCCTCAGAGCTGCTTATGGAAAACATTTGTAACTGCACAGCCACAAGAATATGCTGAGTTCTCAGAGGCCAGAGCAGAAGTGTCTGAGACGTTATCTCCCAAGAAGCCGTTCTCAGCCAGTGACAGATGGACAGTTAATGGACGGATACCCCTTGTCTGCAATAACTCTGAAGCACATTCCACACTATGGCCAGTGTATACTCTTTTGTCTCCCGGAGCCCTACAACAACTCAACACTAGCTGTCCCCCAGTAACGGGCATCCTGGACCCCCTTTATCAGCTCACCTGCCTTTGCTGACTTACTCTTATTCTCCTGAGTGTGTTTCCAGAGATCACTTCCCAAAGACACTACTTGTCCTCGGCTTCTTGTGTCAGGGACCAGATGAATCTAAACCTACGACATGGCTCCTTAGCAGTGGCTTCTTCTCCTGACCCCACCAGCATGCTTTCCTTCTGTCCGATTTCTAGTCGTCAGTGTTTACCCCAATAATGCTTCCAAGTCCACAGAAAAACTCAAACCAGAATCCAAATGCCAACAGGGCCTGCACAGGCCCCGGTGCCGAGAGGTTATTTAGTCTACCCTGGAAAACGAAGGAAGAGTTCAAAGAGTCACTCAGTGAATTATAAAAATAGAGCGAAGAGTACTATTGATTGGTCACCAGACACGCCCTTCCCCCTGGGGACAGATCTACTTCCTACACCTGAAACCACTCCAGATTCACTCCCCTTGACCTCAGGACTCCACACCTCCTTCCAGTCGCCTTCCCGGAGGCCTTTGCTATTACCTCATCACCATCTTCTCGGGTCAAGTTCTTAGGTAACCCTCTTCTATTTTCCAAATATGGAAAATATTTCACAGAGATTACGTTTTGGGTGTACCACTTCCTCAAGACCTAGAGGTCCTCACCTGAATCGTATTAGCACATTCTTCAGATTACCCTGTGTGTGTGTGTGTGGAGGGGGGGCGATCACTGGATGCCTGATGTAGTCATAGGGTGTGGTTTCTTGGAACAGCCAGTCAGGGAAATCTCTTTCCCCACACTTCTGCCCTGACCTTTTGCTGAACTCTACCTCTGGGATCTTGAGGTCTGACTTAAGGGGAAGATAAATTCTAGAGTCAGTGGACTGTGAACTAGTGGGCACTAGAGCCGTGGGACTAACAGCAGGCAATGGTGACGCTGTTGGGTAACACTCGTGATCACTCCCTTGAGAAGAGCTGGTGTCTTTGGTGTTTGAAGTGCCTGTCCTTCCTTGGGAGAGATTCTCAAAGTTTGACCCATGAACCTCCTGTACTAAAACATCTATCTCTCTCTGTCTCTGTATCTCTCTCTGTCTCTGTTACTCTCTCTCTTCTCTCTGTCTCTGAGTCTATCTCTGTTTCTGTCTCTGTTACTCTGTCTCCGAGCCTGTCTCTGTTTCTATCTCTGTCTCTGTCTCTGTCTCTGTCTCTCTCTCTCTCTCTCTCTGTTGATGTATGTACAGGTCTATGTGTCCATGTGGGAGCTGGAAAATCTTGGGAATATTTCCTCAGGTTCTCTATCCACCTTTTTCTTTTTTCCAGCCTTTTGCTGGCCTGGAACTTGCCCAGGGATCCTCTTGTTTGTCCTTCCCCAGCACTGGGATTACAAGTACATTTCACAACGCCCAGCTCACTTGCTTGCTTTATTTGTTTAATTATCTATCCATTTATTTATTGTCAGTTCTGAGGATTGAACTCTGGTCTCCATGCTTCAAAGGCAAGTACTGCCTCAACTAAGCCATCTTCCCCAAGCCTTTAAAGGGCATCAGATACTGCCTGAAATGTAGATTCTAGCCCAGCTCAAGCACATGAAGTCAGAACTGACTGTGGCGATATCTCAGTCTACTTTAACAAGCTCTCTGGGTGACAAGGTGACAAACGATCACGTTGGTGGCACCATGTGCAGGAAGCCCTGGAGTCCTGGGACAGCTGATTGCCCTGTGGATGCACTTTATGCACAGCAAATTTTACAGCATTCTCCTCAACAGTATGGCACCCTGACACACACAACTTTTGCTTGAAAAAGTCTCTGAGCCTCTGAGATAACTTGAAGCCCGAGTAACACTAGGTGGAAAGCTTCCTCAGATATAATCTTAGTGAGTCTTCTGTGAGTTGGGGGAAGCCACGCTGTCTTGTGACTTGACTTTTTCCGTTCTTTTGAAACTTATGTGCAAGTTCAACTTGGTCCTGCCTTCATACTCCACAATTTCATCTACAAGGCCTTGCCCTGGATTTAGATGGTAATTTGTTCTCAATTCCTCCACATGGTACACCCAGAAGACAAACATTACAGGGTGATCATTATATACTCTTGAATTGATTTGTATCCTTGCAAAGTAAATAGCATGTTGCCCTGTGTATTGTAATTTCAGCAAATTGTATTTGTCTGTAAAGTTCATCCAACCCTTACTCTGCTGTTGAGTATTGCATTTAATGCTGTGTGGTCCTTAAATTTGTTGTTGTTTGTGGTAGGCAGATCAAAGATGGTTCCCAGTGATGGCAGACTCTTAGTCTTCACGTCCTTGTGCAGGTACTGATCGTGGGCTAGACCTAATGGCTTTCTCCTGGTGGACGAAATGATAATGCTGCTGCTTTGTGATGAGATGTTGTTTTTTATTAGATTCCCAAACTGTGACTTTCTCTTTTGCTCTCTCATGTGCTGACTCTCATGGAAGCCAGCTGAGTGTTTGCAAGTTGCCTTATGGGAAAACCTAGTATCAAGGACCAGAGAAAGGCTGCCAGGCAACAGCCAGCAAGGAACTGAGGCCTTCTACCCTGGATTAGAAAGGAACTGAATCATGCCAACAGTGTTGTGGCTGAATTTGGAAACAAATCCTCCCCTAGCCCATTTGAGATTTGAGATAAGCGTGGCTCTTGCCAAA
The DNA here is from genome assembly GCF_949786415.1 of Peromyscus eremicus. NCBI lineage: Eukaryota > Metazoa > Chordata > Mammalia > Rodentia > Cricetidae > Peromyscus > Peromyscus eremicus. The sequence continues at coordinate 38,201,627 of NC_081429.1, read as the reverse complement.
GCTTGATTATAGCGTTATAGAAGACCTTGAGCCAAGGAGTCAGCTAAATCATACTGGTTGATAAAATAAGTGTTTGCTGAATTGAGAGGTGAATTTGATGTACTTGGTTGCACAGCCCTAAATAACAAATATGTTTTTAATCATTGTATCACCCCCAGGGTGTACCTCTACCACATTTCCCTTGCTTACCTCCTACAAAACTTCTAACTCTGACTACCACAAATGTTGCAAACACCTTGAGTTAAAACCCACTTCTGGGTCTATGTAGACAGTTCCTTGGTATGTTTATGCTCAGTGAACTGCTGGGAAAACTGGGGAAGCATTCGAAATCCAGGTGCTAAAGGAACTATGAGTCTTGCAACTTTTAAAAGCAGGCAATTTCCCCAGAGACATTCTTTACAGATGGACAGTCTCTGAAGGGAAGGAAAGGCTATCTGATAGATGGGTGTTTTCCATGGTAGATTAAGGAATACTGAGGCTAATCAACAAGATTATTTGAAGGTTTGGTGTCTTGCCTTTAGAAAACACTTCAGTTTTTCATTCTTCTTACCCAAGCTTCAGGCATGAGAATTTAGGAGCCTGGGAAGGCAAGCCTTTTCGAAGCTGAGTGGACACATCCATAAGTATTAAAATAATGTCTCTCTGTTTGGATTTAGTAAATGGCCTCAAGTTCCTGGGAATGAACATGTGCAGAGACCCTGCATCCATGAGAAGAGCTGTCATGTTATTTTTTACAGTAGGCCGCGATATATTTGGAAGTCACTGGACTGTGGCTGTCTTACATCAAAAGGCATTTCATAACAGGACACCACCATGCCCCATTTACAGTAATAGCATGCACGGCTCTGGCTGGGCTGCTGAGGGCAAATAAAATGTGTTCTCGTAACATAAACAGCCTCACCTTCCCTCTGAGGACTGAAGGGCCATGAAAGATTTATTCGTGTGGGTTTTTGGAATATGAGGACACGTGCAAAAACATGTTAAACGTACATTGAAGCACACAGGCAGCCGGGGAGACTAGCAAGTACAGAAGAGTGATTGTCCTAAATAAAATCTAAATTCTAGAGTCTTCTGCTAGGTAATATTGGAGATGAGAATATCAGAGGCACAAAACACATTAGAAGTCTTCTGAGTTTAGGCACCTCATTATTTTTTGCTTTGGTCCCCAGTGATTTTTTTTTTTTGGAAAGGTAAATTGAATGTAAAATCACAATTAAATTCTTCATCTTAAATGCCCTAACATATAGTTCCATGGTAATTTTGTGTAACTATCATTACCATCCATCTCTATCATTGTCTTGTTGTAAAACTAAAAATTTATACCCACTAAACAGTTAACCTCCTACCCCTCTTCAACCCCAGCCCCTGGCAACCCACCCCCACATAACTTTCTAACTCTATGACTGTGACTATCCTATGTGTAAGGGCTCATCTTGGTTGCCAACTTAACATATCTGGGAAGAGGCAACTGTCAAAAGATTGTCTCCATCAATTTGGCATCCATTGACATGTCTATGGGGGCATGTTCTTGTCTGCATATTGACATATGGGTGGAGCCAGCCAATATGGGTGGAGCCAGGCAGAGGAGGTTGGTTGTATAAGATAGGCAACTGGTGGTGAGCTCAGAAGCAAGACAGTAAGCAGGCAGCACATCCTCATGGTCTCCACTTCAAGTTCTTGCTTTGCTTCCCTTGACACTGGACTATAACCTGTATGATGCTTTTGGTCATGGTATTTATTGTAACAGGAAGCAAACAAAGATCATGTGTGTGTCAAATAAAGGGAGCTTTTACAATATTTGTCTTTCTTTGACTGGATAGTTTCATGCAACAAAATGCCCTCAGGTGACTGACATCAGAATTTCCTGTTTGTGGCTGAACGACACTTCATTGTGTGTGTATACTGTCCAAATGTGGAAGAATGCCCGCCTTGATCTTATAAACTATGCTGTGATGAACATAGACTACAGGTATGTATTCAAAATTCTGTACTTAGTTTTTCACCAATATCCATACAGGAATAGAGTTGCTAATTTTCTTTGTAATTTTTTGAGGTGCCACCATATAGTCTGCCACAGCAGTCATACCATTTTGTATTCCCATCCACATTATACAAGGACTGTAACTTATCTGTGTCCCAGCAACATTTCTTCTGTTTTCTGTTGGTAGTTTGTATGAGGGCCATGCTGGCCAGGGTGAAGCGGGACTTCCTGGTAGTTGTGACTTGCACTTTCTTAGTGCAGGGTGGTTTTAACCATCTCTCCCTGCACATGCTGGCTATTTGTATGTCTTCTTTGGGGGAAATTTCTGTTCAAGATGGTTTGCCCATTTTTCAAGCTAAGTTATTTTTTTCTGATGTTGAGTTGTAAGCCATCTCTGTATGTGCTGGATTTGGGCCCTCCTCAGATGGATAATTTGCAAATATTTTCTTCCATTCTGTGGGCTGATGCTTTACTTTGCTGATTTTTTTTTATGTAGTTTTAAATTTTTTTCATTAAGTCCAATTTGTCTACTTTTTCTTTTCTTACCAACACTTTTTGTGCTGTACTCAAGTCATTGCCAAATCCAACATTATGAATCCTGTGGCCTAATTTCTTTTAAAGCATGTTTCACTTTCAAGTCACATAAGTTTTTAATGCATATTGAATTACTTTTTTTGCATGCCAGAGTAGGTCAGGGTCTAGCTTCATTCTTTTGCATGCAGATATTCAGTTTCTCCAGCGTTATCTCTTTAAGTGGCAACCATTTCATTCTCTAAATGAAGGAGCTGAGGTGACGTGGAAGAGACACATGGAATCTGAACCTCTGGCCCCTGGTCATTGCTGTCCTTAGACACTGACAATCAACACAAATTTAAATTGTGTAGAAAGCAAAAACAACGTATTTTCTTATGATGTAATTGAAAACAAGAGTATACCTCTGAGGCTGGCAGGGCACTTGATGGCTTCACAATATGTCCACAAGTTCTCTGGAATTCTTCCCTGGAAACTTAGAGCGCAATTCTTCTCCCATGAGATGTGAGCTAGACTCAGTAATTGGACACCTAAAGACTAGTATGTGGCAGAAATGGCGTTTTGTGGCTTCTGAGGCTAGGCAGGCCTTAAAAGGCATTGTGGTTTCTAGCTTGGTGTCTCTCTTTTTTATAAATGCAGGCATGTGTGGGGTGTGTTTGTGTACATGCACATTTGCATGCAGGTGTGCATGCATTTTGGTGTGTATGTACATGTAGGCCAGAAAATAACTCTGGATGTTTCTCATTAGGAGCCTTCTTCCTTTTTATTTTATTTTATTTATTTTATTTTATTTTATTTTTGAGATAGTCTCTCCGTGGGGCCTAGAACTTACTGATCAGGCCAGTCTGGCCAGTTACCTCTAGAGGTTTGCCAGTCTCTGCCTCTCCAGTGCTGAGACTGCAAGCATGCGCCATCATGCCCAGTTCCACTACACAGGTTAAGGTCCATGTGCTTGGTGACAAGTGCTTTCTGAGCTGTCCCCCAGCCTCACTGTGTCTCTCTTGATGACTTCTTCAGGAGGTGTCAGCTGCCAGTCTGACACTTGGTCTTCTTGAGCAGTCGGCTTCCTACCCATGTCCATCTCAGTGGAAGCCTATCTCCCAGACATTGCCTAGCCTTTTGCCAACATCTTCACTGCTAGATTGTGAGAGACCCTGAGCAAGAATTGTAAGGATTCGGTCCTTAATTATGTCATCAGCCTGCAACGGTGTCCCATCCTAAAAAGCGGGTGGGCCCTCTGCATCCCTCTCTTTCCTTTCCAGTCCTTCCTTCCGTCTGTCCTCTCTCTCCCTCTCTCTCTCTCCTTCTCTCTCCCCCCTCCCAATAAAGCTCTAAAAAAGTAACCATGGCCTGTGATTCCTCCAATCAGCAGCGGCCAGGCTCGAGGAGCAGCGCGCCGATTTAACCAACAAGAATCACCCACCTGAATTTCTGTCCCATTTCTGTGCTGATCCACAGACACTGACATAAGAAGAGTCTATTGGGATAAAAGGAGTGTGCCACCACTGCCCAGCCAGGACAATCTTTTTACCAAGACCTCAGAACGCACATCTAGCTGCCTGGATGTGGTCTGCAGCTGATGTTCTTAGGCTACACCACCAGCCCACCCTGTGAGAACGGCCTACAGGAAAATGTCCCTTTTCAAGGCCTGATGTTGTTGCCACAGGGAAACATTCCAACTCAAGGCCGTATTAAAACAGGCACCAGACCTGGGTCCTAGCTCTGGCTCCATCCAGGTTTTGATGTGTCATTATTGGCCCGATTCATTTTCCTTTGAAGGGCTCTGTTCACTAAGTACTTTCAGCTGGGAGTCTCATCAGCAACATTTAACAGGAAAAAAAAATACCAAGCAAGTATAGTGTAGGTAGAAGCCTGCCTGTGGAGCTGTGAGAAAATATTGCTATTCAGAGAACTCAAATTTCAGTCAGACACCTGCCAATGGACTGTCTCAGCTTTGCCACTGACTGGCCCCATAATCTTGGATGAATCACCTTATTCTTATCAACTTCTGCCCCTCCTTCTGTAAGTAATAGCAATTATAGCAATTAACGTTTATCTGTTGACTACATTTAAAACATTAGATAAAGTTGCATGTATTGTCTTTAACACAGCTCTGGGATAGAGGGACTATTATTAACCATGCTTACAGGTGAAGGAGGCTGAGAGCTAGTGAGTGATGAATCCAGGATTCAAACCCAAACCCTTGACTACAGGTGCCATGGTAACTCTGAGTCAGTTTCAGTTTGAATTGGAATTATGGGTGCTAGGATTCAGATGAGATCCTGAAATGATCACATGAAATGTGGACTATGTAGAGACTGAATGGGGGCAGGTGTTTAACTAAACCAAGAACAACAGAAATTGTTCATAAAGTTGGCGTTAGGACACATTCGTTTGCTTCTAGAATCTAGGAACCATTGGTTCTAGAGAAAAGGAAAGGTTTGGTCTCTCTTTGATAGCGGCCACTATAATGAGAGATGGGGTTGCAAGAGAGCCAGGCAAGGGAATAGGGACTGAGATATCAGCATGCACATTATCTGCAGAACTGGTGCCAGAAGGTTCTGCAGTGATTGACAAGGATGCATCACCATAGATATCAACAAACTTGGCACAGGACACCACCCCAACAGCAACTGAAATCTCACACAGACGTCAGTAACAGAGCCATTCATTAGCCTTAGTAAGTCAGGCAGGAAAATATAAAGATCCCAGATGTTACACAAGTTTGCAGAGCGCACACACGTTAGTCAGCTTCCCCGCACTGTGACGAAACACCAAAGGTAAGGAACTTAGAAGAAGGCGAAGCCCCTTTGGGCTCATGGCTTCAAAGCTTTCAGTCTGTGGTCAGTTGGCATTGTAGGTGTGAGCCTATGATGAGTTACCTAGTGTGGGAGCGTTTACATGCTAGGGCAGAGGCTACCACAACGGAACGGGATAGAGGCCTAGGGACCAATGTCCTCTTCTCTGTCACTCTCCCAGTCACTCAACTTCAGTTCCACTAGGACTCACCCTCTTCTTGCCACAACCTCCTCATAGGAATTGCTGCCCGTTAGCACATGGGCTTCAGGGAATATTTAAGACCCAGATCTTGAAGGCTAATGGTGAGACATCAAGGAAGACAGAGAACTAAATTGCTCAGGGGAAAAAAATTGAGGGCAAGCTTAAATTCCTACAGAATAGCAGTGCATGTTCCTATTTTTGTCCTCAGGCTTGAGGTTCTAGTGATGAAACGAGAGTGCTATTCTGCCATGCCCAGTAAAGATCTTTGCTTTGTCTCATGACCCCGAGAATACAGAACATCAGAGTCAATGGACCAAAACACTCCAGTTGACTGGGTGTGGAGGCGCACATGCGTGTAGTCCCAGCTCTCAGTCGGTGGGTGAAGGGAGAAGGACCAACATTTTAAGGTCAGATACCTGGGTAACCTGAAAAGCTATCTAAATGATGACAATAAAAAGTATCACAGGCTGGCAGAGCAGACTCTCTCTCTCTCTCTCTCTCTCTCTCTCTCTCTGTGTGTGTGTGTGTGTGTGTGTGTGTGTGTGTGTGTGTGTGTGTGTGTGTGTGTATAAAGATTCCCTAATGCCAATGTGTTGCCCCAGGACTGATATTAAACTATGGAAATCTCTGTTCCTTGGACCCTGCACTACTTAGTGAGAAAAATGCATGATCTTTCTGACTGGCCTTAGGGATTTACAGAGAAAGATGTCTGGCCTGGACAGACTTGTTGGCTAGTGACTGGGAAGCTAAACTCCTTTTGGGAAGAGAGTTTGCAGCTATCTTACTGAGGTGAGTACTGGAAAGGTGAGCATGAGCGGCGGTGATGTGAAGATCCTGTTCCCCTCCTTGGAGGAAGGGCCTGGGGTGAACCATTAGCCCGTCTATTGTTTCCTTTCATCCTCAAAGAGATGAAGAAGAGAGAAGGAGAGAGAAGGAAAGGAGAAAAGAGATACAAGGAAACCTTGTTCTGGAGGCCTTGGAGAGGAAGGTAAGGTAAAGAAAGGTGGGTGTGAGCAGTGTGGAAGTTTCCGGGCAGCTAACCAATCTGTGGACCTGACCCTACTCCATCCCAAGACTCTATCACCCTATTTCCCTGTGCATGGCTGCTCTCATCGCAAGTCTTCGGCAGTTTCCTGCTCAGGAGAGCGGTCAGAACAGCCCAAACTGAAGCACCAGAACTACAGCTTTCTTCCGGAGGTCAAAGGGTCACTTGCACGGCCGTCAGACCACCCATGGTGGCAGTACACAGATGCCATGACCTCTAGCTCTTAGGCGTCCAGTCAGTTTGCTTTTGACTCTGGTGAGCCGATTCTTTAATCTCAGCTGTACCAGGCTGCCTCCTCTCCTTTTCCACCCAGCCTCCAACCTCCTCTGGGATGCCTTCTTGATGATCTCCATGGAAACTGCACATTCCTTCTCCCTGCCTCAATAAAGGATGGAAACGCTGTGAGGATGCTGTTCATCCCTGCTGCAGGAATGGTCCCTGCCCTCCTCCAGGCAGTGATAAAGACTGAGAGATGCCGGTTGAGGCAGGCTTGTGGCTAATTTACTGGAAATCAACCTCTTAACTGGAGACCCCTGGGGTTCACAGGAGTCACAAGGCACCAAACTTGAAGCTTCCTGGAGATTACCAGTAGGGTGGGATTTGCTGCATTCCCCAAGAGCTCATTGCCAAGGTGGGTTCCAGCCATGATTTCCCTGGGTCTGGAAGGGAGACCAGGTAAAACGCTTTGGATTTCTCAGCGGCTGCCAGCAGTGTGCATCTTGCTGGCCGCAAAGGTTCTGTCAGTATCTGTTTTCCAGTGCCCTCTCTCCTGGAAACAAGCCTGCCTCTCAGGGGGTTGTTTTAAGATCCAGGCCTAAGAGAATCCCTTGTCTCCAGGAGGACACATTCCAGCCCCTACTCCAAGCCACAGTTGTGAACTACACTCACAGAAGTCTTCAAAGACGTGAGTCATAGCGCCATCCCTATCCTCCAGAAGATAGTGGCTTCCAAGGCTTTCTTCTGGCATGATAGCAACAATATCTCTCCTAGAAAAGTTCTGGCATAGGACTATGATTTTTTTTGAAACAGGGTCTTTATATAGCCCAGGCTAGCCTCAAATCCCCTATTTGACCAAATGGCCTCCAATATCTAATCTTTTTTGGCTTCCCCCTCCACAGGGTTAGGATTATTTGGGGTATGCCAGGCCAGGACTCGACCAACTGAGCTACATGCCCAGCCCCTGTATAAGGTTTGAAGTATCACAGTCATTTGTTTTATTTGATGTCAAAAGAAACAAAAGGTCAAAAAAGTTGCATAACAATGACCAAGGTATCCAGCAGTGGCCCTGAACTTGAAGAACCTCTGGCCTATATTGTTTCCACAGTATAGAAGGTCAGAGTAAGACACAAGAAACTCTAGATACGGCGTGGTAGGGGTAGGGGGAACACAACATGACACAGACCGCAAACATATAGTTTTTGAAAGACAAGCTTGCAAATTTTACTAAAACTTCCCCACTAAATATTTTTATTTTAAAATGCTGCAAAAGTTCTCTAGAGATTACCTTTTCTCTTGTATTGTAAAATGCTGTAAAAGTTCCCTAGAGATTAGCTTTTCTCTTTTCTGTTTGTGTGTTGCTTAGCCTGGCGCCTTACCACACAGGCTCTGTCTTGCCAGCCAGGCAGATCCCCCATAATGATAAACGCGATCTATTTTAAGAGTAACCACATTTCAAGGATATACTTTGACCTGTGACTCATCTGTGGAGACTCTGTGGGGAAGAACTTCTGAGAACATTTTGAAGGTTGAAAATGAACACAGGACCAGGGACCCTCAGCTGAATCTGAAGACAGTATCCTGGTGATAGTAACTCCTAGTCACTACACTCTTGGGCCATGCCTGGTCTCTGGGGAAATTTGTGAAGGTGATTTGGTGCCATCCTATGCTTTGCCCAATGAGTTACCAGTGCTACCAACCAAGAACCTAACTCGAGTGAAGAGGCAGAGAGAGCAGGCTGGCACACACCAGGAAACAGGCTAATTTTAGGTCCAGGGACTGAGTGGGAATCATATTTGAAGGTGGCGTCTTAGATAGGAATCTTTGAAGATTCAGAGCTAATTTTTGGCATCTAAGGTTCTCCAAGAACCTGCAAGTAGTAGATGGCAGGACTAATGGAAGAGACACTCACTGGGAAGCTCTAGCAGGCACAGATGTGTAAAACTATCCTAGGCAAATAGAAAAATCATCTTTACCATAGTCCATTGAGGCATCTCTGCAGTCTGTTTCCATTTCACAAGCTACATTGACTGTTTGGGTGACCCCTGTCTTAGTTAGAGTTTCTATTGCTGTGAAGACAATCCATGACCACAACAACTCTTATAAAGGAAAATATTTCATTGGGATGGCTTATAGTTTCAGAGGTTTAGTCCATTATCATCATGGTGGGGAAACACGGTGGCATGCAGGCAGACATGGTGCTGGAGAAGGAGCTGAGAGTCCTACATCTTGATCCTCAGGCAACAAGAAGTGAACTGATCTAGGTGTAGGAGCATAGGCGACCTTAAGCTGGCCCCCACAGTGACACACTTCCTCCAACAAGGTCACACCTGCTTCAACAAGGCCACACCTCCTAATAGTGCCACTCCCTATGAGCTTATAGGATAGGGGGGTCAATTACATTCAAACTACCACAACCCCTATATTGTAATCCTTTTACAAAAGGCAGCTATAGTTTGACCCAAAGAGTTCAGGAAAGAAAATAGACAGACAGACAGCAAAAACATGAACTCAAGGACTGACCAGATTATTCAGAATCCCATTCCTCTCACTCTTCTTGTTAAAAACCAGCTGTGAAAATATAAAATTCCTTTAGTATTTTCTTTTCAGTCAATTTTGTGGGAGTTTTCTGGCTTAAAACTTCTAGAGAGAAGAAATTCAAAGTCAGAACCATTTAAAAGCTAGCCTCATGGTCAAGTCTGAGTAGGGCATACTGTTCCCTGCATTCACGCCCTTGGCAGTAGTGGCCAAGAACTTTTAGGTTCATTTCCCTTTCATTTCCACTCCATGAAACCCAGAGGTATGTTTTGGTGTGGGGCCAACTGGTACATTTATAGTGTGGCAATAAAAAGATGTGAGATAGGAAAAATAAAAATTCCCCCTGATTAAAAAAAAAAAAATAAACAATATAAAAAAATGTGTGGGTGATCAACGCTAATCTGACAGACTTTATGTTGCAGCCCTGAAAACCAATGTCTGAATGTTGATGCAGAACAATGTCATTATTGGGACACTGAGCTGAGCATGAGAGATCACACACACTCTGCTTGAAAAGGGGTGGAAAGATGGTTAGAAGGAAGAGGGGGAGGGAACCCCAGTTTCTCTTTTCCTAACAAACAAAACAGAGTGCTGTAACACCCCCTTGGGTGAGTGAAAGTCAAGGCCAACCCCAGGTGCATTAAGTAGCCTCGGAGTCCAGGAATCTCTAGGTGGGGAGTGGTGCTTCTCCTGCCCACGCGTGACCTTCAGCAAGCTGACACCTCCTAACCCAAAGCTGAGCCCCTGCACTGACCTGCTCTCTCTACACACCGAACTACAGAGGAGAGGACCTGTGTGAGCTTACCTCTCCATGACCCCTTCGATCCCATCAGCTCTCCAGAGCCACATCTGGGACCCAGCTGAGCTCAGATGTTGGAAGGGCTTATCACACCATTCCTCTGGGGACTGCAGGGATGGGAGGTGAGAAATCACCAAGGAGGCAACCCCCTCTTACGAGATGAAGAACATGTGGAGAGTTAAGAGTAACCCCTGAGGCGGCAAACTTGCCCCAAAGTTTACATCCTCTTTAGGATGGAAGAGTCCATCTTAACATCACTGTGGAATAGTTCTGCTAGGAGGTAGGCCTGCTGAGAACAGGGTCTTTCCGAGCACTTCAACACTGCCTAGTGCGATGCCTGGCAGAAGTAGAGATTTAATACTTTCTTGTTAAATAAATGCAGGGATGAGTGATGAGTGTCTTGACCATGGTCCACATGTGGTGGACACCTATCACCTCGCTTTCTTCCACCTCTGCTCCCCTTTTCTTAATCAAGGCCTCCTGCTCATGACCCACTCTCTGTTTCCTAGCACTGGGAAGATGGACACCATGAGGAGCTCTCTGTGCTTGTGACTGGGTTCAGGCTGCACTTTCTCCCAGGGGTAATCATCTCCTCAGGCTGCTGGAACAAAGGACTCCAAACTGAGAAGGCTTCAACAACAACACTTACTTATTTGCCATATTAGGGTATAGAAGCCCACAATCAAGGTACACACAGAGTTGGGTCCTGGTAAGACCTCTCTCCTTGTCCTACAGACTCCTCAGGGTTAGGGTTAGGGTTAGGAGGATGCCTTGGCATTTATCTGTGTGTGTGTGTGTGTGTGTGTGTGTGTGTGTGTGTGTGTGTGTGCTCACTTGGCCTTTGTCTATGCAAAGAGGGAGAGCTTGTCTCTGGTGTCTCTATAAGGACACTAATCCTGAGGTATCAGCATCTCACATTATGACTCCATTTAACTTCAGTTACCTCATTAAGGCCCTGCCTCCAAATCCGGTCACCTCCGGGGTTGCAAGTTCACCCAAAGAAGCTGGAGAGAATGAGTTCAGCCTGCAACCCGAGGCAAGAGAGGCTGTGCCTGAGCCCCTTCATAGACTTCCTCTAGTTGTCCCTAAAGCATGTCTCTAGATCATGAGAATCTGAAAATCATAAGCGTGCCTGCCCATAGCTAAGGTGCCACCTTCCAGCCCACATTTCATCAACCGGCTACCTGCAGCCCCAAAATTCCGGAGGAAGATCGTGTCCCTTCCCCAGAGAGTGGCTAAGAGATAGTTGTTTCTGAGGGCCGTGGAACTCAAAACGCCAGTTGGTTCATGTTCACATGTGCCCTGTAAGAAGTCCCCTTGTGGTGTGGGAAGGCACCCTTGAGGGGAAAATGGAGGCAGTTTATGATCCAGTAATTCAGGGCCAAGACTGGGGTCTGCTCCCCCGCATACGCGCCGTGAATATGGTGCAGACTTATTGCATACTTTCCTAGCTTACTGTGGACCTTTTAGCCCTGCAGGCATGATGTACACCTTCTTTTGTTCTCATCTCCTGGGCAGGCCCAGGCAGAGGGACCTTACCCTCCCCTTTGCTCCGGGCACTTCCTATGTATGTTGGGCATCCCACTGTATTATTTCTTGTGTTTTTTTTTTTTTTTTTTTTTTTGGTTTTTCCTTTTTTTTTTTTTTTTGGTTTTTCGAGACAGGGTTTCTCTGTGTAGCTTTGCGCCTTTCCTGGAACTCACTTGGTAGTCCAGGCTGGCCTCGAACTCACAGAGATCCGCCTGGCTCTGCCTCCCGAGTGCTGGGATTAAAGGCGTGCGCCACCACTGCCCGGCTCCACTGTATTATTTCTTATTCCATCACGCTTTCACCTTTGAATGTGTCCTGATTGGAAACAATAAATTCCATCCTCCCTTCGGCGGTGAAATGCAAGCGCTCAGACCGAAGTTGTGGGGATAGACCAGTGGAAGGAGTCCGCAGCAATGGGATAACTGTTCATCTGTCCCTCCGCCGGCTGCAGCATGTACAAGGTGCTTAGGCACACTTCCTCCCGGAGGAACTTGCTGCTTATGTATAGGGCACGGGACTCATGCTCCCTGGTCTCTGGAGAAGAGTACAGGAAGGTGAACAGCTGTAGCAGAGTACCTAATTAATCAAGGCCAAATGCGCGGTAGGGGTGGAGGAAGAAATACGACTTTGTCCACAGAATTCTCCAGACGACAGCTTCGCAGCTGTAGCATGGGAAATGCTGGCGAATCAGCTCAACAAAATATAACGCCGAAGAATGAAAATTCTCACGTAGTTACAAAACAATAAATAAAAAGGTCCTCTAGTCCCTCCTCACCCCCTGCCCCGGGCCCCCAGGTTAAGGACTGAGAAATGGCTTGAGGCATTTTCTTAATTCCAAGTCCTATGTCCATTTAACACTCCTGTCACTTTGCTTCCGGGGACAGAAGAGCTGAGGAAGCTGGAAAACAGGTGGGACCGTCTGGAGCGGCCGCTCTGACCTTTGACTGACTGGTTGGGTCAGCTCTCACCTTGCAGCTTCCCTCTTGCTCCCTCAATTCCCTTTCCAGATGCTGAGGTCTGTGCGTCCTGATCTCATGACCTCTCCGAAGCTCTGTCGCCATTTTTGGCAGTCAGTCACTCCACGTGCCGATCTCCGCTTGTAGGAAACGGCTGCCATCAAGTTGCAGAGGATGGCTCAGAGCCCTGAGTTTTCAGGGAGCCCCGAAATCATTCCCCTGTTCTTGTAATGTCATCGAGTCGTTCTCATTGTAATTTTAATAGTGTTAATATTTGAGTCTGAAAGCAAATTATGTATTCACGCAGAATAGCATTTAGAATGTACGCACTTCCTTTACAGCTTTGTGTATTTTCTTCAGAGATCTGTGTTCTCCCCTGCTCTTTATGATTTTCCTTTAAAAAGCACAAAATGCAATATAACAGATATATTGCCTTGCATTGAAAAAAATGTAGTGTTATTGAGAACTTCATAAATGAGCACTGCATCTATATCACGCCCATCCTTCCCTCCCCTGAAACGCTAGTGTGTCCCACTTTCCCTCCCAAGTATCACCTCTTCTTATTAGTGTTACATATACTAACATATACATATACATATACATATACACATATATATATATATATATATATATATATATTTAGCACTGCTCATGTGTATATGTGTACAGTCCGACCACTTGAGATTAGACAAGAAGAAGCCCTGTCCTTGGAGAAAACTGCTTCTCTCTCTCTCTCTCTCTCTCTCTCTCTCTCTCTCTCTCTCTCTCTGTCACTGGCTCTGTTGTCTCTTTTTCAGCAGCCATACCTCTTAATCTAGGAGTGGAATCATGTGGAATTTTCCCTGTCCACAATGGTATGTCAACCAGTATTGTCATTATGCTGGTCTTGTTTAGGCATACTGTTGAGATTTCATGGGTACATTTTCCCTGTTGTATCTACAGAACACCATCTAGCAGTAAGAATTTTAAAAAATGTATTTCTTTTACTTTATTATATATATGCATACATATTTATATTTTATGTCTTTTATATGAATGCATGTCTGTGCACCACATGCATGCTTAGTACCTGAGAGCTAGAACAGGCCATAGGTCTCCTGGAACTGAAATTATAGAGGGTTGTATGCCACCATATGCATGCTAGGAAACAAACCCCGGTCCTCTGCAAGAGCAACCAGTGTTCTTAAGCATTGAGCCATCTCTACAGTCTAAGGTACTCTCTTAAAAATAAACTTTTCTTTAGAATAGTTGCAGATTGGTAGAAAAGTTGCAATGGTAATATAAAGAGTTCCCATGATCTCCTTCCCTCAGCCTCCTATACTAACACCTTATTAAGGTGTGTAACAATTAATGAAATAATATTGATACGTTATCATGCATGAAACTCATTCAGAATTGCTTAGTTTTTTTTTTTTTCTGTTGTAGGATACTATCTAGACTAACACATTAAATTTCATTATTGCGTCACCTTATGTTTCTATTGTCTAGAATTTCTCACCTTCCAGCATTTCTTGATCTTGGCAGTTTGAAGAGTATTGACCAGGCATAAAATTAATCTCATCTTGCCTTTCAAATATGATTTCTCAGAAATTTTTTTCTCATTTTAGATTAGAGTTCAAGGTTTTTTAACGAAAGAGATGAAAGACCTCTACCGGGGAAAAATTTAAGACAATGATGAAAGAAACTAAGAATCACACTAGAAGAATATAAAGAACTCCTGTCCATGCTCATAGAGTGGCAGGATTAAACTGTGCAAATAACTATGTCATCAAAAGCACTCTAAAATTCAAAACAATCCCAGTCAAAATTCCAGTGATATTCTTCACAGAACTAGGAAAAAAAAACAACCCTAAAATTCATTTGGAAACACAAAAGACCTGAATAGCCAAAGAAATCCTAAGAAAAATGAATACCAGAGGCTTCACAATACTATAGGACAAACTCAACTCTACAACAGAACCATAGTGAAAAATAAACAAACAAAAATACAGGCCAAATTAATGATGAGAGAGAAGTCCTAGGTGTAAACCCACACAGCTACAGCCACTTAATTTTGTGTCAAAAATATACATTAGGGAAAAGATAGCCCCTTTAAACACTGGTGCTTAGAAAAGATATCCACATGTTGAAGGATGAAATTAGTATCAACATCTCTCATCCTGCTCACAATGAAAGCAACTCAAAATGGATCAAATGCTTTAATATAGGCTCTAAAATGCTGAAAATACAGGGGAAACACTTGAAGATACTGGTGCAGGTAAGAACTTTCTGAAATGGACTTCAATAATATAGTCAATAACCCTAAGAATTAGTCAATGAAATTCCATGAAGTTCAAAGTCTTCTTCATAGCAAAGGAAACAATGACCAGAGCGAAGAGGCAGCCACACCATGGGAGGAAATCTTGTTAACTGTACTTCAGACAGAAGCTAGCATCTAGAATATACAGAGAACTTTTAAAAAATCAATTTAAAAACTCAAATATTCTAATCAGTCAATGGGCTAATGAACTAAATAGATAGCTCCTGAAAAAGAAAGGAAGAAAGACAAAACTACTTTTTTTAAACGTTCGATGTCCTTAGCCATTAGAAAAATGCAAATTGAGAGTTCCTTGAAAGCCCATCTTATCCCAGTCGGAATGACTATCATTGGGAGAGCAAATGACAGCAAATGCTGGTGAAAAGATGGGGAGAGTAACATCTGTTCACTGCCAATGGGATGTAAACAGGTACAGTCATTATGGAAATCAGTGTGGAAATTTCTAGAAAAATTTTAAATAGAATTAGCATATAACTTGCATATACTACTCCTCGGCGTATCCCCAGAGGACTAATCATGCCACAGAGATGCTTGCACATCCATGTTAATTGGCATTCCAATCACAATACGAGAAAGTTCAACCAGTCTGGAAGTTCATCAGCAAATGAATGGATAATAAAAAAGTGGTCCATACACACAATGGAATGTCATTCCACTGTAAAAGGAAAAGAATTATTTATAGGAAAATGGATGAATCCGAAAATTACATTAAGCCCAGGCTCAGAAAGACAAGGACTGCAAGTTTTCTCTCATATGTGGACCCTAGCTTTTAATTTTTCATATGTGTGTATGTATTTTCATCCATGTGTATGTATAATGCAATTTTCAGTATGTGTATATATTTATGACATGTTCATGTGTGTGCATGTGCTTGTGTGTATTTGTAAGTATGCCTGTATAGATCATACAATTTAAAAGGGACTACATATGGGGGGTTAGGGGAAAAGGGGTCTTAAGTGGGAAGAGACCAAAGAGGGATTACCTGTGATATGAAGGTAAAAACAGGGCTATTAGGGGGAGATAGGGGACCAGAAGGAGAGGGCAAGGGAATGGGAGAGGATCCGTTAGAAGAAGGTGTATATGAAAATGCCATAATGAAATCTATTTTGCATGCTAGTTTTTAAAACTAGTTTAAAAAATAGGAGAAAAAGGACTATGGTTCCTGGTTTTGCATGTACTACTAGAGATAAGATGTCATTTTCACAACTATAAAAATGACTGACAGCTTCTAGATAAGCTTTGCCTATCTGTGAATTTACTTCTTATTTCTCTTTGCATATGAATATGAAAGTCACTAGGTACAGTGACTTTCATATACCGCATCATTAAGTGATTTAGTTTTATGTAAGTGTTAAAGATGAGAAATGGTCTAATGTTTGGAAGGCCCAGGAGGTAAGTGCTGAAGAGACTCCACCACCACCACCATCATCAGCTGTCAATCTCTCTGACTTCTGGCAGGGTAGGATACTGCTTGAATTCTGGTGGGTGTTACAGGAGCTCTCCACCCACAGCCTTCCTGTGGCTCCTCCCTGTGAGCTCACTTTCTGTTCAGTGACTGCCTGGGAAGGAAGTCAGGACCAGGTCAGGTCCCATCCCTCCATCATAACCGCAGGATGTTGGGGCTGCACATCACCGTAGACGTCATCTGTTGCAAAGTCCTCATTTTACAGTGGGAGGCATGAGATGTCCAAGGTCACACAGCTGGTGAGAGCCAACGCCTGTGCCAAAGTCCATGCCCTTCACTTTTCAGTCTGGGCACTCTCCGTGGTGTCTGCCTCTGCTTAGAGTCCGGCACCTGCCTTCAGCGAAAACCTGGAAATTTCCGCTTAAACAGAGCTCCAGCTAATCTCCGAGTCTAACTGGGATGAAGCTTTCCCGCCTTGAAAGAGAGCATTAACCCAATGGGAGACATCGCTGCTGTGGAACTAGGGACAATCACGGAAGGTGTTGTCATGTTAATAAATGTCAAAGTTGCGTCTGCCTGCCACACACAGTAGGGCAGCAGAGCAATGCTAATTATTTAAAGGACATCTGAACATTTTACTAATTACAAAACCAATAGCAGTGTCTGCTCTTGGGAATTTTCATTTCTTTTTCACTGAAAGATAGAAGTGGTCAGGTGGACAGGGTTGCTCTCTGAGATACTTGAATCTTACCTCCCCACTCCTGGGTAACCACAAACCACCTACCATGGCCTCTCCTCTTGTTTTGTCACGCCTGCCTTCTCCTTTTCTATATTTTCTCCTTCCTGCTTCTTTCTTTATCATCTCTTATGTGGTCCCTTTCCCTCCCAGAGCCTCTGTGCTGTTTTTATTTGTATAATGAAGAGACTACACCAGAAAACTCATGAGTTCCTCTTTTTGTCTGGAGATTTTTTATTATTATTATTATTTCTCTGGTAACAAACCAGCTCTAGTCAGAGTGGCCTGAGAGCCTTTTGCTTGAAGCAGAGTGGTCTTTTGCTTGAAGATATATTTAAATAGGTACACTTTTTTACAAAAATGTAGTAAGCTCCTGTACCAGTTTATTTCATGTCAACTTGTTATGAACTGGAGTCATTTGGGAAGATGGAACCTTAATTGAGAAGAAGCCTCCATCAGATTGGGCCGTAAGCAAGACTGTGGTACATTTTTTTGACTACTGATTGATGCGAGAGGGCCCAGCCCTCTGTGTGTGGTGCCACATCTGGACAGGTGGTCTTAGAACATATAAGAAAGGTAGCTGAATTTGAGCCTTGGGAGTAGGGCAGTAAGTAGCATCTACCCATGGTTTCTGCTTCAGTTCCTGCCTCCAGATTCCTACCTTGAGTTCCTGCCCTGACTTCCCTTCCTGTTGGACTATAAGCTATAAAATGTAATAAATCGTTCCCTCCCCATGTTGCTTTTGGTCATGGTGTTTCATCATAGCAACAGGAGACAAAGTAGGACTTTCACCAGCTGGTTTTGTCCAGGCTGCAGCTAAATCCCTAGAAGGGTCCAACTCCTCAAACGAGGACCAACATCAACTGTAAAAGTCATCTAGAAGAGTGGAGTAGCCAGGGACCTCAAAATCACATCACAACTATACCAGATGTTAAGTGCAAACAACGTTGTTGTTTAAAAGCTAGTAAATCACATCACAACTATACCAGATGTTAAGTGCAGACAACGTTGTTGTTTAAAAGCTAGTCTGTTTATAATAGTTGGTATAATCACTGTCCCACGGATCCTGTGTCAACCTGTTAGGACTTTTTCTCATTCACCTCATTTGTGTGTGTGTGTGAGAGAGAGAGAGATCCTCCACCCCAAATAGTATGAGATGATACAGCACCCAACCCTGGATAATTGAGACCAAGAGCAATTTATTAGTCACCTATATTGCCTGACCATGGGAAGAGGACCCATGCCTTTCGGGACCACGTGAGGGTTGCACTTGGGAACAGAGTGAGTGAGTGGGAGCTGTGTGAGGCAGACTTCACAGAAAGAAGAAGGCGGTGTGCCCTTGCTCCCACAGAAAGAAGTAAATGGTCTGTTTGAATGTGTGGTGGGCTGGCAGGAACTGGTGTCCATCAGTTGAAACCTAGGGGATTCCCAGGTAAGCAACTGTGTAGAGGGAGCTTTCACCACCAGCTGTGGAGTGAATCTAGCAGGATACTGCAAAGCTTGAAGGGGCCCATTGATGCTCAAAGAAGTCAAAGCAAGACAGGAAATCACGGGTCTTACAGGAAAACTCTCCACCCCCGTCACAATCTAACCCCTAACTGGAATCAGGAGCTCCCCATAGTCAGCAATGAAAGTCTGAGTGGCTGCTGGAACAGGGCATCCAGGCTCCAGGGACCTTTAGACTTGGTTAGTTGTTAACTGCTTTGACTATCATCCTGGCCATAACCATTGATAGAGCATCACAGGGTACTTTGACTCAGGGACATTTTCTCTTTTGCTTGCCTAAGGCTCCTGGGATGCTTATTCTGCCTGTCTGCTGTATAATTACTTGGCCTGAAAAAATCTCTTCCCTCCTTTATTCAAAACTTAGCTCAACCAGTGGAAGCTAGGAAGCAAGTGAATGTACTACTATGTCACACCAAGGTGTTACTTTTACACTTCCTATTTGCAGAGAGGCATGTGTTTTAGTAGGCTCAACCTTTGTTTAAAGGAAAGGATTGGCGAAGTGTCATCCACAGACCAAAGTCACCATCCCTCTGTCTATTCACAGTTCCAAACAAAGAATGGTGTTCAAGTCTTTAAATGCTAAAAGATCGCAAGCAACATGTATGTGATGGTCACTATACATAAAGACTAAAGTATCTCTCATACAGCCCTTTATTGAAAAAGTTTTCTGAACCCTGACTTGAAGTTAAGATGGTAAAATATCAGTGCATTCCCAATAGGTTAGGGATTATGGAATACAGGCTCTCAACTGGCTAAGGGTGAAATACTAAATCAGAAGGAAGAATATATTAAATGCAGTGTTACAGATAACTTTGTCAGCTTTGTGCAGTCTAGAATCACCTAGAGAGAGAGAGTTTTGATGAGGGATGGTCTATATTGGGTTAGCCTGTGGGCATGCCTGTAAGAATTGTCTTAATTAAGTTAATTAATGGAGGAAGGGCCCACTGCAGGTGGCACCATCCCCTAGGCAGGATTCCTGAATAGGGAACTAGAGCTTACTACAAGAAAGCAAGCATGTATGGGTATTCATTTCTCCTTGCTTCCAATTGTGGATGTGACATGACTTGCTGTTTCAAATTCCTTTCATCTTATCTTCCCTGTTATCATGGACTGTAAGTGTTAGCTCTGAACTAAAATAAGTCCTCTCTCCTCTAAGTTGTCTTTTGTTAGGATATTTTATCACAACAGAAATGAAACTAGCAAAGCTAGAGTAGAAAGTTGAAACCAATAAAACAAAGAGGGTTGTTGGCAGCCGGTGGCCAGAATCCAAAGCTGGAAAAACATAAGGAGTCAACAGTAGGGTAAAGCAGGAGGGGTGACCCTGGGAGAGCGGCCAAACGCCCCTCTGGTGAGTGTCATTTTCTTTAGAAGCCCATCAGAGACACAAGCAGATGCAGGTGGGATACACAACAGTGAAGGAAAAATCTCGGAAATCAGACCTCCTCAAGGACATAACTCTGACCCCTTCTACTCTCATATGCTTATGGAAAGAAGAAGATTGGAAAGTTTGGTTGATGTCTTCAAATCAAAGATCGCTTTCACTGAATGTTAAATACCAGTGAAATTGGTGAAGGATGTGATGTGGGACTGAGATAAAGAAAACAGGTTACAGCCACGAAGGAGCAAGAAGCTTGGAAGGTAAAAGTGAGTTTCTGGAGGCCTGGAGTTTCCCTAGAACCACCCACCGGAAAGTGACGTACCCACAAGCAGGATCTTCCTGGCATCTGGGACTCCATCGTGGCACTTCTGCCCTCATGGAACCCTGACACAGAGTGCTGGGCAGCCAGCTCCTGCCAAGTTTCATGGCTTGGCATTTCCACTACGTGCTCACACGCATCTTTGTTTCGGAGGAAGGACTGAAGGGTGGGGTGTTCTGGTCTGGGACATAGTGGGTGGTAAAAGTTTCCAAGAAGCTAGAGACAGGCTGATTGGCTCAGTTGCTTAGGGCATGCTATCAACAAGGCCAGGTCATACCCCAGTTTCCTACCGCACCCAACCAGCAGTCTCTGTTCTGGGGTCACAAATTGCAGTCCTCATCAGAAAATGGGGGTGGGAGAGAGTGTAATGGTTAACTCTCTACAAACCCACCTCCTCTGATGAAAACAGAATTTGGCCAATAGAGGGAGGTCTCTTGACGTTCTATTGTATATCATTGCTCACTTATTTGGGGTATGAACACACAGAGCATATAATGGAATCTACATCCATCCATTAGTTTGGGCTGATCACAAACCACCTCAAAAACGGAAGGCATAAACAGCAACCACTCTTGTAAACCTTGACTGAGCAGTTCAGATATAGGCCAGCTCAGCTGATCTTTACTGAGTTTCCACAAGCATCTTTAATTGGCTGGTGGATCAGCAGATGGTTAGAGGGTCTATGATGGTCCCACTTCACTGTCTGTCTATCACTGAGCTGCCAGTCGGGGCAACAGGGAACACAGGACTTGTGTCTCTAATTCTCCAACAGATTATCCTGCATTCATTCGCAAGACTGATGGCAGAGGACACAGGACATCAAGAGGGGGAAATATATGCACAGTTCATTGTAAACATTTTAAGAACATCTTTATTTAGGGATACACAGGTGGCCTGGTGCATATGTAGAGGACAGAGCAGAACTTGCAGGAGTCAGTTCTCTCCATGCTGTGGATCTTGGAGATCAAACTCGAGTTGCCAGACTTGGCAGCAGGTACAGGTGCCTTTACCTGCTGAGGCCTATAATGGTCCCTGTATTGGCCACTTGTGTCACCAGAATAAAGCTGAGGAAAAGACTCAGTTGTTAACGTGATTGCCACACAAGCCTGAAGACCTATGCTGAGATCCCTAACAAGTATGTAAAAGGCTGGGTGCGGTGGCACACTCTTGCAATCCTAGCACTGGGTAGACAAAGACAGAAGTGTCTCTAGCTCCCATTGACCAGCTGATCTTGATCTGTCAGTGAGCTGCAGGTTTAGTAAGAGATTTTGCTTCAAAAACAAGGTGGAAAGCAATATAGGAATACGTTCAACGATGACCTCTGTCCCTTTCAAATGCACGCGCATGTGCACGCGCACACACACACACACACACACACACACACACACACCTTTAAAAAGCTATCAAAACGCTGGCTTTGTTTTATTCTAGAAACAGAACTGGTGAGACAGCATCAATGCATTTTAAATGAATGGTGGATATTTTTTTTTTTGAATGGTGGATACTTTAATATGAAAACAATACTGAGTGCTTGGCTCCTGTTACTTTATTTTCTCCTTTGAGGTAGTCAATAGGGAAGTGCTTCTGAAGCAGAGCCAATCCCCTGACTCCCTATTTACATCACATCAAACACAATCATGACTCACACTCACATGCTTTGGGGGTTTCATGCCTGTGCCAACAAAGCCACCATTGGTTAAAGAAACAAAACAAACAAACAAAAAACTCTCCACTAGAATTGCTTCTCTCAAGCTCACAGAGTCTTGGCAGCACTGAGCAAGGCACTCAATAGGCACTCCTTCCCACAACACCTGAACAGGAAGTGGATTTGGCTCCGATCTCTCAAGTGACTCAGGTGAGTGGTCGAGCTGGGTAATTTTCAGATGACAATTAACATTGGCATGAAAAATGGATGATCCAAGTGTGTCCATGACAAGGTGGTATCTGTCACATGATCTTTTCAGGGTTGGGATTGGGACTTTCGGTCCTTGTACACGGTGTCCTTCCTCCATAGTCTCCCTCCCTGAAAGATCAGCCATACCTGCTTCTTTCCATTCCCATTTTCCCCTATGGACAAAAGGCTTGCATTTCATGTTTTCTAAGACCCTTCCTGTCCTAGAAATGTATGATGCCACGACACACTGTTCCTGAGAAGAGAGCATTTTACCTATAACCAATGTCAATTTCTTACTCTCAAAACAAAGCCCTGCCTTTTCCACTACCTCCCGCTCTGTGAGGAGACTGTGTGATGCCACTCAGCAGCAGACTGATTCCTTTGGAGTGGGGGATCTAGGGAGACAATAAGCATTCTATTCAGGACCGGAACTCAGACTCGAATACTGGGAGTCTGGCTCTCAAGCCTTCATGCACTATAAATTTCATCATTTACGCATTGACTTTCCCCAGCAGGAAAGAGACCAGCTAAAGTAGCATGTAATATCCTTCCTATTCCCATGCAGCTGTCTGAGGCTTCTCTTTC
Organism: Peromyscus eremicus; assembly: GCF_949786415.1. Taxonomy (NCBI): domain Eukaryota; kingdom Metazoa; phylum Chordata; class Mammalia; order Rodentia; family Cricetidae; genus Peromyscus; species Peromyscus eremicus. Next base: position 38,178,891 of record NC_081429.1, on the reverse strand, counting down.
CTCTGGTCAAATCTGATTTGTATTTCTTCCTGGTTAATACCCCTGGAGTGCTCCAGCTTTCTTTCTGCCTGACTGTAACATAAATAAAAGTGTGTGACCTTGCAAGAGTAAGCAGACTCTCAGAGTCAGCAGGGACTCGATGCTCGGACAGGACAAGGCCTTCTGTCTCCCCACTTTCCAATCTCATTCTTGCGATCTCACAAATCCTTATGAAGGCCTCCGGGGGTAGGGGGGTGACCTCCTCCCCACCCGATCCTGATAGCTCCAGATACCCAACCTTTCACTAAAGGGCTCTGCAGCTGCTTCTCGTTAGGTGTCTGTGGATGTCATTGGCCGACCTGCTTATGTACTCTCTCTCTCTGTGTGTGTGTGTGTGTGTGTGTGTGTGTGTGTGTGTGTGTGCTCTGTCTCCATTTCTCCAGCTGCCCTGGGTCCCATCAAACACAGCTAGAGTCATTCTGAACCTCAAGCATAGATATCACAAAGCAGCACAATGTTCAAATTCAGTAAGCATTTACCAGGGTTCTGTTACATAGAGCATGCTCTCTGTTCCTAGACAGAAGACAGACTTCAACAGAGCTGAATGATCTTATGAATGTCTCCAGATTATGAGTCAATTCCCGCCTTTTCATCATGCAGGGAAATAAGATTGTAACATGGAAACAGGTATTTCTTTTTCTGTCTCCTTGAGGACTAATTTAAGATTTACCCCTGACTACTTTATCCAGTGTGTGTGTGTGTGTGTGTGTGTGTGTGTGTGTGTGTGTACAGGAGTGCCGGCAAACATGGATGCACATTTGTGCATGCACATGGGGAGGCCAGAGACAACCTCAGGTGTCATTCTTTAGGAGTTAGCAATCTCATTTCACTGGGACCTGGATCTCATCGATTTGGCAAGGCTGGCTGCCCAGGGAGCCCCACGGATCTGTCTGTCTCTACCTCCCCAGCACTGGAGTTACAAGGGTGTGCTACCATGGCCAGCTTTGATGTGGGTTCTGGGATACTGAACTCCAGACTGCATGCTTGCACAACAGATACTTTTTTGACTGCGCCATCTTGCCAACCGCTTTACCCATTTCTTCTCCTATTCAGTCTATAAACAGGACACAACTCAGAGGTCTATGAGTGAGACAGTGTGTGCTCGCTACGTCTGAGAGCATCAGTGTCTCTTCCAGGCAAAGGGCCTGACTGAGTTATAAAGGGGCTCTTTAACTTGCCTTCAATGTCAAAGATCAGTATGAACGTGGGGTGAAATCACCAGTGTTCATGGCAGGGGAGGGACCCTACATCCACACCCAACACATCATCCTAAATGGCAGGCTTTGACACAGCCCCATTAGTGAGACATGTCACTGCCTAGATTTATAATTAGTGCTGCAAAAATTCAAATACTTTGCTTCTCAAAGGTCAGTCAGCGGCTTCACTGACATCCTATAAACCAGTTTGGAAAACCTCACTGTCTAGACACATGCTCTCCATTCTGCCAAATGGCAATTTTCTAATTTTATCACCCCTCCTTCACTTATTAGTTGGCTTTTGAACATAAAGACAGGCTTTCCCTCATTCCCATTTAGTTGTCCGTGGCCTCAGCTTTCAGTCAAGAGGCTATAATGTTTAAAAACAATAATTTACTCTCTTATCCAATCCATCTCAGAGTTGGCCAAGGGAAGTTCCCACAAGCTGAAACCTCTATGCTTTTCCCCTTGGAAAGCATCTTAGATTACTTTCTAAAATGAATAGAAACTGCAGGTTTGACTCTTACTTCTCCTCCTCTGGCTATGGAATCCACCATCTCTTCAAATAATTTAGGTTCTTCTTTGTAGAGAATGTGTTTTGGAGCCAAGACTGGATGCTTATTGCCGTGATTCATTAATGTTAGACCTATTAAAAAGACAAGGCTAGACTATAAACACACATATACATACACACGTACACGAACGTACAACTCTGTATTTATAACCAGGCTGATCAACTGGTCTTTCTGGAGGTCTATGTTCAAAGTGCTGTGAGCTCTGAGAGCTCCAGTGCTCACTTGATACCGTTGGATTCTTGGTGTCCTTTATCATTAACAAGTATAGAATGACCTGTAAAAATGAAAACATTGTCTATAGGATAGGTACTTGTTTTTGCCCCATGCTAAAGTTCACAGAGAGTAGTTTCAATCTTGCCAGCCCAGCCCACCCACACCTCCATGGAAAGCAAGTCTCACTCGAAGAGCCCACTAGATGGTTAGAGTTTCACTTATTGACAGAAAGCCACACAGTTAACAAACACTGAGCATCAGGTTTGGGCACAAGCCCTGTTTCCCTCTTGGATTGCTTTGAGGCATTTCCCTGCAACCTTGTCTAAGTCATCTGCAGTCTCATTCCTGGGGATCTGGTACTGACAGAGAAGACAAAGCACACCTCTAGTGACATTCCAAGTAAACACAAGTGAACGTTTTCTCATTTCCCTGAAGTTAATCCAAGAGCCCAGTCATATAAATATCTCCATTCCCATAAACACAATTACCCGCTTATTGCAAGAGTGTTATCTCCCAGGGCTCTCCACATTCCTATGGCTTCTCTACCCCCATGTTTAGGCACAAAGATCTTTCTTCTCTTCCAGTAAACCCTGATCCATCTTCCTTCCAAGGCTCTCCAGTACCTGTTTCTCTAAACGCACAACGGAGCCTGAGAGAGTGCCATAGCCACAGAAGTTTATTTCACATCTGCCAAGTTCTCACATTCTCCGTCCTCCATATTTAAAAATATTTATCTAATTAAATTTATAAGTGGGAAACTGAGCAACATATGGAATTAAGGAAAGGAATGAAGAGGGAAAATGGGCCATTCATTCAACTTTTCTCAGCTGCTGTTCCTGAACTGGGAGACGTGGCTGAGCTCTGATGGAATGCCATGCAATAAAATCGCCATAGGATGCCAAATTTAGGTCCAGTATGAAAAGAAAACAAAGTCCCTCCTACAAGACAAACTATTCCATTTGGAAATGGGAGGGACATTTTTTTTAAAGTCCTGCATTAACCCTTCACAATGAGAGTTTCCATAGGGCAAGAATCAGCCCACCACTTGGAGAGCTACTTAATGGTCAATGCAGAGAAGTTCCAAAAGCTTTCATTTCCCTGAATAGGGACCTGTTTCTCCTGAAGGCTCCGCTGTCTCTCTTTGGACAGAATCCACTTCACCATATCCTGTCTAGATGGAGAATGCACATGAAGTGGAGGGAAGGGAGCCAATGCCAGGTGCCGGAGGTCTTACGCGCTCAATTCTTTGCTCCTTAGACTCCATCCTTCTCAAAGTTGGCTCACAAAAATGTCCAGCTCCTTGTACCAGGATCGCCCAATGGGCTAGCCTCGCTAGCAATCTGGGTAGATGCTTTCTCAACACATCTAAGTTGTAAGTCATAAGGAGTGGGCCAAGACTTCCAATGACTGGAGTGTTGTGTTGCTCAGCTCTGGTCCAGTTAACTTTGTCGTCACTCTAACACAGTGATAACATTTGAGAGGGCACAAAAGGCATCTACTGAAACAGCTCATTCAGTAACATTGGGAGCTTAAAGCATGACTTGTTCACGTCTTGTAGAACCAGGAACCGAGTGCTTAGCTGGAACTAAAGCAGGTATCACCTTACAGGCCCACCCCCAGCAACCTGTTCTACTAGCAAGGCCACAGTCCTAAAAGTTCCCCAACCTCCCCTAACTACTGGAAACCAAACCGGGGATGAGTCACCCAACATATGAGCCTCATTTCACATTCGAATCATAATAGCAACAGTCTATGTATACGGTTTTGTTCTAGTCTCACTTTAAAGGTGATAACTATGTGCCTCAGGAAACTAAGACAGACCTGGGCACTCTGGGGCAATTATTGGTCACACTGTGCTGCAAAGTTCTTCAAATGGCCATCACTAACCAGGTAATACAGATATCTATGCCCTAAGCTGCTGGCTGGCTGGAATTCCAGTTCTTTGAAGTGTTTCTTCATTATCACTATTTCGGAGAGGCTGTTAGAACCATGAATAGATCCTGCTCTATCTCCTCTAAGCGTGGAAGGAGCCCAGATGCTCCATGCAAAATAAAACCAACACTGAGGTTTGGTGCCAGGCACGCACATGATCCTCCAGGCAGTGAAGCGGTCTTCAAATGAAGGTGACCTTGAGATGGCAAAAACATGGGTCCATCTCCCTACACCCTATTCAGTGAACAATAACAACAACAACAACAAATACCTTCTGTGTTTCAGGTCACTGCTCAAATGCCAACATATGACCCTATTTATGTCAAAATAACTGCATGGCTTCCTTCACAGGACACACCTGCTCTGTTGGGTCTGGATGAGTTCCAGCTTAAGCAATACCACGGTGTTTGTTTTCAATACTTTTTTTCTTCTGATTTAACTGAGGGAGTGGAACCTTGTCCGTTAGTCCCTGTGGCCCCTTCCTTGGAGTGAGTTCATTCTCAGCAGCCCCACTCCCCTGGTCTGTGGGTTATCCTCAGCTGGGAGCAGTCTAGTGCCCGAGAATGGGCTGGGGCAATGCTTATCTCTTCAGTCCTTCGTGTATCCATGCCTACACAAAGGCAAGGTAGACCAAGCAAAGCCACTTGCCTAGACCGCCTAAACTCAGAAGCAAACTTCGTACCTCAGAGTGTGCAGAACAATGGATTGGGGAGAAGCCTTCTACTGTAGAATCAGTGCTGAAAACCCTCCAACCAGTCAAGATAGCTACACACTGTACAGGACAGTGTGTAGATCATAATAATCACTGTAGTAGGCCAGCCTACTACAGCCACAGAGTGGGTGACTTAAACATTAACATTAATTTCTCACACTTCTGGAGGGCAGAAATGGAAAATCAAGTTCTCAGTAGATAATGTTTGGGAAAGATCCTCTTCTTACTTTTCAGATGTCTTCAACCTGTCATTCTGTGTGACAAACGTCTTCCAATGATGGTTCTTTTTTTTAAGGGCATGGATCCTACCATCAGAACCATGTCTTCATGACATAAGCTCCCAAGTACCAATGCAGGGAGGGGCATGGATCCTACCATCAGAACCATGTCTTCATGACATAAGCTCCCAAGTACCAATGCAGGGAGGGATGAGCTCAGCATATGAAATGGAGAAAAGAAAGCAAACATTCATTTCCCGGAAACCATTCAGGTTCTGGGACCATGTGGGAGGCTGATACTTCATTCAGCTGCAAGTTAGTTTATGAAGCATCTCTTCTGTAAGGTCTATCAGGTTCTGTCTTCTGATTCATCTTTTTCCTACCCAAGTAGGAACTGGCTGAAAACACTTCCTGATAGATGAATGCCTTGGATTAGTGACAATTGTCATATGCTTCTTCTAAATGCTCCCGGTTTGACCATGGTCATTCTCATGATGATCAGTACTAGCGGTGGTGGCAGTATTAAGAAGAGATAACACCTGACATCATCAATAGTCCATGATATTCCTGCAGTAATGAGTAATTAACTGAATTGAATTTGATAGTTTGGGATACTAATGCATTTATAAATGAAAGCATATCACCTCAAGTGTCCCGGTGACTTCAGGCCACATATAAATGGAAATGTAAGAGAGATTTTATACAGAATTTAAAAACAGATCTGCTCAAAAATCTATCCACTTTAGAAGCAAGTTTTCCAGGTTTAAAAGGCACTGGAGATGGAATTCAACACAGATGCTCCTGACAGCATACTGCTTTGGTATGTGCCTACAAAATGTCTACTTTCTAACTTACTTAAATACACGGAGAAATAATGGAAGTGAGTGGGTCTTGGTGGATGTTCTCTGTGCTCTGCCTTGCACTTTGCAAAATAACTTGCTGCCCCTCTCTTAGGAAAATGAATTACATTGTCAACAGGCTCAGCCTCCTCGGAAAGGAATTTCAACAATCATCACTACTCCAGCAGACCCCTGAGGGTCTCAGATTGTCTGTCTGCACCTGCACTTCCTCCCCAGTGTGCCCTGTCCTCAAAACCCGGACACCTCCATGGGTGCTCTCCCTGGGAAATCCAATTTTACCCATCTTGCTGCATTTCCAGTTATATTGCACCTTCATCTGTCTGCACATTTCTATACAGATATGGAATTGTATTTAAAGTAAAAAATTGAAGAGGCAGGAGGGAAAAGCAGACATTATCTGAGCAATCTCCTTGGTTCCCCTGCCTCTGGGCCCTGCTACCACAGCTCAGCCCTCTCTCCGCCCAGGCAAGCTTATCTGCTGCACCCTGAACTCTATCAATCTTCCTGCAAGGCTAATGCTCTCAGGACAGTGTTAACACTCCGCTCTCCTGGAGAGAAAACAGATTCTGTATGGTTCAGAGGCAGGCCTCTGGGGCCCCACACTGGCAATCAGGCAGACCCTAGCAAGATGGGTTCCAGGTGGAGAGAGTGGTCGGGGAGAAATGGGCTCTGGGAACTCCGAACTCTAGTGTCAGAGTGAAGCAAAACAAATGAAATCAAAAGCCAAACACTGACATACAGAAAGCAAATCCAGCCCAAGCGACCACCAGATAAATATCTGAGCCATTCTGAGACGGCCAGGTTTACATTTGGGGTTCTGAACCACCACACAGCAGTTAGCTGATCAGTTCTTCTCACTGAGTAGTGATGGAGCCTCAGTACCTCACACATGCTGGTCAAGCCCTTTACCAAGGAGTTACATTCTTAGTCCTGTTCTTTAAATTTTAATATTTGGCATTGTCTCACAGGTCTACACAGAACTGGTAAATCCTTTTTAGAGAGATAAGTATTGTGGAATGTATGTTTCGTCATTAAGGTACCTAAGACATTTCTCTTGGGTCGCTGTTGTGTTCTCTGCCTTATGTCAGAGCTGCTCTCACCCAGACAACGGGGAGGCCAAGCTGGTCTTCCAGAGATCTTGCCTCAAGACCTTTTCTGACTTCCTATTGTCTCTAGATAAAGTAACTGCTCTGAAAAGAACACTGAACGATGTCTGCTTTCTCTGATAATCTTGGTGCTCGCCCTTCACATTATCCCTGTCCCCTGCTTTGTCCCTTTGTTCAAAAATGGAGACTGACTGATGAGATGTTAATGTTGACTGTCAACTTGACAAGCCTCTAGCTACACTTGCAAGAAGTGACCTTGATGAGGTTAATTGAGGTGGAAAGACTCGCCCTTAAAGTGGGTGGTAGTATTCCCTGGGCTGGGGTCCCAGGCTGCACAAAAAGGAGAAAACCAGATGGGTATGGACGTTCACCTGTCTCTTCTTCCTGTGTTAGGGTCCTAGAGAAGTCCCACGAAAGACCACCATCTACGCATGCAATCAGCAAGAGTGTTTATTATTCCAGTATACTGGGGCCGTCCATCCCATGCAAAGGCAAGATGGTGATAACACTGAGAGAGACACATATGAGCTCCTTTTAAGCATAGCTGAAGGGGAGTTCCTAGGGCAGTTTGCTCATTTTAGATATGATTGACTCAAGCAAGTGGCAATCATATTAGTATATTCTAATTGGCCAAAGCTAGTTAGGGGCTGGTTGGGGCTACAGTTTTCCATTTTGGGGGCAGGCCTGGAAAGGTCCCAGGTTTTGTCCTTATTTGGTTATTACCTTGAGTTTGCTGACTACGGAGGCTGGCTCAGTAACTCAGGCTTGCTAAGTCCTATCTCTCTTGTCCCTGTTGTCAGGGGCACCAGTGATTAATTGTCCTTTATCTGTGGCTTCCTCAGAAACTATCCAGTTTCAAGAGCAGGGACTGAGGCCCAGTTTTTAACTGAGTTAGTAGGGCAGGCTATGAGTTATTAGGCAGTCATGATATTTGGATGGCCCTCTCACAGGACTGTGAACACAACGGAAGAGGTGCCTCAGGCACCCACCACTGTGACTTCTCTGCATGGTGGACTGACTGTACACTGAAACTGTACGCCACAATAAACCTTTGCTTCCTTAAACTGCTTCCTTCTGAACCCCCAGCATCACAGTGTCAGTTTATTGGATCTGAACCAACTCCAGCTTGCAAAGCCCTTGGTAGAGCTTTGTGCCTAGAGCTATAAGAGTGGTACAAAAGGAAGTCTCTGACACAGATTGGGTGGGTTTTCTTCACAAACGTCCAGATCCATTCTATGACACCTGTACTACTATCAGTGCCTGCACCTCCTCTATTGTTTTGAGCTTCCTTGCCTCCACACTCACACACTGGCCTCAGCAGGTTTCTCCCTTAACAATCTCACCGGGTGACCTTGAAGAGTTGCTTCCACTGAGACAGATAGAGTGACAACTCAGAGACTTCTACCACAATTCTACCACAGTTTCCACAGAATTGGAAAATGTCACACGTGAAAAGAGAAATGCTGTTCAGGCCCAGCTTCAACCACTGTGACCACTTGGCCAGAGCTGGCAAACTTGGAGCCCTTCAGGGAACTGTTCATAGTTTGGCCAGTCACGCCCCCTGGTGACTCTGTAAATGACTTCCAAGTATGGTTCCACAGACATACCTCTCAACAGTTTGCATCAGAGGCTTGCCTTTGTCTGTGTACTGTCTCCATGTTGCGGTGTCTCACCAGCCGGTGTCCAGTCTTCTCATACACAGAGGAAGGCTTCTCTGAGAAAGAAATGCTTGTTAACTCTTAAGGCCTTCTTCCATCTTCTGTCCCTTCCTTATGAGAGGGGGAGAGAGAGAGAGAGAGAGAGAGAGAGAGAGAGAGAGAGAGAGAGAGGAAAAAAAGAAAGGAAGTGACTTCTTATATAATTGATGGGGACTTGGTTACCATTGGATATCACTGCCTGTGTTCCTAAATAAAGTAATTTTATGTGAAAAGCAAGACACACGGTCTCTCTTGCATCTTTCTGGCTGCCCGTGGACATTCTTTTCCCCAGAAATATTTGCATGTGAAAGATGATGAAGGAAATCTTTGCTCTTCTTTTCCTTGCTCTTCTACCAATGCCTAGAGCAGGAAATCGAGCTGGGAGGAGTTTGACCCTGGGAGCCAATCAACAGAAAGAATGGGTAGTCCTGGAAACCCAGTGTTGCCCTCTCTCTTAATCTCCCACAGTTTGCTATCCGAAGAGCATTGCTGATGCTTTGTTTTGTTTTGTTTTACTTTTTATTTTATTCTATTTTTCTTTATTAAGAAATTTTCTACTCACTCCTCGTGCTATCCACAGACTCCCTCTCCTCCCTCCTCCCACCCCCCAGCCCTCTTTCCCAAGCCACCCTGCATCCCCATATCCCCCAAATCGAAGTCTCCCATGGGGAGTCAGCAGAGCCCAGCACACTGAGCTTAGGCAGGTCCAAGCCCCTTCCCACTGCACCAAGGCTATGCAAGGCATCACACCACAGGCACCGGATTCCCAGATGCCTGCCCATGCACCAGGGACAGATCCCAATCCCCCTGCCTGGGTGCCCCCCAAATAGTTCGAGCCAAACAACCATCTTCCATGTCCAGAGGGCCTAGTCCAGTCCCATGGGGGCTCCACAGCCACCAGTCCACAGTTCATGGGTTTCCACTAGTGTGGCCAGTCATCTCTGCACATCCTCTGCTGGCAGTGGTCCAGAGGGTACCTGGACCGGTCTACTCTGGTGACCAGTCTAACAAATAACCTAGCTGTCATCATAGAACCTTTGTCCAGTGACAGATGGAGGCAGATACAGAGATCCATGGCCAGGCACCAGGCTGAGTTCCGGGAATCCAATTGATGAGAGAGAAAGGATAGATACTGCAGGCGAGGGACTTCGAGATCATGATGGGAGGATGTGCAGAGATGACCGATGCTTTAGTATGATTGTTTACTAACGCTATGTTTTTATTTGGGTGGAAGGAAAGCGGATGCTAGGTTCCTTCATAAACACCTGGCAACAAGAGGGACATCATGCTGAATTCACACTTGCTGCTGCACGGAAGCTTCCTCCCAGCCTGTCTGAAGGAATTTTCCATGAGGGTCTGTTGGGTCTTGCTGGTGCTCCTAAAGCAATGGCTTCCTGGTGTATTCATTGGTTCATTTTCTTATGCTCAGAAGCAAGTCTTTTCCTGTTCCTGGCTTTCACAGCAAAGACATGCCCATCAGTCTCTCGAGGGATACATTTCCATTTTACAGATGCCCCCTAACGAGGATGAGGATGCTAATACCTTGGTGGTAACCATGATCCTCCCCCCTTCATGGTGCTGCAGGGGCTATAGTGAAATGGAACATTTGTCCTCATGTTAATTCTGGGCTGAATTTTGACACCTGGCTTGGGAATCGTTTCTTATGACCAAGATTTCATAGTGGAAGATGCTCCAACCCAGCATCTCAGCATCTGCTGCCACCTTGTCCTTCTTCCTGCCTCTGGCTAGGCTCTATTCTGTAGACTCTCTAAGGCTTAGAATCTGGTGTGTTCTAGAGTTTTACTTAAAACAAAAAATCTCTTTCTTGAACCATCAAAAGAGGCACTCAGGCAACCTATGAAGTGTTGTTATCCACAAATGTTTTCTCGGGCTTGTTTAATCTATTTTGCCTACATATTTGATTTACATTAAACTGGTGCCTATGTGTTTGGATATAAGATGTCTCTAAAGTTTCATGCATTGACGCCTTGGTGCCAGCTGCTGTGGTTATTTATTGTGTAATGTTATTAAGAGTCGATGAGCTCATGAGGCACTGATTTCATTCATCCGCTCAGAGCCGGACAGGCTGTGAGGAAGTATGGGGCCTCCTTGAAGAAAAAAGGTGAGTAGAGGTCATCTTTGAAAGGTATCTCTTTCCCAGAACCTTCCCTCCCCAAACCCTTTTTGATCCCCTTTCTCTACTGTGTCCTACCATCTGCTACCCACCACGTGTTGTGCCGTACCACAGCTTAGAAATGAAGGAGCTGGGCAGCCAATGACGAAAATTTCTGAATCTGTGACCTAACCTAGCTCTTTCTTCCTTTAAACTGTCTCTCTAATATTTTGTCACAGCAACAGGACGCTGACTAGTGACTGAGTTAGACTGTGCACTCATTACATTTTTCACTGCTGTGACCGAACATTTGATGAGAAGTGATTTAAGGAAGGATGGGTTTATTTTAACTCACAGTTTGAGGATCAATCCAACATGGCATGGACAGTAAGGCAGCAGGAGCTTGAGGCGGCTAGTCATATTGTACCAGCTGACCCCAAACAGAGAGCAATAAACACCAACGTTCACCGTGCTTTCTTTTCATTTGGTTCTGGGCCCCATCCTGTAAAATGGTGCCGCCCACATTTACAGTGGGTTTGCCCACCTCAATTTACCCTATCTAGAAACTCCCCCCTGGAGACTTGTCTCTAAAGGATTCTAGATCCTGTCAAGTTGTCAATCAACATTAACCGTCACAAGGAGCGTTAGGCCTTTTTGTGAACTCAAAAATCATTGCACCAATAAAAGCAATTGTCAGAAAAGGAGGAGAAGATTCAGGAGAGTGAGAAGCTCAGAAAAAAAAAAAAAAGAATGTCTTATTGATCATTCAGAAAGAGAGCTTTTAAATGACTTGGATTACAGATATGTGATCAAAGTTGAAACAGATTCAATTTTGGTGAACAGATTTACACTTAGTTTATTTACATATTATCTGCTACTTCCTACTCAGTAAGATTGGAGGTGACTTACAACATAAATATAAGGAATATAATAAAGACCAAATAAAAACAAAGTCAAATAGAGTGAGAAGTAAAAAGAAAAAATATCTAGACTATGATAAGGAAACAAATCCCGGCTATGTAATCATGAAGGGTAGTATAAATGTAGCAAACTATTTCAAATTTGTTTCAGAGATTTTTGTACAAATGAAGCAAAAGTGACATAATTCTAAACAAACACCAGCAAAAAGGTGAGAATGTCTACTGCTTCAAATACACACACTTGTACCAAACACAGAACTCAGCTTGTGAGCTAAGCTTTTGTTAAACGTTGACAGTACACAGTTTAAGGTCACATTCACATATGAATCCCTCATAGCTGGTGCTGGCAGGAGTTTTTCAGAGCAAAGGTGTAAGCTCCAAATCTCCATAGAAGAACTTACTGGATCCTCCCAGGATTTTGCCTGCTACCTGCAAACCAGAGGTCTCTGCAGCAGCCACTTTGGGGGCAGATCCCAGCACGCAAAAGGGCTCAACTGATTTCTCAAAATGTTTCATTACGAAGTTTTGTGCAAAGACTTTTAGCATTGAAAAATACTCCAAATACTCCAAAGGTTGCTCAAAATGTTAAAACACACACACACACACACACACACACACACACACACACACACTGAAACTTTAATGATATTCCTATGAAGTGACTGACTTGGGTTTCATTACTCCTAGAAATAACTATTAGGTTGAAATAGCTGCAAAATATGCTTCCCTGAATCCAAGAATTAACTTTATTTTTATCTACACTTTGTTGTAAGGTGATAGAAACCAAGGTCATGGGAAGTTCAGAAACTCACAAACATTTCCATTCTGAACCTGTGTTTTTGTATTAATTGGGATTTGTATCTGCTTTAAAGTCATCTCTAGATTGTGAGAATGGAATAATACTACCAAAGTATAATATGCAATCATAAGTTATATTTATTCCTTTTGTATCTGTACACACATCTTATTTATTTCAAGGCAATATCAATTGATAAAATTGTAAACTAAAGATCAGAGTCCTAATTATAATCTAGGTTAAAGCCTTCAAAACTATTGCACAGTGTCACATGGTTCCACTCAATACTGACTTTTTGCAATATGATAAACATGCAAGGATGAAGATTGAAGATGAAAAACACCATATGAGGGTTTATATTGTATAATTTGATTCATATATTGTATCTATTATAGGTCAAATGCAGAATGAAATTTCCTAAAGAGCTATAAGTAGTCATATTTTTCTAGGTAAATGTTCCCACAGAATGTTATAAGTTCAATAATGAGTTGTGATATATTAAAAACTGAAGCCCAAATTTGTCCTATAACCTATGTTAGCTCTTGAATAGATGCTCTTTCTTAGGGAAAAAATGACTAAATATTGGCTGTCTATAAATGAAGACTATATACATATATTTATATATATAATTTTAATAAAGAGGTTGGTGAAATAATGGGCAGGTTCAATTTTGAGGGGTTTTTCTCTTTTTATATATTTTTGTAGTCTTGTTTAATCACATTTAAAATAAAGGTGGACAATGAGTAGAATTGACCGATCACAACATGTTTCAGAATCTTATTTACCTTTCTGGACAGGATAAAATATATCTGAAAGGTCATTGTTCCCATTGCCCATTATTTCACCAACCTCTTTATTAAAATTATATATATAAATATATGTATATAGTCTTCATTTATAGACAGCCAATATTTAGTCATTTTTTCCCTAAGAAAGAGCATCTATTCAAGAGCTAACATAGGTTATAGGACAAATTTGGGCTTCAGTTTTTAATATATCACAACTCATTATTGAACTTATAACATTCTGTGGGAACAAATCACCATGAAAGTCACAATTTTGAATGAACAGAGAGACCTATGAAGCAATAAGGACTGTGACAACTTCAAAGACAGGAACACATTTCAAATTAATCTGCTTAATCCCATCATTTCTTCCCACTGGGACCCTTCGGCAAATTTTTGTGAGATGCAGGTTGTCCTGTCTAGGAACAGAGCCTCTGCAGAAGGAAAGAGAAGCAGATACATTGGAGGTCACTTGGGCTTGAAGTTATCCATTGAAATTTTAGAAATTTAAAAGACATGAGCTTATGGAACATTTACTGAGTTCTGTCCATATTAAAACAAAATCTAGAGAGTTAAGCAGAAAGCTATGAAGGGATAGAGTACTAGGGAAAAAGAGACTCATGAACACAAGAAAACCTATCTCAAGACATTCACCAAATTTTGAAGGTTTGTTGGAAACAAGGCTATGTGAAAAATCTGAAGGCCATAACTGAATACCTCACCAGTTTCAAGGTTAATGCTCTTCATTAAAAGCCAAAGAAACACACATAGCAACTCACAGAAATTCAAAGTTAATGGGGTCTTAACCCAGACTAAGCTCAATTGCTGATTGTACTGGGATGATCAAATATTTGCCTGCTCTACCAAAGAGGGGAAAGAAGACCCTTCTTGGTAGATGTGAATCTCAAGTGGATAATCTATGGTTCTTCAAGTGCAAAGTATTCTCTCTAATAGCAGCAAAACCATAAATAATTCAACTATTGAAGTTAGAAGTTAAGCACTTCAAAATAATTGTAATTAATATTTTCAAGAAATAAAAGAAAGGATAGCAGAGAATAAAACATAAGCACATTAGAGAGGCAATATGAAGATATATATATATATATATATATATATATATATATATATATATATATATATATATATATATATTTAAAGCACCAAATAATTGTTTTGGAAATTAAAAAAGCACCATGTCTGAATTGAATAACTCAAGAAGGTGCAAATTGAGCTAAAGGGAGAACAAAAATTAATAGAAATGCTTTAAGAGGCATTTGGATTCTATTAAAAGGCCAAACACAAGTACAAATGGAATTTCAGAAGAAATAATAGAAAAGATGACAGAGAAGCAATATTGGGACAAATAATGACTAGAAACCTGACAAAACCACATGGATTTTAAAATCTCCATGTATTTAAAGAAAGACAAATAAAACATGTATCCAAGCATAAAATGTCTAAATTGGGAATCAAAAATCAATGACATGTGGGTATGGGGAAGAGTTGTGTGCCTTCCAAAGAGAGCATGACAACTGACTTTTCAATGTAAATTATGAAAGTCAGGAGACAATGGAATGAGGAGACAGGCTACATGGAGCACCAAAAGAATAAAATATCAGAATTCTGTACTCAGAGAAAAGATACTTTAAAACAAAAAATCAGAAATAAAGCAAGAGTAGAATTTGGCAATTCTAGAAACACATTATAGAAAATAACAAAGAATATTCCTTACACAAATAAAAATCATCCCAGATGATAACATGGAAATTCAGGAAAGGATAAATAACAATGGACAGGACAAATATGTGAGCGAATTTTCATTATTAAAGACAATAATGTAACAATTCATAGAGTCTAAAAATATGTAAAATTAAAATTAATTATAAAACTAATTTTATAAAGGAAGGATAAGATATATATTTAAGATATTCTAGCTACACCTGGGGAATAGTAAAACAATAGATTTTTTTTCTTTTACTGCCTGTGCCTATGGATCAAACTCAGGGCCTCACAAATACCAGACAAGTCCAGGGATAAAGAGGTTTTTTGTTTGTTTGTTTGTTTGTTTTTTATTTTGTGGTACTGGACACTGAACCCAAGCCCTCCTACATGTTAGGCAGATAATCTCTCAGTGAGTTATATCTCTAATCCTTTTATAGAAAATAAAAAACATACTAATTAATTAATTAGCTTATTTAGAAGCACAGGCTGGCCTCAAACTCACTATGTAGCCAAAGATGACCTTGAACTTCTGATTCTCTTGTGCTATGGTCTCAGTGCTAAGATTGCAGGCATATTCCACCATGCCCAGCGTACGTGGTGCTGTAGATCAAACCCAGAGCTTTGTGCATGCTAGGAAAGTACCCTACCAACAGAGCCACATCCCCAGTCCATTAGTCTTTAACTATAGTAAACTAATGCCATAGGCTGTAATCTCTAGTGTTCTCTCTTTTAAAATAAAAAAGCATATCCATAGGGAAAAAAACATAAAGCAATAAAAGTTGTCCTATCGATCCAATGAAAGGTAAGAAAGCATGGAGAAAGAGAAAAGAAAAAAAGTGAGACAAAAGTAAAATTGCACATAAACAGACACAAACTCAATTACGTCAGTGATTACATGCAGCCTTGGCTGGATTCTTCTGGTATTGTCAAACTAGATGAAACAATATGAATTTATAAGCTCTTTGTTTATGTTTAACCATGAGAATAGGTGCTCTTGGATCCAAACATTATAATTGTTGGTATAATGTTCCATAATTACAAAGTGAAGAGATAAAACAAATCAACTCAAGCCCGTGGAAATGCTCATGATCTGAACCAGCCTCTGTCAATGCTCAGAACATTCTGAGATGTCTGGGAACATCCAGTTGTGTTTCTTTAAGAAGTAGTCTAATGTGGAAGTGCAGTGTTTTGTAAATAGAAGAATCAATCATGAATTCAAAGACTTCAGGGGAACCTCGTGATGTTTCTGGGAAATAAGATTTACATGTCTGCTCATTAAAACAAAGCATGTTGACAACAACCTGAAAAAAAAATTACACTGAAAATAATTTCTTGTCTCCCTCCAGGTCTGTGAAGATTTGAGAGTTCCTTAAGGTAAAATTCCCTCTATCCTTTGTAGAACTTCTTCTGACACTTTGATTATTTTTAAATTAAAACTTTTTTTTGGGGGGGGGGTGCTATGCTAAGGGTTTACCTGAATCCTTGGTCATGGTAGGCAAATGTTATACTACAGAGCAATATCTGAAGTGCACTCCCTCTCCCCACCTTTTTCTGATCAGACCTACCTCTGTCAAGGGACACAAACTGCATGCCTTCAAATGGACAGGCATGGAGAAGAGGCAAGAGGGATGCTAAGAAGGGGGAGGAGAGTGGAACCTTCTTGCTGACTAAGACTATTCAAACTCATTTTTTAGGGATAAGCTGCCCTTACTATGTAGAAGTCACACAGTTTCTTCCAGCCAGTTTGGTACCTATCCAGGTCACAACCTTGTCTCACATGGGAGCCATGTTGCAGGGAGGGGAAGGATGAAGCCAATGTGACTTGCTAGCTGGCTGGTCAAAATCTGTTCTGTCAGGTAACAAAAATCCTCTCAAGACATCCTTCTAATTATGGCGTTAAACAAGAAACTGGAGTACTAAGGCAGGGGGTGGAGCTCAAAGACAAACCCAGTTGGCATTTCAGGGGAAATTGAACTTGGTTATGTCTCATTAAACAGCCTTTAGAGAGCAAAATGTCTGGGGTAGAGAATGATGGGAAGAAGCAGGCCTCTTCTGAAACCGCTCAGTATCTTGATGAAGCCGAGGCCAAGGGATTACAAAGCACTGAAAAGGATATTCATTCCTTTTCCACGGGCAGCTCCCTAACGCTGAAGCTCCAGGAAAAATCACAAAGGACCTGTTTTTCTGAGTTTGGCAGGTGTGTCTTCCTACATGGAAATGATTGTGTCAGTTAAGACTGGATTCTTCTGGCTAATTGGCTGCATTTGTTATCTGAGATCTGAATATTGCCTCACACAGAAATTCTTTTATTGTATGCTAATGTCCCCCAAACCAGTCATCCCTGTAACACAAAAACCACATGGTTTCATCTTTATTTGGTTAGGTAGGGAACATAACAGACTCTTGCAATCCTTTACAGTGGTCACCCTTGGACAGTAGTTTTCAACTCAAAACCTAGTCAGATAATTCGGGCTGAGTGTGTATTAGTTGTAGTTTGATCAAGTTACGAGTATCTGTATTGTTTCTTTGAATGACACTGCCTTGTGGGTCAGTTTTATTATTCCTGATTTACTGAGAGGGTAACTGGAAGCCTGTCAATTTAAGGCCACACTGATGAACCAAAGGATTGGAATCAGAAGTTCTGAACCGAAGCACGATCCTTCCTGCTATTCTGTTTTGTCTGTAGCCTTTGCCTTTGTCCTTACTGATGACTCCAAATACCAACAGCACCCCTGAAAGTGGTATTTCTACACATCCTTGTGATCTGTGCCCGGTTACTTCATTCCGTGAGGATAAGTAGCTACCCTTCTTTGTGGTGATGAAATCCCAGGAGTAAAAGCGATTTACAGACTAAAGAGATTAGCTTGGCTTACAGTTCCAGAGTCCACAATGTTTGGGAAATCATGGCAGCAGGCACCTGGAGCAGAAAGTTGTTTGATTACATTTTACCCACTCCCAGGAAACAGATGGAGCAGAAAGCAGCAGAGAGATGATATGAACCCTCAAAGATGGAGCCCAGGGACAATCATTCTCCAGCAAGGCTCTGCCTCCGGAAGGTTCCATGACGTCCCCAAATAGCAGTGCCAACTGGAGACCAGATGTTCAAACACATGAGTCTACGGGCTTTGTTTCTCACCCAAACCACCACAAATTAGATTCCTTTGAAAAAAAATCCCAATACCACATTGAGTTTACCCTTGATGCAATGAGTTTATTCTTAAAAAAAAAAAAAAAAAAAAAGAGAGAGAGAGAGAAAGAGAGAGAGAGATAATGGCAAAACAGGATGAAGATGGGCCTTGAAGTTAAGCAAGCATACCGCAAGGAATTCTGCTTTGACATCTTCTTGATTCTTGTAAAATTTCAATTACTAGAAATGTATTTGGTGGCAAGGACAGGAAGGGCACAAACATGTGTTGGCCTATAGGAAGGTGGGTGCTGTGATCATGTAATCTCATGTGTATATGTCGGTGAGTGTCAGTCTTTGGACATTTAATGAGATCGCTGCTTTATACCCCCACGCCCGAGGGCAGATAGATGGTTCTGATGTGTAAGGCAGAGAGGCAACTGGAAAAACAAACTGGAGCTACTGAAGGAAAGATGGCTCGAGGCTCAGCTTTTCCTGTGAGGTGGCAAGTGAATTCAGCATTCATGAAACTTTCCAGAGCTGGTTGGACTCCAGAGGGCCCCAGGGTGTGCATTCGGCTCATCTCCTCCACTTCTGCTCTCTGGCCAGGGCACGGATTGCCCTCTGACTCTGGTCTGGCCACATCGCTTCACCATGGAGAGGCCTGTGTCCCTGTCCTCATGTGCTCTGCTCAGAAGTGCTCCTAAGGGCACTGCCAGGAAATGTCGGCACCAGGCAACACAGTTCGAAGAGACAGAGACAGCAGATGCCACCCTCCCCCGCCAAAAAAAAAATTTAAAAAAGCCCATGCCCTTAAGAATGGAGCACAGGAGAAGGATGGGTGCAGAACAAAGACTAGCTGGGGGCCCTTCAGAGAGGTCATGCCCCTCTTCCCTCCTCCCAAGTTACCACCTTCACTCAACCAGAGACCAGCTTTTCCTGTGTTTCCCCTACTGTGCCTAGTCACACAGCCTTGAGGCCCTCAGAGATCCTTTTGTTCAACCTCATCTTTCATAAGGACACACCAGGACAAAGTAGATTCAGGAGAAGTGGGGTTCCCATGGGCACACGGAATTAGCCGGAGCCTGGAATCCAGGCTTGCGGGTCTCTAGTTCTCCATCCTCCGCCAACGCCTTTGTAGCGCTACCGGGATTCGGCGGAACTAATCTGCTGTGAACAGTTCAGCTCCCACCTAAACTCACCATCACACCCTTTCTACTTATCTTAGCTTTGCTTCATGCACTCCCCCAGACTCATGCATTTCACTCCTCTCTGCAAGTGCTCCCTCTCACTGAGCACTTCTGGGAAACTACAGGCAGTAGACAGTCTCCCAGCCAGGGAAACTCCAGCCATGGGACAGGACTTACATCCTCCCAACAACCAATGTGTCTGAGGGGTTCCTCGCCACCTCCTAATGAACTCCACTCCTTTGCTTTATGAGCATTTTGGGAAAGCCACCTGGTTCTCATTTTTATTTTTTATAATTTAATCTGTACACTTTCATTTCCTTTCCCTCTCACTCAAATCTCCCAACACGAAGTGATGTAAGTATGATCTGAAAGAGTCTTTCTGTTCTTGCTCACAAAGACTGAGAGAGCTTTGGTGGGTACCCTGCAATGATCCCAGGGTTCCCAAGCACGTCTGGGGGAAAGGAATTGGTGCCTCTTTGCATTTTTTTTAATGCCAAACCAAGCAAGAGAATACACATTGAATTCACTGTCTGAGACTCAAACATGACTGGAACATTTCAAAAGTGCCAACCAAGACAGAAAACGGGGGCAAGTTTGACTGAGTGACCATAGCAGAGTCTGGGAGGCATTCCCATGACAGACATGCAAAAATCAGGTGCTGGCCCCAGTGTTGATGGATCAAACTACCAGGACCTAAATTCACAAGCCATGAGCATAAACAAGGGCTCACTCTAGTAGATGAACGGTAGAGAAGCCCCAGCTTTCTCTTGCAGAGTCCCAGGCAGTACTATCTGGTTATTCCTTCTTTTGTTCTAATAGAAGTCAGTCAGAACCTCCTCTTGCTCCTCCTCTGCCACTCCCACCCTGCCCCCCAAAATCATCTTCTACTTAGAAAACCAAACAAATCTGCCACACAGTACATCTATCGGCTACCAGGGGGAAGAGCAGAATCTGTTACTGAGGTAAAAACAAGACTCAATATTGTCTGGGTCAGTTTCATTGGTAGCTAAGAAAATGGGTTGGAGGGAGCAGGGTCAGGCAGGCTTGTCTGGAGACCCTTTCACCTCATTCAGTGATTCTGAGAATAAGTATTAATGCCTTTGATCTTTTGCTTTGGCTCTTCATTTATAAAGTGAGTGTGACCAGCATCTTAAGCATGTGCTACTTGTCTAGTATGTTCATTGGTAGCAGCCACTGTACCTAGGATGGGAACTAGAGAATTTAGTCAGAATTAGATCATTCACCAATACAGGGACAGATGCATGAAGGGGTCCAGAGCATGGGTCAGTTGGGTCACCTAGATGCTTGACCAAGTCAGAGGCAAGCCTGGACATATCAGAGCTTGTAAGGGAACCTGGGGATCCAGGACTCATGAGAACAGAAGAGGAGTAGCTTGAGCAGGACTCTAGAAACTGATTTACTGAGGACTCTTCAGCTCAGTGGTGCCTGGTAGTCTCGGCAGCTGCTGGTCAGTCCAGCCAGTAGTGGAGAAGACATCGTGGACAATGGTGGAAAAGCCAGCTGTCTGCCCATGTGACCTTTTGAGAAATGTGACTTCTCTTGACTCCTGTCTCTCACACTTCCTACCAGGATCTCTTCAGGCTGATTCTGAACCATGTAGGGAACAGATTCTTAGAAATTTGTTCTCCAGTCTCAGAATAATTGAATAATACCCCAAATCACTTTCTGAAAATTCTTTAAACAGCAAAGCTACTTGAGAAGCAACTCTCTTCCTTGGAGTCTTCGTGGTTTGAGTGGGACTGCTCCCCACTACACCCCCTGAGATGAAATTAGTACAAGGCTCAGAGGAACTGAATGCCACATAGCTACATCCATTGATAGGTTCAAGGGTAGGCTTAAAACTCAATCAGGCCAACAAGACTCTGTTCTAGAAATTTATCAGAACATCACAAAGAAGTAATATTCCTTTTTCATGGGGACAGGGCAAGGCATAAGCTTGGAACTACCTGCCTTCTAGCTTGCTACTAATAGAAAGCTTCTTCGAGATGAAAGGGGAACCAGGATAAACTGAGCCTAGGGAAGGAGAGGAAGAGTAAGTCTAATGATGTCATACAATCACGTGGTCCTGGAAATCAAGGTATAGTGCAGTGCAGAGCCAGAGTTAAGCTAACTGAGGATGTTATCACTTGCATTTAAAGAGGCCTAGACCGATATACTAAGGTTAGTGGATTGAAGAAGCAAGAGTTGGCCATCCAGTGTTCCTTCTAGTTTGCTTCCTATTGCTGTGACAAAACACTTTGAGCAAAAGCAACCTAAGGGCAGAAAGAGTTTGTTTCAGCTCACACGTCAAGGTTAACAGTCCATCCCTGAGGGAAACCAGTGCAGAGATCTGGAACAAGAACCGTGGGGAAGGCTGCTTACTGGCTCGCTCTCCACGGCTCAAGGCCAGCCAGCTTTCTGATATGTCCTAGTCCCACCTGCCTAGGGACACTGCTACCCAAAGTGGGCCAGGCCTCCCCACACCAATCATTAGTCCAGACAGTTTCCCACAGACATGCCCACAAGCCACTCTGAGGGAGGTGAGTCTTCAGTTGAGGCCAGGTCAGTGTAGGCTGTGTCAAGATGTAAAATAAAAACTAAACAGTATAGTGTTCGATAAACACTGGATGATATTGTTATCATTATTGTTGTATTAATTACCTTTTCCAGTCTTCCATTTCTACCCATCTTCTGTTTTGAGGGGAGATAAAGTCTATGAGGGGAAGTTCTTTGTGGAGACACTGAGCCCTGTAAAATTACCTTGGAAGGCTCTTTTCTGCCTTTCAGTGTCTGCAAGGTCAATCAACAGACCAAGTTACTGAACAGAGCCAGTGTTTTGACAGAGCAGGAGAAGAGCTTTCCTGGGAATCCCATCTCATCTCTCCCTCCACAGTGCTGCGCCCTGTCACCCTTCTTATGTCGCTTTCCTCCTGACCCCGAAGATGCCTTCTCCTGGCTGCCTGCCTTTGCCCTTGTCTTTTTCACTGTCTCCAAAGAGCTTGAAGTTCTTTGGAAAGTGACATAACTAAAGCCACAGAGCTCTTTGGACACTCCAAGCAAAGGAGTAAAGAGACCCAGAGGACAACCACTTCCTTCCATTTTTCTAGGAGAACAGGAATTAGCTACACTCGGGAAGAAATGACTTAGTAGCAACGGGTCCCCGGCTTTCAAAATATGAGAAATGGAGATTCAGGGAGCAGAAATCACCCTGTTAATCAGCCAGGGGCGATGTGTCAAGTCTGCAGGGTGAGCAGCACACAGCAACTGCTCTCACTCTCTCCACTGGGATTTGCCTGGGAAGCAGGGTGAGGATTTGAAAGTAACCACTTTCTAGGCATCCTAGATACATAGACTAGTTTAATAGTACCAGATAAATAGCAAAAAGCATAGGAATACCTTCTCTGGATAATGTTAGAAATCCAAGCACAGTGTCTTAGAATTGTAGATAACAGGGGAAGACTTTCAGATCTAATCCAGGACAAGAACATCATTTTTTCCCAATGGAAATCACTCTAGATATATAGGGCCACCACGACACAGCTCTAGGTACAGGGACGATGTAGGAGACAAAATCTTCCCTTTTTTAGCTTCCTCGCTGAGCTTTTATACTCTCCTTGCCCCACTTTTCTCTTTCTCTCCCTCTCTTTAACTAACGTTGGTCACAGCTCATGACGTTGTTCTCAGTGGCGACCAACTCTCCTTCCCACCAGTTTACTTCCCGACCCACGTGACTACACCCTAGGATCCCATTCCTGAATAACCCCCGCTGAGACAAGCCTTCTTTGTCTCAGAGCCCACTTGTGAGGCAGCCAAAATAAGGACTGATCATTTTGAAGTTCTCATTATCAATCTTCTTTAAAACAGGTTGTTTCAGAGCGTCCTCTCTATCTTACTGGTGAAAAGACACTTTTTGCCTCAATGGAAGCTACATCCCTCAATCCAACAGAAATCTCTAGTGAGAAATAGTTTCCTTCATTTCAGAAGGCTTTGCTTACACTGTAGCTTTTGCACCTGCCTCCTGATTCAACCTTAGAAAACAGTGTTGCCTGCTTCATGGGAATGCTCTTCCAAGAGTCAGGTGTTTCCCATTCTGCATGAATAATTCTCAGTACATTCCTGGTCTCTACTTCTCCAGTCTACCAGCATGTCCCTGGATCCTTTAAGCTTTCCTCCAATGATGATGGTTCTAAATTGATCTGTTCACTTCCTCTCTGGTCCACCCATTTTTCCTCCTACAGATGAATTTACTCAGTTCAATCATTATGAGATTTTCCTTTGAAATCACATTGAGTTTGTGGACTGTGAGGTCTCTAGCCTATGACCCAAACCCAAATTAGATCTCCTCCCATAAATTACTTTCGTAAGGTGAAGAGCAAATAAATAAATATGTATATGAATAAAAATAAATATTGCAGTGTGCTTAATGTTTTTCAGCCCCAATTCAATCAAGGCTGTGTGCATCAATAAAGAGATTTATATGACCAAATTATATTAAAAATGGCATATTTCACAAGTACCCACAACATGATTCCTATTTCCTCACAAAGGAACCTAAGCCTACATAGCTTAGGAAAATCATAATTCTAGCCATAAAAAAGTACCTAGCAAGAGTATATATTGAGATCATCCCCCAAATATTCTGGTTTTAAAAGAGAACCTAGAGATAATTCCTTCAAAGTGGATTTCTGTGAAAAAAAAAGAGGAAAGTTTTAATCTATTCAGAGAGAATTAGGTTTTAATAAAAAGAATGACAGTTGGTTTGCAGAATGTCATTGATCCCTTTTGGTTCTTATTTATGAATAGAAGTGGAGTAATGCTTAATAAAATATTTAGTAAAAGGGTCAAGAGAGACTCTTCTGGGAATAATGTATTACACTCACTTCTAAGAATCGTCTTTTCTAAGAAGATTGTAAACCTGAACTACAGAGTAGCATTATGCAGCATCTACCGAGGAGACTCCCAGAATGAGGCATGAGGTCAACAGCAATAGGCTTCTCTACTTAATGTCCAGGAATGCACTATGAGAGACAGCATTTGTGAATGGCACCAGGAGCTTCAGTGGCCTAGGCTCGATCATGAAATCTTAATAGACCATGATAGAGAGAGAAGATGCTACACAATGTTACGTCAATTGTAGTAGGTTTTTTGTTTTGTTTTGTTTTGTTTTTTTGTTTTTTGTTTTTTTACTCTTTGGGGGCCCGCCACCCAGCTCCAAAATAAATACACAGAGACTTATTCTTACTTATGAATGCCCAGCCTTAGCTTGGCTTGTTTCTAGCCAGCTTTTCTAATTTAAAGTATCCTGTTTCTTTTTGATGACATTTTGCCTCTAGGCTCTTTACCTTTCTTTATGCTACCTTTCTTTTTCTTTCTTTCTTTCTTTCTTTCTTTCTTTCTTTCTTTCTTTCTTTCTTTCTTTCTTTCTTTCTCTCTTTCTCTCTCTCTCTCTTTCTTTCTTTCTTCCTTATTCCGTGGCTGGCTGTGTGGCTGGGTGACTGGCCCCTGGCATCCTCCTCATCCTCCTCTCCTCCTCCTTTTCTCACTACTGGCTCTTCTCCTTAGATTGCTCCTCCCATCTGTTCTCTCTGCCTACCAGCCCCACATATTTCTCTCTCCTGCTTAGCTATTGGACAGTCGGCTCCTTATTAGACCAATCAGGTGTTGTAGTCAGGCAAAGCAACATAGCTTCACAGAGTTAAACAAATGCAACATATCTTTGCATCATTAAACAAATATTCCACAGCGTAACAAATATTACACATCTTTAACTATGATAGACATCCACAATAGTCAATGTTAGAAAAAAAAGGGACAAAGTCCACATGAGAAAGATGACAAAGTCTCATGCAGCTCTAAATGTTTGGTGGCTGTATTGAAGAGTGTTGCTAGGCAACAAGGCAGAGATGAAGATCTGAGTGGATCCAAGTCCCACATTCCTGCCTCCCTCGTCTCTGATCCAAACCCCATGCCACCCAAGATGTACATACTGTATTCAAAGGTTCAAACTATGGATTAGTATAAAATCCAGAAAAAGAAAGCATTTGTGTGGGAGACTGAAGAACAGAAGAGCACACGTGTGGGAAAGGGGGCCAGAAAAAGCCAGTCTCACCTGGGAAGATGGCAATGACCCCTGTTCGTCATCTGTCCTCTGTCCTGTCACCATAGAAAGATAAAGACTATTGTTCTCTTCTCTAAGACAGTTCAGATGGCCCTGGCAGTGCTTTGGCGACATGTAGGTTGTGTGTCTTGTGTGCATATGTGAAACTGCCATGCATAGGGACTTCTGTCCTCATTTGAAAGGGGAAAGTGAGGTATATTTCAAATATGTGATGATGATGAAGGAGGAGGAGAAAGAGAAGAACCGGTGATAGGGCCCTGTCTGATAACTTCCTGGACCAAGTCTGAGGAAGCTTTCTCTGTAAAGAGTTCTGTGAAAAGCATTGTATTAGAAATGTGTGACAGACAACTGGGAAATATGTTATTGGCCTGCCTTGGCTTAGACCATGGCATGTTCCTTAACTAACAACTTAAGGTGACAGTCCTTTTGGCATAAATAGTGTTATTAAAATGGAAGTTAACCTTACTAGGGTCACAAAAGGAGTTCCTTGAGTGGTTTTGGGGACTGATCTGTGTACCCAGAGCAGGAGAGAGAAAATATAGCATAAGTTAAGTATGATGTGGTGTTAACACTGAATGAATGCCAAAGAGAACCCCAACAATGGCCTGGGAGCTAGGGAGCCTAGGAGTAGACAGAGGGAAACTGTACAGATTTAAATTTCTGGTCATAATAGATCTCTTTTACAGTCTCAAGAACATTAAAATTTTTCAATATTTTCATTGAGTTCCAGACTTTGAAAAAAAAAAAAACAAATTAGATTGGCATCCAAGTTTATAGATGCCAAAGTGCCATAATGACACCGGAATGATAGTGGAGAGCCAGCACACTCCCAGTGCTCTGACATTCCCATGCATTTTGTGATTTACTTGATAAACAGGGAATAGTTTAGATTCCAGGGGTAAAACCACAAGAGGAGCGTGGTCATTCTTACAGTTGGCAAGTTGAATCCCAATCATGAGTTTCATTCTGATATTTCCAAATTTCCATGCAGGCACCTGGCCATCCTGGTATTTGGAACTCAAATGGGTGGTATTTACTACATAAACAAAGCCTGGATGCTCAACTGAGGCTCTCTCCCAACATACATTCTTTCAGACTTTGGTCAAAACTTGGTTTCAAATTTGGAGTGAGCTGAGCAAGCAGAAGGGCCAATGAAGATGGTAAAGACACATGGTGTCCATTTCCAGTCACTAGAGGTAACAAGGCAATTCATAAGGTCACCATAAAGAAAGGTGCCTCCTCTCTATAAGCCATTGTCCAGCTCCAGGAGTGCTGTGTGCACAACTGACCAAATGTGAGCTGCAGAAATGCCACCTGTCACCCTAAAATACAAGTTCCCCTCCTTTGAACCCACTAGAGAAAGCCAACCTGATTGATTTCCAAAACAGAGGGCATTAAAAGTATAACAGAAAGAACAGAGTGAGAGGCCACAGACATTCAAAAGATTTATTACTTATGGTATTCCTATCCATCTGCACATAATGTTGATATTTAAAATCCTTACATTGAACAGATAGTGTGTGTGTGGTTTTTTTTTTCTTTTTTCAAAAAAGCAGAAGAGAAACGTGAGCAGGCCCTGCTAGCTCACAGATGGTCCTTCAAAAGAGGGCAACCCTAGGAATTAAAATGAACTGCTGCTGGTTGCATAGAAAAGACCACAAAAAGCTGCATCCCCAAGGCCTGCCAGCAGCTGGCTGGTCTTGACCAAGAGGCAAGTGTGTGCGCTTTCCAAAAGAAAGCTCTGTTCCAGTCCAGGCCAGAGGTAATGAGCGACAGAGTAGAACTGCAAAGACTGTGACATGCAAAAGCTACTTGGGTCTAAGACCAGCCCTCATCCATCTCAGAATGAATGGCGCCCGGATGGCACCTGGCACAGAGTGAAGGCTCTGTGGGAGCCTTTCAGTAGCAGTTGGCTCTAGAGACCTTGGGGAAAATGCAAATGGTGAAAAAACATGTTCCTACTCTTTGTAGTCAGGAGACTATGTTTTTCTTTACTCCATTGCATCTGAGAGTGAAGAACAATAGAAACTGAAATTCATTTCATTGAGATTCCCAATACAGAAAGGGAAGGCTTGTCAATTAAGGCAATCAACACAGGTTTGCTAAATGAATGAAAGGATGAATGAATAAACCAAAAAAAGAAAAAAACAAATGGATCAGCCAATCAATGCAGTAATCATTTGCTCAATGAATCTTATTCATCTTTTTCTAGATAGTCTTACATTTAATAGAGTGGGAAACTGGACTTGGATTCAGAGGCAGACTTTCTGCTGCATTTATCCTTCTGCAAGTGAGTGTTGAGTACTTGGGCTGTATGCTAGACTGGCTGCTTTTACCATGACATGACAGAAGGCTGGAGCTTCGGTGCACACAGGAAAATGTTCCTTTTGTAGATAAGAAAGGACATATAATGAAATACAATGTCCCCGGGTAGATGTTCCTTCATCGGGGAAGGTCAGGGAAGGACTGCCTGAATGTGTGACGTTTTTACAGAAATCTGCAGATTGAAGATCTGGGGCGGGGGGAGTGAAATAGGAGGAAACTACAAGAAGCAAAGAAGATCCTGGGGCAAGAGTGAGCAGGAGTTGTCAAAGTTGAAAAACAGAAATTGCCACGGATTGTGAGCCAGGCTAACGAGGGAAGGATACAAGAGAAGGACCATGAAGTAAGTAAGACTTCTTCCTTTAGTCAAAAGATCACTGGGGGGAAAAGGTAATAGTTAATTTACCATCTGCGGATAGTTTACAATGCACCAAGTCTGCTGAAACATCTTACTTAACTATCACTCTAACCACGTAGGATGGCTAGAGTGATAGTCAAAGCATTTGACAAGCAGCACATTCCAGACATTGACCAATCACATCATACCAGTCTCAACGAACTTCTGCCCAAGCTAGTAAGCTAGTAAGTTAGTCCAGACCTTATTGCTCTCCTTAAAAATGAGCTCAGAGATGAAGTCATCACCTCAAAATAATACAGGTGGCCATTTATGTCACTTGTGTCAAAAAATAAGCAACTTGGGGACTTCCTATCCATGCTGTGATGAAAGAAGACTCTGTTGGTGGGATGGAAATCATACCATTACTGCTCCATGGACTAACTAGCCAGGAGAGTTTAAGCAATTGGTTTTACAGAAACAATTGGCTTTGTTTGCAGAAAGCGTGCACCTGCGGGTAGACGTCAGGGCTGCAGCTAACTATCCCAGAGTGGGTCAGAGAAGCTCTTGGGATTGGGGTGGGGGAGGTGGAACAGTTATCAGTACAGGTTTAAGAAACTTGATAGGGACCAAGAGGTGACAGATACTGTAAGGAGTGTCACCTGGGATGCCAGGGAGTGGTCAGGACAAAAACATACTGCTAAGTATTCATAGTGGACTTTTTGTTTGTTTGGGGTTTGTAGAGTATCTCCCCCATACACACACACACACACACACACACACACACACACACACACACACACCTGGCTAGCCATGAACTAGCAATCTTCTTGTCTCAGCTTCCTGAGTACTAGGATTACAGAAACACATTATCATACATGTCAGAAAGGACATATACTTTTTAAAGTAATTTCATGTTAAGAAAAATTAATTTAAAAATTTGTAGAGACCTGTAGCTAGAGTTTTCCTTCCTGGCCCACGGTCAGGGCAAATCTCTCTCACCTGCCAGTCCCACAGCCACTCAGACCCAACCAAGTAAACACAGAGACTTATATTGCTTACAAACTGTATGGCCGTGGCAGGCTTCTTGCTAACTGTTCTTACAGCTTAAATTAATCTGTTTCTATAAATCTATACCTTGCCAAGTAGCTCGTGGCTTACCGGCATCTTCACATGCTGTTTGTCATCGTGGCGGCTGGCAGTGTCTCTCTGACTCAGCCTTCCACTTCCCAGCTTTATTCTCCTCCTTGTCGCGCCTATACTTCCTGCCTAGCCAATGGCCAATCAGTGTTTTATTTATTGACCAATCAGAGCAACACATTTGCCATACAGACCATCCCACAGCAGAGACCTTTTTGGGGAGGAATTTTTCAGTTCAAGGAAAGTGTTTGATCTTTTTTAAAAAAATATAGCTGAGAAGACCCCTGTGGACCCAGCAGCCACACTGACAGGGTTTTTCTTTCTTCCTCACACTGTCCTACCCAACTGACATCATTCTCCAAAGCTCAATGGTATACTCAAATTTTCATTACCGAAATGGAAGTAGTAGCAGAAGAGTCCCTATGAGGTAAGTGTGGCCTGAGACCCCAGGAACTGAAGTACAAGGGTCTTAGCCCTGAGAGGTTTCATAAAGATGGAGCTTGGTTTTGAACTTGAATCAAACAGGTAAAAGTTAAGCTGGAATGACTACATAGAATGAATGAGTGAGTGAGTGAATGGATGAATGAATGAAATCTTTAGGCTTGAGAAATTTTTCTGTGCTACCCACAGGAACTTAGCAGTTCAGCTTAAACACTAATTTAATCCCTCTGTTTGCAGGCACCCTACTAGATGTCTCTCTGAAGGTCCAAAGGAAATCCCTAGGCTCCCCCATTTTCTGTAATTTGTCAAAGGCAATGGACATTCCAGTACCATTCCATTCAAAGTGACATTCCAGTACTTTTACAATACCACATGCCCAAATCCAGTCCTTATCATTCTAACCTAGAGGCTATTAGGTTGGTTCAAAGCAACTCCCAGACCCTTTCAATCATATCCAAGGGATCTTATGAGATGCAGATTATGAAAGGTCACCTCTTAGTGTGTCCTCCCCTTTGCAACTTTATGGAGTTCTCATTTTAATCTTTTTCAGATTATTGGAGCTCAATTTCATTCTTAATATTTGAAAAATTATGCTATTTATATTATATTATATCATATCATATCATATCATATCATATCATATCATATTCTGGTCTGTTTAATTTATTCACCATGTGGCAGTAGGTGGGATTCTTAGCAATTTTAGCTTATTTCTTTAAAAACATATTTACATAAGTTTGATGCATTCCAAAGGAAGTTTGTGTCTGGCAAAGCTCAGTTGTAAAGGGACTCCATATTGCAATTTAAGACCTACACTCCTCTGTCTATCCGTGTGATTCTTCCTAGCCGTTTTCTATCTCCCAGAGGCCACTCTTCATTTGCTGTAATTTCTTTGCCATTTTTGGTAACTTTAACACAACCGAGAAAGTTGTATGCTTTTGCTAACTCCTGAACTATATATATTTTTTAAATGGCTTTTTTTGATAACTTTATCACAACCCAAAAAAAGATATGACTTTGCTAACTTCTGAACTGTATAAAAATGGCATAACACATCACAATGCTTTCTGCAATTGCCTTTTTCCACACAGCATTGTGTTTGAAAATTGAGTTCTGCTCTTTTTTCTAACTGCAGATCAATCATTTCCACTCAGACCATTCCACCGAGCAAGGACGGAACAAATGGGTATGTGTTTCTATCAACGGACATTTACGTTCTTTCCACTCCTTGCTTCTGTTAGCAACGCTGCTATGAACAT
The DNA here is from genome assembly GCF_949786415.1 of Peromyscus eremicus. Taxonomy (NCBI): domain Eukaryota; kingdom Metazoa; phylum Chordata; class Mammalia; order Rodentia; family Cricetidae; genus Peromyscus; species Peromyscus eremicus. The sequence continues at coordinate 38,148,079 of NC_081429.1, read as the reverse complement.
AGTTAAATGCCTCCTGGCACATTTACACAGGATTTATTTGAAATATGCACGTACAAGTAAAATTACTGGGTGTCCTTAGGCATGCAAATGTTCATGTTTAGAAGGAATGGCTGATTCTTTTCAAACATGGCTGAACTGACTTAGACCCTCATCAGCAATTTATGAATTCCATTTGGCTTCCTCACCCACTGGAGTCAGTTTTCACAGCACTGGGCACTGAACCCAGGGTCTCTCACACACAAGGCAGGTGCTCTACTATTGAACCATGTCCTGGGCACTCTTTTTACTTTTGAAGTGTTGAGACAGGATCATACTAAATTGCCCCAGCTGGTTTGACTCACTCTACAGACCGAGGCGGGCCTTGGTCTTGGGATTCTCTGGCTTCAGCCTTCTGAGGAGCTCAGACTACAGATCTGTACTACCAGGCCAGGTCTGGCCCAATCAGACTTCTTGATATTGCCTAGAGCTATAAAAGGGCAGAGCCCAGTGGATCTATACTCTTAGCTACTCTGGATAACAAACCACCAGGAGTACAAAATCAGGGCTGACACTTTTTGGCTACAGACTGAGTTCAAAGCCAGCCAGGACAACTTAGTGAGAGCCTGTCTCTAAGCCAACCAGCTCAGTAGTAGAGCAATGTCCTTGGCCAGCATGTGCAAGGCCCAGGCTCAATCCCCAGTACCCCACACACTACAGCCTTTATAGAAGGGCATTAGATCTTGATCTTAGTTGGTCGTTTCTGAGCATCAGTGAGAATAATCATATCATATACTTATTCATCTATATGTAGGTTTCCCTTTCTGTGAAATGCCAGTTCAGATTGTTTATCTGCTTTTCTGTTGTTTCTGTTTTTTTTTCATATATTTGTAGAAGTTATTTATAGATACAGAAAATTAACTGTTGTTAATTCTTTTCTATTTTATTGTATGTATATGTGTGGTGTGTTTGTGTGAGGCTATAAAAAATACATGTTTTTGTTTGTTTGTTTGTTTGTTTGTTTTAGAAACTTGACAGGCTCACTCTAAAAGTTATATGGGATAGCAAAGGACTGTGTAAAAAGGAGACCTTTAAGAAAAAAAACATAAAGCAATTGACTCCTTCCTAACAAATATATATATATATATATATATATATATATATATATATATATACTTAGATACTAATATAATGATATATACATCATGGCCCAAATATATATGCATATACCTATATCATATTCAATTTCATATAATTCTATATATTTGTATAGGTACATATAAATAAAATTATATGTATGTATATATATTTATATATTATATGTATTTATATGCAATTTATATCTAATTATATATTTATGTAAGCATATATTATATATAAAAGCATATACTAAATTATATAAATTTGATTATGTAAACATATGCATAAATGAATATTAAAGATATGTATGTATAAATATATATAAATCCTAGAAATATGTGTTAAATTTCATCATGTTTTATATATTTATCTAGTTGGTCAGAGTTTTTCCTATATTTAGTTCACATAATTTCTAAAATTTTGCTATGAAACTACTGTGGTTTTTTGGAATGAACTTATTGGGGGGCATCATAGCTTTCTACAACATTTGGTTCATTATATTCATTTTTTTGTTTAATCAAATTTATGTCTGTGTTTGAGAGTAGGACTGGCCTGTAATTTCCATTTCCTTTTCTGTTCTAGTCTGAGGTTGAAACCCAAATTATGTTGTTCTTATTGAGTGAATTAAGAATTTTCTCTTTTCAGCTGGACAGTGGTGGCACCCACCTTTAATTCCAACACTTGAGAGCCAGAGGGAGGCAGATCCCTGAGTTTGAGGCCAGCCTGGTCGACAAAATGAGTTCCAGGACAGCCAGTACTATACAGAGAAACCCTGTTTTGAAAAGCCAAAAGAAAAAAAAATATTTTTTTTCTTTTCATAATATGGGAGTTTCTGGGTTATTTGGAATGATTGTTTCTGTGAAAATTTTGAAATGTGAGGACTGCTACTCAGCACATAACAACATGCCTGCACCTACTGTTTATCCTTGGCATTCATTTGCATGTTTAGTATAAGTATGCTCATTGTTAACTATTGTAAATCATGAATTGCCTTATTTGGGGCTGCTCTTGACATGTGCTATTTCCTCGTCATTTTACAAAGATAGTTTAGCTGGATATAAAACCACTAGTAGCTGGCACTATAAAGTTTAAAATTATAAAGTAGGGCCTTTCACTTCCTTCTTGAGATGATTACTGACTATGGATTGGATTTTTAATTATTTGAAATTTTTTTTCATGCATTTTGCATACCAACCACAGATCCCCCTCTCATCTCTCCTCCCGCTCCCCTCTAGCCTTCCACCCTCTGACCCACCCCTCATCCCCTCCTCCAAAAGGGTAAGGCCTCCCATAGGGAGTCAGCAAACCTTGGTACATTGAGACAGGACCAAGCTCCTCCCCTCTGCATCAAGAGTGAGCAAGGTGTCCAACCATAGGTAATGGGCTCCAGAAAGCCAGCTCACGCACCAGAGATAGATCCTGATTCCACTGCCAGGGGCCCCTCAAACAGACCAAGCTACACAACTGTCTTCTATATGCAGAGGGCCTAGTCCAGTCCCATACAGATTCCACAGCTATCAGTCTAAAGTTTGTGGGTTCCTACAAGCTTAGTTCAGTTGTCTCTGAAGATTTCCCCATCATGATCTTGACCCCTCTTCCTCATATAATCCCTCTTTTTGAAATTTGCATGGAAATGTTCAGAAATTCTATTTGTTTGTAAGTCAATTTTAACAAGTTACATTCTTAAGGGTTTTTTTTAAATCTAATTTTTCAACTATCTGCTTTTTCATACTGTTCTTACATTTATTATACCTATGTTTTATCTATATTTGTGTTTCTTTATTATTTCTAATATTTAATACTACCATCTATTTACAATAAATCTTTTATTACATATTTATCTATAGTTGTATAACTTATTTTTAATTTAATTTTAATTTATTTTACATATATATATATACATATATACTGTGTGTATGTGTATTCTGCCTGTATGTATGCATGTGCACCACATGTGTGCTTGGTGTCTGAAGAGGTCAGAAGAAGATATTTGATTCCCCAGAACTGTAATTACTGATGGTTGTGAACTGAAACCTGGGTCCTCTTCAAAAGCAACAAGAGATCTTGACCACTAAGTATAGGGTATTTGCTCTACCCATGACTTTGGACTGTAGGGCTTGAAGGACTCAGTACTTCTTGCCTTTGTACATGACCTCTTAAAAGAAGGGTCACGGGCCCCTTCTCCCTGCTGCCTGCCTCCTTGTCTGATCTAACTGCCAGGTGGATTTGCTCCCAGTCAGAACAGAGGACAACTTCAGCTGTTTACTCAATTCTGTATTCGTGAGTGTATTTCCTCAATTTATATCTTAATAAATTTCTATTACCCATTAAACAGACTCACGTGGATTGATCATAATAACTAAGCCATCTCCCCAACCCTCTTAGAGCACCTGATGAACTGTTCTCTGCTGTTTTGTATTGGGCTTGTTTATCCTTCCTAATTTTTGCTTGAAATCTACTTTATCAGCTATAAGAATAGCTATGCTAGCCTGTTTTTAATTTCCATTTATTGAATAGATTGCTTTTTATTCTTTGACTCTTAGTTCATGGATGTCTTTACAAGTAAGGCATGTTTCTTGGAGACAATTTAGATTGAATCTAGATTTTTAATCCAGTCAGCCAGATTGTGTCTCTCTATTGGTGAGTTGAAGCCATTTACATTTCAGGGTAGTGCTGAGAGGTGTTTAGTAATTCCTGTAATTCCATTGGTTGTTTTTCTGGCTGCTTATATGATTAGTTAATTCTTTATTTCCTTTACTAGCCTACTAGCATTAGAAGTTTGCTGGTTTACTCTGTTGAATGCAATTAATTTCCTCTTAGCTCTCCTTTGCTCAGTCATTTCAGTTATGAAATTTATCTTTTCTTATGCTCTTGCAATGGAGACTTATCACTTCCTGCTCTGTGTACAACGTTCCTTTGTGTCTTCTGTAGTGCTGGCTTGGTGCTTGTGCATTAGTTACCCTGTACTTGTCTTGAGGTGCTAATATGTCCCTACTGTTTCTTAAAGACACTTTAGCTGGGTATAACACACTCTTGTGGCTGTTGTTATGAGGTGAAAATTTATCAAAGTACGGAACTAATAATTAATGAAATGGGAAATAGAAACAAGGGTAAGTAAAACAGAAAGAGAAAAGCAAACAAAAGAGTAGATTTTTTTTTTTTTGGTTTTTTGAGACAGAGTTTCTTTGTGTAGCTTTGGAGCCTTTCCTAGAACTCACTCTGTAGCCCAGGCTGGCCTTGAACTCACAGAGATCCACCTGCCTCTGCCTCCTGAGTGCTGGGATTAAAGGCATGCACCACCACTGCCTGGCAAAAAAAAAACTTTTTTAAATAATAATAAAATCATATTAATGTAGGAATGACAATAAAAAATAAAAACATAAATATTTTTTAAAAACCAAGAAGGTAAAGTCAAAATGATACTAAATGTGGAGGGATGACACAGAACCAACAAAGAAAACAAAATTAAAGAAAATGTCTTGTACCAAAATAGGAAAAAATTCATTAATAAAATTAGATGAACATAGGAAGCACAAATTAAAAAAAGATAAAAACCTTACAAATTTTACTATAATGTATTTTAAAAGCCCTGGTAAAAAAGAAACTACATGGAGAAGTAAAAATGCAAAAGAAATTAAAGCAGGTACCAGGGCTTCTTTCTGGGCCCTCAATAATTGCAGATCTCTAGTCAGTCATGTGTGTGGGGTCGGGTAGGTAAGGTGGGCTGAACTTGTAAAGTCTCTGCTTAATGCTCTTGCTGAGTCTGTACAGGCCATGTGTCTGCTGCTGTCCAAAGATGTCTTCCCAGCAGTCCCTTTCTCTTTTTGCGCAGCGGGAGCCTCTCACGGCCATACTTGGCTAGACAGATTCACCTTTCTGATCTCCCTCTAGGGGCTGGTGCTTACCTTCCCAGGCTCCTCCCCTCGCCAGGGAGCCTGGCTAGAGCCATGCATTGCCTTGTTGTTTCTCTGTGCTATTTAGAGCCCACCCCCCCCAACACTTCCTTTGTGATTTGGATGCTATTCCTATCTTACTTTGGAACAGTCCGTTCTTGGCTACCCTAACCCCAATTCACCACAGCACATGGAGGCAGCTTCTAATCATCTTTAGCACGTGAACCTTGCAATATCTTGATTCAGTCTCTTGGCTCATTAGTTTTCAGTTACTGAAATTACTAAAACATGATCATGCTTCATTAGCCTAAAATATTAATTATTCATACTTTAAATCTCATAAACAACTCAAGGGGCTTTGAACATTTTTAACTTCAGTACATACCTTCTAACTTGATGTTTACTATTTTAGATAGCCCTTTTCCAAACCCCATAATTATCACCATTTTAATATACGTAATTTATACATTATATGTAATTTACTTCAGTGTTTATACATATGGACGGTTTTCAACTTAGATTCACATTAGACTTATCTGGGAGATGTTTTTAACAATATTTATAGCTGAGACTCATCTAGGCCATTTAAATCAGACTTCTATACATGATTCTAATGTTCAGGGATGGCTATCAACCAACTGTGTATAAAGTCCTCTCCGTGTTTTCCAATATCTTTACTCACTTTCCTTTCTGTTTCTCAGAAATTCCTTCTGGGAAATATTTTGCCTTCCTGGAGCAAAACTTTTATACATTTTTTAGTGAAGGTATATTGTGGCAAATTCTGCTTTTATTTGTGTCATAACATCTTTGGGGCTTCTGGTTCTGGACTGTCAATTTTGTTAAGGGTACTAGCTTAAGCTGGTGCCTTTTCTCTTTCTTCAATCTCCGGGGGTTTTAACGTGGTTCCCACTGTTGTAACTGTGCTAAGCCTCTGACTGTCTCATTTCCCAACATTGTCAATGCTTCTTCTTTCTGGATGGTTTCTTTTCTTTGGCGTTAACACTTTTACTGTGTGGGCTACCCACTGACCTTAGGCTTGGGCAGTGACGCTCTGCAGCTGGGTCCCCAAATAATGGGCTCAGCTTCTAGTCAGAGAGAATAGTCTCCTTATTCCCCACAATGTGTAGACATACACATCCGTCTCTCTCTCTCTCTCTCTCTCTCTCTCTCTCTCTCTCTCTCTCTCTCTCTCTCATGTGTGTGTGCACGTGTGTGTGTGTGTGTGTGTGTGTGTGTAATAATTTATGGGTTTTGGTGTACAATGTATTTCAGTGTTGTTCAGTTCTGAAATTATTAGTTATTAGTTATTATCTCTTCAGAGATTGACTCCTTCATTTTCTCTTTCTTAGAATTGTATTGGACATTAGAGTCTCAATATGTCTTCCTGTTTCTTAACATACTTTCTTGCTTTCCCATCCCTTGTGTCATACTGTGATTCATTACAACACATTCCCTTTTGATAATAAGTTCATTTGTGTCTAAAGTACACAGAACATTGAATTTTGTCAATCAGTTCATTTGTGTCTAAAATACATGGAACATTTAATTTTGTCTTTAGTTGTTATGTTCTAGTTGGTTCATTATCAAATCTGCCTGGTTATTTTGTGGTCTGCATTTGTTTATTGTTTCATCTGTGAGATACAAATAAACTGAGCTGGGTTTTTGCGTGTGATGCAGGCGAGGTGCTTTGGCCCTGCACTGAGGCCGATTCTTAGCATCCCCGTTCCTTTCAAGCATGTGAGATGCTGTTTGATTAATTGTCACCACCCGCACTTCTTACATCTCCCAAATATAAAGTAAGGCATGTCTCTTTGTGAATGATGAGAGGCACTAATAATAATCCCTTATGAAAATAAAATTCCACAGCTCCTTCCATCCATCTTCTGACTCGATGCAGAATACATCTTTCTAGTTGGTTACCAGGCAAGTGGCATGCACTGCTGATCTCATTTATCTACAAAATTATCCCTTAATTTGCCTATAATTGCCCTGGGGTAAGTCTAAACCCAAGGACAGATTGATTGCCCACTGCTCTTCACCCCAACCAATTAGGCATGGCTCACATGACTGCCCATTGCTACAGCTTGGATCTTGCTCAGACGCCCCGGGGAAACGTTACTCAGTCTTGTTCAGCAGCAAACGTGGATTTCCAGAGTCCAGCTGAGGAGGGGTTGTTGCTGATTGTAGAAGGGTTTTGTTTGTTTGTTTTTGTTTTTTCTCCCCCTCAAACATCTCTGTGTTGATTGTGTTATCAAGCAAATCTCCTACTATGGCTTTTCAGGGTGTCATTAGAGACAATGCGGGTGTGTTGCTGGTGACGGAAATAAAGGGAATTATTCCCTTCATAAAATAGGTTTCCCTTGGCCCTTTAAGGCAGTGTTGTACTAAAGTTGCTCTCACCTGGCCACATCCTCCTTTTCTTCAAAAGACTTCCTCTCCACAGACCCAGAAGGAAGGGTGGCAAGTCCAGACAGGGACATCTGTAGCTAATCCCTGAGCCCTGACTAACAAGCACAATAGGCAGGTCTCTCTAGGGAGCAGAACCAACAGGATATGGATAGATATGGCGGGGGTGTTTTGTCACATGATTAGGGAGCTGCAAAATCCTATGGCAGGCATATGCTATCTGAAGAGTCTGGAATGTCAGGCAGAGGCTCAGAAGGCCTCAGAACTAGAGATATAAATGGTGTCATTCCCAGTCTGAAACTGAAAAGGGTTACTAAAGTAGGTCCTTCAACCCAATGGCCAAAGAGCCTGGACTTCTGATGCCCAAGGTGGGAAATGAGAATGTCCTGTTCTCAGTACCTTCCTCTCTGGCCAGTGGAGTTATGTGTCCACCAAAGGCAGGTCTTCCCCTGAGTCCACTCAGTATCTCAGGCCTATGTCTATGGAAATCCCCTCACAGACATGCCCAAAACAATGCATTTCCATGTTTTTGGGTCTTCCATGTTCTGGGTGTTCTGTGAACAGGAAATGTTGACTATTGCTTACACCTTATCTTTTGGCTAGTGAAGAATCATTATCATTTTTCTTCCTGAACCATGTCCCCCCCACCCCACCCCTCCAAAAAACAAGTTTTTAAAAGAATAAAGACTAGCTAGTTTACTGAAGTTTCCCTGGGTACCAAAATCACTTTTAGTGTTATCTCACGTGACGCTTACAATCATGTTGTGAAATCAGTGCTAGCATTCCTATCTCAAGGATGTAGATTTGAAGGCTAAATGTCTTAAAAATTGCTTGCCTATGATCATGCAACTAGAACACTTCAGAGGCAGGATCAAGCCAGTTCTTTCCTTATTTTATATCATTCATTCATTTCTTCATTCATTCATTTCTTCATTCACTCATTTCTATGGAAAGATTTGGCTGTGTTGCCCAGGCTGACCTGGAACTCCCAGGCTTAGGTTAACCCCTTGCCTAGGCGTCCCAAGTTCTGAGAGTGACTATAGACACACGGTACCATACTTAGCTGTATTACGTGTTTTGCAACTCAGTTGGGATAAGTGCTGGCACCACTGAAAGCAAAGTATGGCCCCACACAGATCGTGTGTGACAGAGAAAGGACAGTGTCAGAAAGGCCCCTTTAACTCTAAGCTGTGTTGCTCTTGGTGTGCACACACTCATAAACTGATGTGTGGGCTGCTGCCCCTCACCTCCCCCCTTTCGACTAATAGAGCCAATGGATGCCAATAAATTTCTCCCCCTCCCTAGCCTCTCATTTGAAACCTGCATTAATATCAATATATACTTTGAGATAGCAGTGTTATCATAGAATAATTACATAGTGGACGAGTCTGTAAACGAAGGGAGGAAGTAAACAGAGAATCTGATGGATGTTTACACAGCAGAAGACTTGTTTTGTCTTCTTTTATGTGCTGAAAATGGAAAGATCCATTCTGCTGTACACAGTGGGGATTCTTAGCCCCAGCACACTTGACAGCTGGAATGAGATACTTTTTGTTGTCCAAGGACATCCTGTACATTGCAGGACATCAGGAAGTGTCTCTGTTCTCTCTGCACCACATACCAGTAGTGTTTTATCCACTCCACTTCCGGCATTGTTGTGTAAGGATTTCATCAAATTGAAACCTTTCTTTGTGGCAGGAGGAAGGGGATTCCTTAAGCTTCAAGAAATAAATGAGATTGGTTCAGGAAGCAAATAAAACTCAGAAGTTTCAGGAAGCCCTTGAAACTTACAAGATCCACACACACACCCCAAACCACCCCCTACTCTCCCCCATCCCTGCTGCTACAAGTGGTAACAATTGCTGGAGAAAGGGGATTCTCTGACTGGCTAAGTTGCCTGCAAGTTGGACAGTCAGCTCTAGGGATGAAGCTTTTGCAATCTGGAACATGTGCTAGAATGTTTTTGGTTTTTGGTTTTTTGGTTTTTTTGGTGGTGGTACAGCTCCCTTTGAGCCCCCACAGGTCTCTACAAAGCCCATCACCAGGGCTCTGTAAGCAAACTCAAAGAGCTCATTGTTCACCGAGTTGGACTTGGTAAGAATCATAACTTTGGTCTGTCATTGGTACCTCATTTGAGGTAAATAGATGTTGTTCACACCTCCTTGTGAAAAGCACACACACATATCAAAAATATCCCCATATATGGCCAAATGTCTCCTGGGAGAAGAGGTCACTTTGGTTGCAAGTAACTAACCTGGTGGAAGGAGAGGGGGACTCTCAGTAAAAAAAAAATAAATAAATAAAATAAAAAGATACTGCCTGCCTAAATTGGAGCCTCCATGTAACATCTGGAGCTGCAGTGGAAGTTGACTCTGACCCCATGCGGTGTCAGGGCCCAATTTGTGGACACGCTCCACTCAACAAGGAAAGGAAGATAGAGGAACTAGGGCCACAGCCAGAGACCACGGGTTTGTTCTTAGGACTCAGCTTTATAAATATGGCAGGACAAACAGTTAAATGACACCAGGAAAAGTGATCCTTATCATTTACTAGGGAATCACACACCTACACCTTTAATCCTTACCATAACCCAGTAAAGTGGGTGTAATGTATTGTTTCTATTTTACCGATTAGAAAAGAAATGCTAAAGAGCTATGAAGGCCTGTCTGTGGTTAGAGACCAAGGAAACTAAAACAAGGACAGATCTGTCAGACTCAGTCGTCTCTGTGCTCTGCAGTCACCCTGGAAGGCAGGGGCAAGGAATTGTCTGAGATAGCATGCAGCCATTAATATGAGACTATCTTTCCATTCACTCATTCATTTGGCCAAATTTATGCATACCTATTTGGGGCAGATACTATATTACAATAAAGTCCACCAAGGATACAAACATAAATGTAATCTAACCTCAGCCTGAAAGTGTGCAGATTGGTGATTGAGAAAAAAAAAGATAGAGATGAAACAATTTATTAAAGAACAGGCTAAACATAGTATTAAAGATGTCTGTGCTAACACTGCTGTGGGAACATGGATGAAGAGATGGTAGAGATGTGGAGAAATGGCAGGAAGATTCTCAAGGAAGAATTCTTGGAGGAAGTGATCTGTGAAATGAATCCAAGGGCTTCACTGAGATTTCTCACAGAAAACAACCAAGACCTCATGACGTATCACTAAGAATCAACTGCTCCAAATTTTAGTTCAGATCACACAATTAGAAACAACAACAAAAACCTTGCATTAAAAGGAATGAACGAGTACATTGGGCGATGAGAGCCCAGCCCAGCATGAGAGATGTTGGCTGAGGGTGTCCCTCCTCAGGGGAGGCTGAATTGTCACACCAGTTGCCTTATGGTATTATATCAGGGAAGGATGGGGGAGATGTTAAGGAATTAGCCATGCAATGGGGATGGAGAAGCTGGCGAATGTGAGAGGGCAGGAGGTACAAGCTGTAGTGGACCTTGCCGTATTAATCCAAAGAGTGGGTCTACAGCCAGGGAGCTCAGGCAGTTTTTATGTGGCCGTCTCCTAGAATTCCTTCTTACAGAAGTTCTTCTGTTGGTCTTCACTGGGAAAGTCCGCAGTAGACCAGATGAAGTTCAACCACATTACATGCATTTAATTCGAAAAACAAACAAAAAACCAAAATCCCGTTTTACTGAATAGTAGTTGAAATAGTAGTTGCACTCATAAATATTTTCACAACAACATCCAGATTGGTGTTTATCCAAACAACAGGGTACCATAGCCTAGCCAAATTGACACATAAAATCAGCAGTCACCTACCCTGTTACATTTATTAGAAATGTATTGTTATAGTCCAGGAAAGGATTATAATCCACGCCCACATCTGGAAACCTCCCAGAGCTGGGGAGGTAGGATCTGCCACCTGACATGTCAGAGGTTTCAGAGCCTTTGAAGAAGCGGTAGCTGGAGACTGGAGAGGGACTCCACCTGCTAACATCCACTGGGCTATTTTAATCCCACTCCCGCAGACATAAAGCCCAGTAATCCCTAGCCATAAAGTAGGTCTCTCAAGGTTTTAGAAACAATCTATTCTATTCTAAAATACAAAAGGAGCTTGCTTTTTTTTTTCTCATGGCCTCCAAGATGAGTCTTTTCATAAAATGACAAACGAGGTGGCTTTTTTCTTTCAGCTGAAGGACACATTTGTGTGTTCGTGCCATCTACAGGAGTGTCTGGCTCCAGCTGTGTCCATACGTGGACACGCTTTTGTTCTTTGCCCATTGGTGCTCTTTCTTAATTGACAAAGGGATGAAATAACTTCATTCAGGTCAGAAACGCAAGCACAGAGTATTTGCCTAAGCACGTCCAGGCAGATAGAAGCAAAACTGCCTTAGCTCTTGGCATGCTGGACACATTGCTCCCTGGGAACATAATCTGGCAGTTTTGTCCCTATTATCCTCACATTTGAACAGGGAAATGGCCCAGAAAAGTAGCTCAGGTGTAAGGGTCTGCAAAATTAACTTCATAGATTTACTGTCTTTTTTTTTTCTTTCTATCATTTCAGTTTTTTTTAAAAAAAATGCATTTGTAAAGAAAAGATCAGACTCCTAAACAGAAATATTTAAGTTAACCACTAGTTAATGTTTCAGAATAGACAAGCTTTGACAGGAAATCTATGTAAAAAAATAAATCTAACTACACTGAATTGCTTACTATGAAAAAGAAAAAAAGAGGGGAGGGGGGAGGAAAAAAGAAAAAAAAAAAAAGAAAGGTTTTTCTCTCAAATTTTCCCTGACAAAAAAGAGAGGGTGTCTGAAGTTTGTGAGCAAAAGCAGGCACCCCTCCCCCCAATAAGTTTGGCTATTGAGGCAGAACTGCACTCCGGTTCTGTAAGATGATAGGGGCCAGAGGGGAGGGGCCTGAGAAGCACATGATAAATTATTCAGGTTTACGAGACAGTGATAAAAATGTAAATGCAACCCTGTCACAAATCTTTGCACCAGCTGAATAAATTCAAGCTAGGAGCTGAATCAGCAGCTTGCCTCTGATTAAAGCCAGTCATACTCAAAGCGGCAGGAAGAAGGTAGACACTTCGTACGTTCTTTGGAAATGACAGGCAGAACAATCGAGCAGAGCTGTAAAACCAAGACAAAACAGTTTACTGATGCTCAGCCGGGCCTGAGGGGTACGGTAGTGCTTGTAATCACAGGACGAGACCCTCTCTAAGTTTCTTAGTGACTATTACTTTGTTAATTTTAGTCACGTCTGCTCTTTCACTAAACACACTGTCTTTTCCCGGAAGTGGTCCTCCGTCCTCATTTCGTCTTGCATTTGCATCTTTCTGAGCTGTACATGTCAAATCATGGCCAACATTGGCCCTATGCTTGTCAAATGCTGGAGGCCAGGAAGCAAAAATGCAAGAACCCTTCCCACATCTCAATTAGATGGGAATGGCTTTTCTTTTCCATGTCTATTTGAAGTCGATCAAGAGACCGAGCACACATATAAGATGAAAATTTGGTGCTCAGGGTCCCCTACCTCCCTGGATTCAAAGGCAGGCACTCTACACAAAAGAAGTTCTTAGCTCAACTTCCTCAGTCACCTTTGTCTCTACCCCAGAGGCAATGACAGGGTTTAATGTGAGGACCCAATGAGTCACAAGCCAGGGCTTGGGACATGTCAGGCAGTCAGTAAGTGTGAGGTAAGTAAATTTGGAATCTTTTGAAAATATGATGCTTTAAACACATACCGCCTACTTAGGGATTAGATAAATCGGGTATTTCAGAGAAAAATCGACACTCCACTGATCCACTCATCTGCATCTATTTAACAATGTCAGCTCCTATGTCCATTCATATGCATAGCCAGGGTTTCATTAACCATGGTCTGTCCACTCTGATCACTCTCAGTGTGCCATAAGCTCTTACAACTCACTGTGGTGCTACAACATAGCGACAGTTGTGGAATTCTATCAGTATCACGTAGTAACAGTGCTTAATGAACCCACTCATAACTGTTGGCTGGGCAGTTCTCAGACTGTCCAGAATTGTGCCTAGCATGAGAGGGCATAAAAGAACCACAGCCTTCCCAACACTGACAGCTGCTGAGAGAGAAACAGCCTTCTGCTGAGCTACTAACAGATGATGCTACTGGGTAAGAGCAGCAATTCTCTGCAGATTCAGGGTTAAAGTAAGGCAGTTCCTCAGGATGCTCCGTTTGTGGCTTTAGACTATATTGCAAAGGGGGAATGCAAAGAAACAAAGGTAGACTGGGTTCCAGCTAGGCACACCTATATACCCACCCCAACCAGTTAGAATTTCCCAGGACTCTCGTCCTGGCGTATCCCTTATCGCCAAATAAATATTTAACCAGAAATCATGACAAGAAAACATAGTCAACAGCCACACAACATTGATGCTGATGGTTTCTTCCCTGTCTCTTCTGAGCATGAGAGATTTCCTCAGTTCTGAGCAAGGGCGCTAGGGAACATAGCAGGACAGGAGTTGTCCTGATTGTCCTCAGAGTTCCACCAACTACAATTCCGTCCTAAGGTCCTCTCCAGGCTAAGGCTGACTCCCTCCTTTACTTCCTACCCCACTGCTGTCTTCCTTGACCCCAGAGCCAGCAGGCCAATGCCACTCTAACCATGTCAATCAAGGTTACTCAGGAGGTGAACTGCTTATGGATGAGCCTTTGTCTCCCCTTCCCAGATGGATTTTGTTGCCCCGTCTTGTCTGTGAGGGTACAGCACAGGATACGAGATGAGGGAATGAGCAGATTTAAGCCAGGCATATGAGTTGGGTAAGTCAGTGGTATAAGAGCATCAGGGACATTTCTACTGTACCTCAGAGATCTCTTTGCTTGCAGTCAGCCTGTCCTGAATGTTTCTGCTGTGCAGACACTAGTCGGGGATGATGCCCGAGAGTGCTTTTTCAGCCACAGTGATGCAGTGAGGGATAGCCTGGAAAAAGACCACCCCCTACACACACACACACACACACACACACACACACACACACACACACACACACACACTTCTTAATGAAATTCCTCATAGTGACTGATCTCGCTTTTGAATGAGTTAGCTTGTTACTTGCATTGACTCTTTTTTGGGAGGGGGGAGGGGGTGGTTAATAATGTACTGTGACCCTATTTTGAGCCAAAAGTACTCTGCTGGGGACTTGGGGGGGAGTATCTTTTTGAAATGAGTCATTTGGGTTTGGAGAGATGACTCAGCAGGTAAGAGTAAGTACCATTCTTGCAGAGGACCTAAGTTTGGTTCCCAGCATCTACATTGGGTGGCTCACAACCACCTGTAACTCCAGTTCTATGGAATCTAATGCCCTCTTTTGGCCCTGGTGAGCCTTTGCACACACATGCCCATACTAACACAGAGGCATGTACATATAACATATATATATATATATATATATATATATATATATATATATATATATATATACTCTTACTATAAATGAGTCAGATGCAGTTCTAGCCTGTGAATGGGTGTGGATTTAACATATTGGATAGAAAATGAAGGTAAGAATATCTATCACTCGTTCTACTATTAGACAGAGGTCACATGTTATGGTTTGAATCTGAACATTCCACCATAGTCACATAAACTCAAACACGTGGCGTGTAGTTGGTGACACTGGAGAGATTTGCCAGCAGAGGTGGATCACTGGAGGTGGGCCTCTGAGGTGATAGTGTGGCCCTGATTCCAATCCTTTCACACTCCCAAAGACAGAGCCAGAGCCATACCCACAGCCAAACCTCCCTACGTGATGGACTGAAATCCCTTGAACCCATACACTCAAACAACTCTCTCTTAGGTTGTTTCTGTCATGTACTCTGTCTCCGTGACAATGAAGATAGTTGGGACTGTTATTGTTGTCACCTTGTCAATCTGGAATCACCTAGAAGATAAGCCTTCAGTGACTATTTAGCCTCTGGGCATGCCTGTGAGGGCATTTATTGATTAGGTTAGTTGACATGGGATAACACACAGTGGGCAGCATCTATCCCTGGATTTGGGTCCTGGACTGTATAAAAAAGAGAACGTTAATGGAGCACAAACATTCATTGCTATCTACTACTTGACTGTGGGGGCACTGTGACCAGCCGCCTCGATGGCCCTAGCATGATGGACTGTACCTCAAATTGTGAACCAAACTTCTTATGTGTCTTGTGTCGGAGTATTTTATCACAACTAGCAAAAGGATCCAAGACAGTAACTAACGTATCGGGGCAGTTGATACAGAAAAGGGCTGGCAAAATTACACGTAAAAGGGATGTTGGAATGAATTGAGAGGCAGGGGAGGCCGAGGGTTGGCAGGACCATGAGCAATTCCATCCAGTGGACCCATGAAGAGGTGACAAGCTGTCCAAATGCATTGTCCTAATTGGAGTGGAGACCTTCTGGGGGCAGCAGTGTTTGAAGTTAACCCCTATTGCATACCATACTCAGTCTGGGGCTTACGGTGGTTTGAAAGAAAATGACCCCCCAGAGGGAGTCATTAGAGAGGTATAGCCTTGTTAGCGTAGGTGAGGTCTTGTTAGAGGAAGTGTGTCACTCTGCAGGAGGGCTTTGAGGTCTCATATATACTCAAGCCACGCCCAGTGAGACAGTTCACTTCCTGTTGCCTGCAAGATGTAAAACTCTCAGCTCCTTCTCCAGCACCATGTCTGCCTGTACACTGCCTAGTCCCTCCATGATGATAATGGACTAAATCCATGAAACTAAGCAAGCCACCACAATTAAATATTTTCCTTTATAAGCCTTGCCATGGTCATAGTGTCTCTTCACAATAGAAAGCCTAACTAAGACAGGGTTCACATCACATTAGCTTATTGACACTCAAAAAGAATACCAAAAAGAGTCAGCCTAGATACTGAGTGCAAGCAATCTCTGAACATTAGAGGAACATTATGTAGCCATGGGAGATTCTTGAACCTATCATGTGGTTGAGATGATCTTAAACTCCTGATTCTTCCAGCTCTCAAGGTCTGGGAACACAGATGTGTACCATCACTCCCAGTTTATGAACTACAAGGTTCTGGGAACCAAATCCAAGGCTTTGTGCATACTAAGCAAGCACTGTACCAGCTGAGCTACATCCTTGTCAAAAGCAAATTGAGGCAGAAAGGGTCTATTTGGCTTACACTACACTGAAGGAAGTCAGGACAGGAACTGAAACAGGGCAGGAACCTGGAGGCTGGAGCTGATGCAGAGGCCATGAAGGAATGCTGCTTACTGGCTTGCTCCTCATGGCTTTCTCAGCCTGTTTTCTTATAGAACCCAGGTCTACCAGCCCAGGGATGGCACCACCCACAATGGCTGGGCCCTCTCCCATCAATCACTAACTAAGAAAATGCCCTACAGGCCTGCCCACAGCCCAATCTCATGGAGGCATTTTCTCAATTGAGGTTCCCTCCTCTGAGATGATACAAGCTAAAGTTGACATAAAACTAGCCAGTACAATCCCCAACCCTGTTCACTAAAGTTTAAGACATCAAATTGGACTATCCCATTAGTTAGTTAGTTAGTTAGTTAGTTAGTTAATTAGAAAGAGAGGATTAAGGAACAGCTTTAAAAATTATATACCATCAATGATCTGAATACTATGACATAATGATCCCCCTCACTGAAGTCTGGGATGTGATAGCAGAAACCCTAGCCTGGCACCCCCATTATAACATGACCTTGGACCTATATCAAATGAAGAAAAGATCTGGAAGGAGTCTACATCTCTACCATCAACAGCCCTGTGACCCTTCCTGGTATAATAAAAACCAAGGCAGTTGAATTAAATTTAGCATCCCAGTGAGTAAGAAGTATATAAAAATCAATGGTGCTCTAATAAAGTATCATTATGCAAATTGCTAGGTTTCTGAACTGGTGGTCTGGATATACTCCAGGGCCTGTGTCATCTTCAAACAATATGCCATCTCCCATGTGGATGTGTGCAGAGATGGGAAGACTTTTCAGACCTTCTAATATCTAGGGAACAATTGTGTGGCCATTGGAAATTGAACTAAATGACAGAGTAAGAATAAGAGTTTCTGAATTGTTCTTTAAAGATCGTGGAGCTGTTTTGAAGCTTTATTGAGAAGGAAACTAAAGGGAAAATTCTAACAAGTATCACTCAGTATGGTCAAGGATGTGGTGCAGTAGTACTCTTGTCCCTCCAAGTATTCAGGGCTGAAATAAGAAGGCTGATCCATCCATAGGATCTTCTGCATGTCCCTCGTAGTTCTGTACTGCATCTTCTTAGGCTAGAACCTGAGGAAGCAGATGCAGTCTGGAGCCTCATTGGTCACTGTAGCAGAGGATAAGAGCTCTGAATTGGCTTCCTACCCCCAGCTAAATGCTTTATAGTCTCATCACTAACACTCAGAACTCATTGGCCAATGCTGCAGACATGGTACCACCCCAGTCACAAGGGCAGCGGGAAGTGCGGCCTTGCCATACATCCTAAAATCTGAAATCCAGAAACGCTGCCTGAGCTTCACTAATGACAAGCATGTCACACATCATTGTATTTGCATAAAGCTGAGCTAATCCTCTTTGGTAAATGATGTGTCAGTATTCAGAAGACTGAGGTGTGATGGCATTAATTTTTTCCAAAGGCAAACATCAACACCAAGAAAACTAGAGATTATGTAGTGGCTTCAGTACGGGAGGCTGAAAGTGAAATTGTACTTCATCAATTGTCACTCTGCTTAGCATGAAAAATTAAAATAAATTCAACAAATATGGTTCATCTGCCTGATAGGCATAGTGATCGCCAATCAGCCCATTGGAAATAATGTATTTGTATAAATTTCTCTCAAAGAGATTGTGTAGACAAGGGTAATTAGAAATGTCCAGAACAGCTGCACCATCTCAAAGAACAAAAGGAAAACACCAAAGTGGATGTTTTACAAATTGTTTAGAGTCCCCAACGTGATTGGTAGAAACATGACATCAATGGATACATCCCTTGTACTAGCTTGGGTCTCATAGCTTGGGTCTCATAGCCCTGCTGTTATTCTATGGTATTATTCTGTGATATTCTGTCTTGTATCTTCTATAGATGCAGGTCCTCGTGGTGCAGACTAACCCTCAGAAATGTTCGGAGAGTCCTCAGAGTGTCTGCCACAGGTCTCACCTTGAAGGTTACACTAAAGAATATCCATTTGCATTGGTTATCAGGTCTGCCCTGGGCAATACAGCATCATTTCTGCAACAGTGGCTCTTTGTACTGTTTTTCTGATCACTGAACCACATCACGGCTGCTCTCCACTTGCATACACCTGTCTGTCATGCTCCTCACCAAGACTCACTCAAGGACCTCAACATCAACAGTGCTCATCCTGGGCACTACTAATCCTTAGCCCTCGATCCCCATTCTCTTCCCCTTGGGCAATCCCCATTCTCTTCCACTTGGACCCTCCATCTGTCAAGATACAGCAAGCAGTTTAGCAAAGTAAAAAAAGGCAACTCCATCTCTGTGGGAGGGATGCCACAGCTGTGGGTGACTTGGGTGACAAATAACATCATGTTTAATTAAACCATTCTCTAAGCACTGAGTCACGGACTTTCTGCTCTCCATAAGCAGGCACAGAGAACTTGGGGCTGTGCCGTATATCAACTAGACACGAAGCACCAAAGTGTCCTCAGAACTACTCCTCATTCTACAGCGATTCCATTTCACCACAGGTTAATTTAATTTGTGCAACGTAGCCAGCATTCTTAGGGAATTGAAGGATGCATAATAGTTCTTCTATGTTAAGGTTTGAATATAAAATACCCTCCATAGGCTCATGTGTTTAAACACTTGGCCCCAGTTGGTGGCAATGTTTTGAAAGATCATGGGACCTTTAAAAAGCAGAGTCTCTTGCTGGAGGAAGTAAGTCACGGGGGTGGGCGTGGGAGGGTAGGAATTGAAGTTTCATAACACGGCCTTTATTTCTGTCTACATTCTGCTTGCTGATCCACCAGGATGTGAGGAAGCCCCAGTGGTACACCCCTGTCTCCAAGTAGCCTGCTGCCATGCCCTTCCCTCCACAATGGACTGTTTCCCCTCCAACTGTAAGTCAAAATCAACCTGCCCTCCTGAACACTGCTTCCCACCAGGTATGTGACCACAGCATCATGGAAAGCAACCACCAGACCACATGACTGTTTTGATGGTGCCTTTGCTAAGTGTCTGAGTCCCTTCCTGAGAAGCAATTCTCTTTCACAAATGGCTCCTTTTGTCACTGCAACCAACTTCTAGAAAGCCCTTCCCAAAAGCCACATCTCATATATGTTTTTCTGTCAGCCTTACACAAGTTAGAGTTACCTAAGGAGAGAAACTTCAATTAAGAACACAACCTCCATCAGATTGCCTGTAGGCAACTCTGTAGGGCATTTTGTTGATGAATGATTGATGTGGGAGGCCCCAACCCACTGAGGGCAGTGCCACTCCCAGGAAGGTGGTCCTGGGTCATAGAAGAAGGCAGGCTGAGTAAGCAATAAGGAGCAAGCCAGAAAGCAGCACCCCTCCATGGCCAATGTACCAGTTCCTGTCCCAAATTAATGCCTTGAATTCCTGCCCTGACTTCCCTGGAAGATGGACTACAGGTTTGCAAGATGAAATGAAGCTGTTCGTCCCCAAGTTCCTTTTAGTTATAGTGTTTGATCACAGCAATAGAAACCCTAAATAAGACAAGGAGTGAGTGATGCTCTGTTAGCCTTCCTTTCTGTACTGTGTGTAGTGTACCGTGTGCGTACAGCTTTCCCCTTACAGTACACACAAGAAACCAGAGCTCAGAGAGTGCGTGAATCCTTAAATATCAGAGTGAGAAATGACAGAGCCAGATCCAAACTCAAGTGTTCCTGGCATGGAATCCATCACACCATGAGTAGAGCAGAGCGTTAGAACAGGGATCCTCAGCCACAGCTGATTTTGCCCCACAAGGAGACACTTGGCAACTCTGGAGGCATCTTCAACTGTCACTGTGTAATAGAAGGTAGATCATTCTGGCATCTAGTAGGTAGTGGGCAGAAATGTCGCTACCCATCCTGCTCTGAGCAGGGTGATCTTCCCACCCCACCCCAAACAAGGAGAATCAGGTCCAATATGTCAGAAATCCTTCACTACAGGAACATAAATCACATTGAAGTCTTCAGGAGAGATAATCAGAGGACATCCTGAAGGACATATTGAAAACTACTGTTGTGGCTAGGGAGTGGGGTGGGGTTTGGGCAGGCCGTAGCATAAGGCAGAGCAGACACAGTTGTGTGAACCAAAGAGGGCAGAAATATCACAGGCATTTACAGAGAAGTGAAAACCCATGCATGAGAAAGCAGGAGCAAAAATCAACAGGATGCATGCGGCTCAACTTGGAAAGGCTGGGAATGCTGAGAATTTAAGTGAGGAAAACCCAAAACAAGACAAAATACTACAGGATCTTGGAATCCATTCCTTGGGACTGCCAACCTGGCCATCACGTGACATGAATATCTATACCCTCCAAAGATTCTTCTAGAGCCTCTAATGCAGATAAAACAGATAAAATCTGTTTATGACTTGGATCCATCTTAGCCCCACCCCATTTGTTTGAAGATGAGGAAATGGGTCCCAAGCAATGAGGTCTCTTCCCATCCTCAGCTGGTGGATGGGCTCAGAAGGGAACCAAATTTCAGGATTAGATCTAGTGTTTATCTCACTGTGTTCATGATCTAACCTCACATACATAGTTTGGTCCACAGCATGTCCAAAGCATAGAAACCCACCCCCTGACCTGTCCCTTATCCTTCTCACATTCTACAAAGATTGTTAGAGGATTTTCTCTTTTTTCCTCATTGAAATACCCAAGATGTACACAATCAAATATTCTTACATAAACCAAACAGCATTTTTCTACTAAAAACAAAAGTATTGTTGAAGAGAGGAGGTAGGAAGGAACAGAAGGACTTGGACTTGGGCTCTCTGGAACAACTTTCCTGGAGTGGTGATTAGGTTGGACAGGTATTTCCCCTTTCAGCGCTGCATGTGGGCTCAGCTCTGAGGGAGAATGAGGATCTGTCTAGAGAGGCAAGCAGCATAACTCTCCAAAGAATCCCAGGGAGCCACAGTGGAGGCAGCTTGTCCACAAAGTCAACCTTTCTGGACCCATAGAACATTCCACAATTTAAGAGCTCTGTTTTGGAATTGTTCTGTGTATTCCTCCCAACTGGGCAAAGAAACTACATTCCCAGGTCTGTGCCATTCAACATAAGGGTTATTTATTTCCAAACAAAAGAATTAGGAACTGTGAACTTTAAGGCTCTAACACTAACATGAACTCATCTGCAGGGGACAGATGGCATTTAGAATTTTCAAGGAAAGGACTTGTTAAATGTGAAGCCTCAGTACATTTTGGATGAGTCATCAAGATAAAGGAATTTGCTCCAGTATGAGCTTCCCAATTTCCTGATTAGTTTTTTTCTTCGTTTTGTCTTTCAGCCTAGCATCTATGACCCTGACAATTTTCCATGTAACATGAAGGAAATATTTTGAATTTTCCTTTAGTTGCAAATTTTACCTAGGGCCATTCTAGAATGTTGCCCCCTGACATATGATTGTGTGTGTGTGGTTGGGTGAGTGGGTGAGTGGGTGGGTGGGTGGGTGGGTAAGTGTGTGTGTGTGTGTGTGTGTGTGTGTGTGTGTGTGTGTGCAGCACATAGGTTAATAGAAATAGGTTCATTTAAGTTATAAGAGTTAGCTAAAAAAACAAGCCTAAGCTGTCAGCTGAGTATTTATAATTAATATTAAGTCTCTGTGTGGTTATTTGGGAGCAACTGCCAGGACACAGAAAACCTCTGCCTATAGGAAACAGTGACCATAGCTCACAGCCTGCTGTCTACTATAAAAGGAGAGACTCCAGTGAGACAGAAAGCATTGAAGAGAATGATCCCTGTATCTTTTGGATTATTATTACAGAAATATGACATCACTAAGATGACACACTGACACTAATCCACTAAAACTAGAAAATAGATTAATATCATCCTGGAAGGATGACTCTAGACATGTGCTAGAAAATAGTTACTGGAGCATGTTCTGTGGCCTAGCCATTAAAAAAAAAAATCATTGAATTCTGACTCATTCAGCACCACAGCCACTGCTGCATAAACTTAACATGGCGGTGGCAGGACTTGCCTGTAGATAATCAGGTAGTCAGGTGGTCCGACACATGGAAACATCGTAAGAATCTGGGCTGAGTCCTCTGTAGATCTAGAGTTTCAGGAGTTGGAATATATATATATATATATGCCAAGTGAAATAAGACAGGAAAAGAAAGCGAAATACTACATGATCACACACATAGAACTAAAAATGCCAATTTAATTCATTTTTCTTTATGTTATACTTTTGTATGCTTTGTGGTTTTGTTTGTGTTTTTGTTGTTTGTTTTGGTAACCCACTGTATTTAATAAGTGTTGCTTGCATGAACACGAATCGGAGGCTATTAACTTGACTGAAGACAATGGATCAGTGGCTATATCACTGAGGAATGTGATTCCCTACTCCCCCAAGAAATCATTAACTGCCTATAGTTCCTTAGGAAAAGATGGGACCTTATGAGCCCCACCCCCAGTCATTTTGAGATTTGATGGGCCCAGTCTCGTACAGGTTTTGCACTGGTACTGTGAGTTCCTAAGTTTACAGTCATGTCATGTTCAGAACATGGTGTTTTACAGTACCCCATTTCATCCTCTGGCTCTTACATTCTTCTAGCCTGCTGTTCTGAAATGCTCCCTGGTCTTGGAGAGGGTGATATAGACTGTCCAAGTTGGAGGCAGGGCATTCCACAGGTGCTTGTTCTCAGCATATTGACCAGTTGTGGGTCTTTGTGCTAGCTGTGATCAGCTGCAAGCAGAAGCTTCTCTGGCCAGCCCTAGTCTGTGAGTGTAAACAGAAATATTTAAATGGCAGTTTGATACCATGTCCATTTAGTAAATCAACAGTAGTAGGCTCCCTCTTAAGGCCTATGGCCTCCCCAGTCATAGGATTTGATCAGGTTTATTGTACCAGGAATGATCCCTCCTGCAGAATGGACCTAAAATATAACTGGAAATTAGTTGGTTATTCTGATAATAGTCCATTGCACCAGTGCATGTATCTTGAGACCATTTATGGTTTGTTGCTGGTTAATATCACTGATGGCTTTTCTTCCCTAGCAGCCTAAACAGCATCTTCCAGCTTTACGAAAGATTGCCAGCAGGAAGAAAGAGTTCAGCTTCATTTCTCTACATCTTACAGTTGAAATGTGTGGTGTCTTCAATGGCAAGCTAAAACTGTCAGGTTTATCGAAATATGGTCAGAGTATAACAGGTTTCTACTAAAGGGATGAGAGTTTCCAGAGAGTTAATTTAGAGCATGGTGACTATAATTAATAAAACTGTATTTTGTGTGTGAGATTTGTCGAGAGGAAAAGTGTTCTTATCACACACATGCAAAAGGTGACTATTAGAAGTAATAATTGGCTGGATTGTGATTTTTCAGTTCCTATGGTTATGTATATGAAAACATCACCTTGCAGACCTTAGAAATACACGTTACTTATAAAATAAATGACTATGAAATTTAAAAACACTCTCAGAAAGATAAAGCACACATTCCCTCTCATATGCAGAATCTAGTCAATAAGATATGTAATATGTTGCCGGGCGGTGGTGGCGCACGCCTTTAATCCCAGCACTCGGGAGGCAGAGCCAGGCGGATCTCTGTGAGTTCGAGGCCAGCCTGGGCTACCAAGTGAGTTCCAGGAGAGGCGCAAAGCTACACGGAGAAACCCTGTCTCAAAAAACCAAAAAAAAAAAAAAAAAAAAAGATATGTAATATGTTGACAAATACACAAGTGAGTGTAGTAGAACTTGAAGAAAGGAGAAGAAGGCAGGTTAAGAGGAAAGGATGAGGAAGGTCTGAATGTAGACAATGGACATTCATTACAAAAGGATAAAAAGCTAATTGTTTCCCTAGGTCTAATACTGTCACGGATTTTTGTTGTTCTGGGAGTGGATAAGTACAGAAAATATAATCAATATCGAAAGTGTAAAATTTAATATGAAGCTTCACAGTTTCTGTTTTGAATGGTAATTCTAACTTGACATAAGTTGCTTAAGTTGTATAGACTTGGGGACTGCTTAATTTTGGTGTGTGGTGTTTGTATTTATTTGCAGGGTTTTTTAATAGCAAAGTTTACAAAAAGTTTAAAATGCTAAAGGTAGTTTCTTAAGTATCTCAAGTATGAAAGGTTTAGACGTTCCTAAGAATGGACTTATCACAATGCATATCAAAGGACCCCCAGATTAATAATCTCTAGCCCTAGGGCAGATATATAAACATACACACACACACCCTGCTATGTAAATACATGCATATATTTCCAGAGCCCTGTATTCACTGGACTTCCAATATGTAGAGGAGGGCCAGAAGGCAGAGAACCTGAAATAGTTTGGCTCACTTAAAAATCATTCATAACTTACCTCTCACAAGCATTCCTCAACTTGAGGTACTTGGTTCTCTAGCCTGAATCACCCACTTACACAAGTCTGGCCAGCTTCATGTCTCGAATGCCTGAAGCCATGATCAAAACCTCAATGAAAGCCTCTGGCTCTCAGCTTTCTTCTAGCCTAGCACACAGATGGTGACCTTGACGACATCACTGCCCTCCCATGGCTGAAAGTGAAGGTCATGGCTGAAAATGGAGGCACTGGAAAAGAAAAGGCACCTGTGTTCTGAGGGGGGCCTCAGAGTTATTGTTTAGACCTCAATGTGCTTATTTCTGAATTTCTTGTTATGAGAAAAAATAACTCTTTATGTCTTTAAGGAATACAGATTTTCTATGAATTTATAGGTCAAATTTTTCAAAAGAAAGAGGAAACTCCCAGCTCTGGTTTTACAATTACATAGTTTAGTCTATGATGGCTGGACAAAGTTGACAATGTGAGGAGCGACACGCAATCAGTGTGAAGTTCCTCCACCTGCAATAAGATTGTCTATCAACGTTGATTATTGGACGGTAAATCAATAGCCATTATAGCCTTCAGGTCTCACTGAGAGTGCCATTATTTCTCCAGCTCCTTGATTTGCTATCTCCTTTCATGTACCCCAGTTTCTATATACCATACTGTCTGGCCCCCCAATGAGTAGAACCGTTCCTTTGGCTGACCAATCCTGTCTCTTCTAGGACAAATTTGATGCACCGTTATGCGAATGTCCACTAAGTCTTGCAAAAGAGCAAAGTAAGGAAATAGAGGAAAGAGAAGAGTAGACAGTCTGTCTACTAAGGTGACTCGCAGAAAGTTAGCAGGAAGTTCAGGCCAGATGCTGAGGGTCATGAATAACTGACTGAGATGCCCATGAAGCCGTGACATACTACATGAAGCCGTGGACAGTGTAGCGGAGCATGGAAGATGGAGCTGAGCTTCAGGGTGAGCAGGATGAGAACAGCACAGGACAAAGGAGGCTGCTGTAGATCTGAGATGAAAAGGGAAGGATTTGATGCCCGATTGCATGAGCTGAACCAAGGACAGAGAAAGACACTAATGGCAGGGTGTCTAGACTAAATGACTCAGAAGATGGGAAGCAGTTTCAAGAAAAGTAGAGAAGAGAATGTTCTATCCATGATCGCTAAGAAAGACCTCAAGGCAGGTTAGTATTGAAAATAGAGAGCCAGAAAGGATGGTGCTGAAATTGGAGGAAAAAGGATCCTCCTCATGTAGGGTACAGTGGGAGTCATGGCAGTGAATTAGTCTTCTGAAGGAAAGCTTCCAGAGACAGATGGTGAATATGCCATGGCCTGTCTTGGGGATGTCACGTGAAAATGCCAGGGTATACCCAGTTTTACCAACTCAGCCTGGCCTGTGCAAGTGTGTTCTTCTGTCTTGCTACAGGGAGGAACTGAGGGTCCTTAGACTTTTCCTAGACAGCATATGTTTCTTAGACTGAAATTTTTGAAAGCACTCTAGAATCTTCACTTTGACAAGTGGCCCCAAGGAGTTGGGAGGTGGTTGTTTTTTTTTTTTTTTAATTTTACTTTTATTGATTCTTTGTGGACTTCACACCATGAATTCCAATCCCACTTATCTCCTTATTCCCTCAAGTCCTCCCTCTGCCTTTGCAACCTCCCCCTTTAAATAAAATAAAATTTAAAAGAAAAAACAAAAAACAAAACAAAGAAACAAAGCAAAACAAAAAATAAGAACACCAAAAAAAAAAAAAAAAAAAGAAGACTCTTACCATGAAAGCTACAAAGAGACCGTTGAGATACACAGTTTACCCTTTAGTCCACTCATCTTTACTTGCAAGTGTTCA
This sequence comes from Peromyscus eremicus, assembly GCF_949786415.1. Lineage (NCBI taxonomy): Eukaryota > Metazoa > Chordata > Mammalia > Rodentia > Cricetidae > Peromyscus > Peromyscus eremicus. The sequence continues at coordinate 38,121,366 of NC_081429.1, read as the reverse complement.
TGGCCCCAAGTCATTGATCTGACTCAAGGCCTCTGGTTTCTGCTCCACCACCAATAACAGGCTTTCACTGGGGCTTCTCTGGAATATCCTGGTGTTGTCCCAAGACATGGAGAGCCTGCTGGTTTGGATCTGTAGGTTTATCCCCTTCACTTGCTCCGACAGTTCATAGATTGAGTAGGTGCTGAGGTAGGGCAACTCAGCCCTGGTTCTGGGCCTGGGTTACAGCTTGGTTGGTCAGCCTGCCAGCTTTCCCTTATCCTCACTACCCAGATGAACTCTCCAGCACTGCCTCGGTTAGCTCACCCAATGCACCCTACAGCCAGGAGTGGTGAGGTGGTTGTGATGAGGGGTGAGGTGGTTGTGGTGAGTGCTGAGGTGGTTGTGGATGAATAGTGAGGTGGTTGTGGTGAGTGGTGAGGTAGTTGTGGATGATGTGTTTCTCTGCTGTTCTAGACCTTGTGGGATGATTTATTGAGTGTCATCCTGGTGGTCTGTGGAGCACAAGGCCATGCAAGGGTTGGAGTGAGGTGGGTAATGGCTTGGGGAGAAGAGGCAAGATTTATATTCTAAACAGAGGATGCCAAGAGGGCACCTCACAATGGGAGCCATTCACAAAGTCTCCCGGGACCCCAGGGACACGAACAACTTAGATTCGGCACATATTCTATCAGCTTAATTCGGGGCAACACCTGAGGTCACAGGGCAGAAAGAGATCAAGCGACTTCAGGCTTGTTTCTGGCCCCACTTGCAAGGTTATCCTGGTTACAGGGGCTCCTCCCTTTGTGTCCAGCCCTCCTGAGTGCCGTTGGTAAAAATGACAATCTTCATTCTGTCATTTCTCTTAGCCCAGAGATCTGGAAGTGGCCT